>NC_083315.2:94413992-94738534 GCF_963455315.2 Globicephala melas
CAGGGCAGGAAATCCCACTGGTCATTGACTCTTCCCTCTGGAGACAACTGGAAGTTCATTCTGGAATTTTGCTGTGAAGCAGGCCTGAGTCCTATAGACCTGCCCCCAGCAGGGGAGTTTCTCTCCTTTAGTTTAGGGGCAAAACTCCTTTGTCTCATGTGTTTTTTCCAAACCTCCATGCTTTTTTCATCAAACTCTATCCTGCTCAATGAGCTTAAGCTTTTGAAAATATAATTCAGGAAGTTTTTCATGCTGTTTTTATTTCTGCTCAGTTATCTATCTACCTGAGGCACTGAAACACAGAGCCTTTCTTTTTTGTTGTTGGTTTTTTTTTTCGCGGTACGCGGGCCTCTCACTGTTGTGGCCTCTCCCGTTGCGGAGCACAGGCTCCGGACGCGCAGGCTCAGCGGCCATGGCTCACGGGCCTAACCGCTCCGCGGCATGTGGGATCTTCCCGGACCGGGGCACGAACCCGTGTCCCCTGCATCGGCAGGCGGACTCTCAACACTGCGCCACCAGGGAAGCCCAGCCTTTCTTGATTTGACTAGGGTAAAGTGAAAAATTCAGAGAGAGAGAAAAACAGGAATAAATTTCTTATAATATTTTCAGCCACACATACCAGTTGGCATGCGAAAGATAAACCTAGGTTTGAAAGTTGACCCCTGGATATGGTAGTGTATAAAAGGGCTCAGTTTTGTGGCATAGATAATTCACTTAGGTGAGTGTAATGGGAAACACACTGAGCAGGGTTGAAAGAACATTGTTTTGGTTTCTCTCTTGCCCAGTGTCACCTGATTGCCAGTTCCTTACCTGTGAAGTGAGTAAATTGGGTAGATATCCTTTCCAGCAGTCATATTTTTAGCTTATAATAATGAGCAATATTCATGATAGTAATTATCCGAGCAGCACATAAATTACCAGATGAATTGGAGCCTAAACAATGTTGCTGACTGATTTTCATACATTTAGAGAAGAGTTTACTTGATGCTCAGTGCCATAGCATACTATATGGCTGTTTCAATCGCTTTAGGAAAAGTCTGTCAGATCAGTTACCAGTGTCAAAGATTACCCTTTTCTGATTGAAGTTTTGGCTTTTATTAGAGTACAGATACTGTCTTCTCCGACATAAATGGGACATCACCTTGCTTCTGGAAAAAGTAATGAACATGTGCCCTCATTCCTTCTCTCCCTTTTCTCCTGGAACCATTTTCCAAGATGACGATAATTTTCCTCCTCTTTAGAAGTAGGATTTTCTTTTTTTTTTTAAGGAAGATAGAGCCACAATGTCTGTTAATATAATTACTCACTTTTCCTTTTACCAAGTGGCCTGGCCAAGGGCTGGGGAAAAATTTATAATCAATATGGTTTCCATTTGAAATGGAAACATATTTATGCTCACTAGTAGGTAAAAAGACAGGGGTACAAACAGATGCTTTGGAACACCTCTTCAAATGCATGTCTATAGCCCTGTTATCAGCCACCTTCAGATGTTTCCTTTACCACAGTTCCTCCCCCCTCTGTGTCTGTTGTGTAACAAGAACAGTCTAAGAGGTCTTCTTTTGCACTAAAGATTTCATTCCTTTTACATTTTTTCCCCTTTGTCTCACTTGGCACTTGGTATTGTTTTCCTGAAGCTGTTTATGATGGAGAAGATTAATGTCTTTCATGGGTGTCTTCTTACTTTCTCCCCCCTGCATTGCCTATGAATATTAGCATCTGTTGGGATTTGTTATAAGCCAGGGGATGTCAGAATCCCCTGCTGACTCCTCTCTGATCCCCTTCCCTCGTAGCTCCCTCACCAAAGTGCAGTATGTGTGTTTGGTGGAGTGTGTCTTACTCAAGGCCAGATGTTTTTGGCTAACTACAGGATACATCCTGATTCTGTTTGTAGGTGAGGAAGGACCAAAGTCTCGTGCCCTGGAGAGAATGGGGCATAGCGTTAATCATCATAGTCATGTGTTAGACCAAAGCAAACAAGAAACGAACTGGCTTCCTCTGGAGTTTGATGTCACAATCAGACTTGTTGTTTCCTGATTTTGGAAGACACTGAAGCCAGGACAACTCTATATTATGTTTATTTCTTTCTACTGAATTACAGTTGCCTCCTGTGACAAACAATGACGACTGAAAAGGCAGAATGTGTTCTCTGTCCATACGGCCTCTGTCTCTGTGTCCTTCTGAAGTGGAAATGAGCAATTTGTCTTGAATGCTATTCTGTCTCCTGTACAACCTCTCTCTAAACATTTCCTGAGGGCTTTCATTTAATCAGGACCCTATTTTCCAGGGGTTCCAAGTGTACACCTAACATGGGTTTGTGGACAGGGGAACCCAGAAACACACTCACACAAAAGCTTTATTTGAGACCTACACTTTCTTTAAGATATAAATATGGATCAATGAGATGTCTTCACTGTTATCCTTTATGAGAATTAGCTTTTCTTAAATTTAAGAACAGTAAAATGGTTTTAATGTGACAGAATTATGAATACATGGTTGACTATCTCAGGTTTCAATCCCTCACACTTTCATTTATCATCCAGAGAATATTGCACAAATGTCTGCTGTCTGCAAATCATTCTGTTCCATGCTGGGGAGAGTCAGGGCTGCCAAGAAATATAGATCAGACATAACTAGGCTTAATTTTGTGTTCCACAGTTCTTCACTGAGACTTTTTTAAAGTTTCTTAAAAATAAAATAATGTAATAAATGGTCACTGGAAAATATAAAAATTGAGAATTATATGAAGTAAAAAGTAAAAGTGCCTCCTCCCCCTTTTCCCTACATATGGCCTTATTCATATGCTGCAGAGTATCCCTTTGTCCCAATATATTTTCTCTTTATATTTACAATATTCCAGGATTTTTTACACAAATAGAATCCCATTATCCAAACTTTTCTGGAAAATTTTCCATTACTAGTGTTTTGTGGATGTGCTAGCATATTGTGATTCTCTTTACTATTTTTAGTGCCAGTACAGTATACTTTGTATGTATATTGTATGAATGTGCTGAAATTTATTGAACCTGTCCCTTGTTGAAGACCACTAATGTTTGCTTTGCACCTGTTGCTGTTGTTCTTTTACTTTTTTTGTTTCTATTTAAATATAATACCACCAAAAACTTCCGTGCATATTTATCTTTATAACATTTCTAAAACTGTGGAATTGCTGGGTAATATGCATGTTTTAAAGTTTAACAGATACTGTCCTCCAAAAATATGTATTGATAATGGTGTAACAGAATTCTTACTTTTCTGTAGGCTTGCCAATACAATTTTATATTTGCCAACCCATATGTATTTTTAAAATCTTTGTCACCTAGGTATGCAGATCATATTTGCATTTCTTTAATTATGAGAGGGGTTAAGCATAATTCCATGGGTTTGGTTATTAGCCATTTATGGTCTGCAATGTAATTAGCTTGTCATATCCTTAAACCTACCTTTCATTGTATAGTTGCTGTTTTTCTCACTGATTTTGAACTTTCTTATTATATTTAGTAATAGTTCTTTTCAAAATACATTAATATATTGTAAATTTAATATATGTACATGTAAAATGAAAATTTGTAGAACAACGTATAATAAAACTACATGTCATTTATACCACCCTGTACCCCTGCTTCTAGTAATTTTCCCTGATAGTTTCAACTACATTGAAATATAATTGTAAGAAATGAGCATTTACCTCCATTCAATGATTTATCCACTTTTAGTAATATCCACTAGCTCCAGCTGTGGAAGATTAAGAATTTAGCTCATTTATATGCACTTTTCCTCCCCACATCCTATTTTCACTTGTTTGTTTAAAAATATAGATCCAGCTTTTTTATTACTTAATTTCATCAAGTAATTCAGCATTTTATTAACTTTTATTAACTTATTAACCTTAATTTCTTAAGTCATTTATATTAGATTCTATCCTTAAACCCCACTATGTGAGAAGAATAAATTAGCACCCATATAGATTCCATATATATCTGTTAGCATACGGTATTTGTTTTACTCTCTCTGAATTACTTCACTCCGTAACACAGATGCTAGGTCCATCCACCTCACTACAAATAACTCAATTTCATTCCTTTTTATGGCTGAGTAATATTCCATTGTATATATGTACCACATCTTCTTCATCCATTCGTCTGTCGATGGGCATTTAGGTTGTTTCCATGACCTGGCCATTGTAAATAGTACTGCAATGAATATTGGGGTGCATGTGTCTTTTTGAATTATGGTTATCTCTGGGTATATGCCCAGTAATGGGATTGCTGGGTCATATGGTAATACTATTTTTTGTTTTTTAAGGAACCTCCATACTGTTCTCCATAGTGGCTGTATCAATTTACATTCCCACCAACAGTGCAAGAGGTTTCCTTTTCTCCACACCCTCTCCAGCATTTGTTGTTTGTAGATTTTCTGATGATGCCCATTCTAACTGGTGTGAGGTGATACCTCATTGTAGTTTTGATTTGCATTTCTCTAATGATTAGTGATGTTGAGCAGCTTTGCATGTGCCTCTTGGAAATCTGCATGTCTTCTTTGGAGAAATGTCTCTTAAGGTCTTTGGCCCATTTTTTGATTGGGTTGTCTGTTTTTTTAATATTGAGCTGCATGAGCTGTTTAGATATTTTGGAGATTAATCCTTTGTCAGGTGCTTCATTTGCAAATATTTTCTCCCATTCTGAGGCTTGTCTTTTCACCTTGTTTATGGTTTCCTTTGCTGTGCAAAAGCTTTTAAGTTTCATTAGGTTTCTTTTTTTTTTTTATTTCCATTACTCTAGGAGGTGGGTTAAAAAAGATCTTTCTGTGATTGATGTAGAAGAGTGTTCTTCCTTTGTTTTCCTCTAAGCGTTTTATAGTGTCTGGTCTTACATTTAAGTCTTTAATCCATTTTGAATTTATTTTTGTGTATGGTGTTAGGGTGTGTTCTGATTTCATTCTTTTACATGTAGCTGTCCATTTTTCCCAGCACCACTTATTGAAGGGACTGTCTTTTCTCCACTGTATATCCTTGCCTCCTTTTTCATAGATTAGTTGACCATAGGTGCATGGGTTTATCTCTGGACTTTCTATCCTGTTCCATTAATCTGTATTTCTGTTTTTCTGCCAGTACCATACTGTCTTGATTACTATAGCTTTGTAGTATAGTCTGAAGTCAGGGAGTCTGATTCCTCCAGCTATGTTTTTCTTCCTCAAGTTTGCTTTGGCTATTCGGGGTCTTTTGTGTCTCTATACAAATTTTAAGATTTTTTTGTTCTAATTCTCTAAAAAAAGCCATTGGTAATTTGAAGGGGATTGCATTGAACCTGTAGATTGCTCTGGGTAGTATAGTCATTTTCACAATATTGATTCTTCCAATCAAAGACCATGTTATATCTCTCCATCTGTTTGTGTCTTCTTTGATTTCTTTCATCAGTGTCTTATAGTTTTCTGAGTACAGGTCTTTTACCTCCTTAGGTAGGTTTATTCCTAGGTATTTTATTCTTTTTGTTGCAATAGTGAATGAGATTGTTTCCTTAATTTCTCTTTCTGATCTTTTGTTGTTAGTGTATAGGAATGCAAGAGGTTTCTGTGCATTAATTTTGTATCTTGCAACTTTACCAAATTCACTGAATAGCTCTAGTAGTTTTCGGGTGGCATCTTTAGGATTATCTATGTATAGTATCGTGTCATCTGCAAACAGTGACAGTTTTACTTCTTCTGTTCCAATTTGCATTCCTTTTATTTCTTTTTGTTCTTGATTGCTCTGGCTAGGACTTCCAAAACTATGTTGAATAATAGTGGTGAGAGTGGGCATCCTTTTCTTGTTCCTGATCTTAGACGAAATGCTTTCAGTTTTTCACCATTGAGAATGATGTTTGCTGTGGGTTTGTCATATATGGCCTTTTATACTGAGATAGCTTCCCTCTATGCCCACTTTCTGCAGAGTTTTTATCATAAATGGGTGTTGAATACTGTCAAAATCTTTTTCTGCATCTATTGAGATGATCATATGGTTTTTATTCTTCAATTTGTTAATATGGTGTATCAAATTGATTAATTTGTGTATATTGAAGAAACCTTGCATCCCTGGCATAAGTCCCACTTGATCATGGTGTATGACCCTTTTAATGTGTTGTTGGATTCTGTCTGCTAGTATTTTATTGAAGATTTTTGCATCTATATTCATCAGTGATATTAGTCTGTAATTTTCTTTTTTTGTAGTGTCTTTGTCTGGTTTTGGTATCGGGGTGATGGTGGCCTCATAGAATGAGTTTGGGTGTGTTCCTTCCTCTGCAACTTTTTGGAAGAGTTTGAGAAGGATGGGTGTTAGCTCTTCTCCAAAAGTTTGATAGAATTCATCTGTGAAGCCATCTGGTCCTGGACTTATGTTTGTTGGAAGATTTTTAATCACAGTTTCAATTTCATTACGCGTGATTGGTCTGTTCATATTTTCTGCTTCTTCCTGGTTCAGTCTTGGAAGGTTATACCTTTCTAAGAATTTGTCCATTTCTTCCAGGTTGTCCATTTTATTGGCATAGAGATGCTTGTAGTAGACTCTTATGATGCTTTGTATTTCTGTGGTGTCTGTTGTAACTTCTCCTTTTTCATTTCTAATTTTATTGATTTGAGTCCTCTCCCTCTTTTTCTTGATGAGTCTGGCTAATGTTTCATCAATTTTGTTTATCTTCTCAAAGAACCAGCTTTTAGTTTTATTGATCTTTGCTATTGTTTTCTTTGTTTCTATTTCATTTATTTCTGCTCTGATCTTTATGATTTCCTTCTGCTATCTTTGGGTTTTGTTTGTTCTTCTTTCTCTAGTTCCTTTAGGTGTAAGGTTAGATTGTTTATTTGAGATGTTTCTTGTTTCTTGAGGTAGGATTATATTGCTATAAACTTCCCTCTTAGAACTGCTTTTGCTGCATCCCATAGGTTTTGGATCATTATGTTTTCATTGTCATTTGTCTCTAGGTATTTTTTGATTTCCTCTTTGATTTCTTCAGTGCTCTCTTGGTTATTTAGTAATGTATTGTTTAGCCTCCACGTGTTTGTGGTTTTTACTTTTTTGCCCAGTAATTGATTTCTAATCTCATAACATTGTGGAAAAGATGCTTGATATGATTTCTGTTTTCTTAAATTTACTCAGGCTTGATTTGTGACCCAAGACGTGATCTATCCTGGAGAATGTTCCATGTGCACTTGAGAAGAAAGTGTAATCTGCTGTTTTTGGATGGAATGTCCTATAAATATCAATTAAATCTATCTGGTCTATTGTGTCATTTAAAGTTTGTGTTTCCTTATTTATTTTCATTTTGGACGATGTGTCCATTGGTATAAGTGAGGTGCTAAAGTCCCCAACTATTATTGTGTTAGTGTCGATTTCCTCTTTTATAGCTGTTAGTATTTGCCTTATATATTGAGGTGCTTCTATGTTGGGTGCATATATATTTATAATTGTTAAATGTTCTTCTTGGTTTGATCCGTTGATCATTATGTAGTGTCCTTCCTGGTCTCTTGTAACATTCTTTATTTTAAAATCTATTTTATCTGATATGAGTATTGCTACTCCAGCTTTCTTTTCATTTCCATTTGCATGGAATATCTTTTTCCATCCCCTCACTTTCATTCTCTATGTGTCCCTAGGTCTGAAGTGGGTCTCTTTTAGACAGAATCTATATGAGTCTTGTTTTTGTATCCATTCAGCCAATCTGTGTCTTTTGGTTGGATCATTTATTCCATTCACGTGTAAGGTAATTATCGGTATGTATGTTCCTATTACCATTTTCTTAATTGTTTTGTGTTTGTTTTTGAGGGTCCTTTTCTTCTCTTGTGTTTCCCACTTAGGGAAGTTCCTTTAACATTTGTTGTAGAGCTGCTTTGGTGATGCTGAATTCTCTTAGCTTTTGCTTGTCTGTAAAGCTTTTGATTTCTCCATCGACTCTGAATGTGATCCTTGCTGGGTAGGGTAATCTTGGTTGTATGTTCTTCTCTTTCATCACTTTAAATATGTCATGCCATTCCCTTCAGGCTTGTAGATTTTCTGCTGCGAAATCAGCTGTTAACCTTATGGGAGTTCCCTTGTATGTTACTTGTCATTTTTCCCTTGTTGCTTTTTTTTTTTTTTTTTTTTTGTGCGGTACGTGGGCCTCTCACTCTTGTGGCCTCTCCCATTGCAGAGCACAGGCTCTGGACGCACAGGCCCAGTGGCCATGGCTCATGGGCCTAGCCACTCCTTGGCATGTGGGAATCTTCCCGGACCGGGGCACGAACCCGTGTCCCCTGCATCGGCAGGCGGACTCTCAACCACTGCGCCACCAGGGAAGCCCATCCCTGTTGCTTTTAATAATTTTTCTTTGTCTTTAATTTTTGTCAGTTTGATTACTATTTGTCTCAGTGTGTTTCTCCTTAGGTTTACCCTACCTGGGACTCTCTGCGCTTCCTGGACTTGGGTGGCTATTTCCTTTCCCATGTTAGGGAAGTTTTTGACTATAATCTCTTCATATATTTTCTCGGGTCCTTTCTCTCTCTCTTCTCCTTCTGTGAGCCCTATAATGGGAATATTAGTGCATTTAATGTTGTCCCAGAGGTCTCTTAAGCTATCTTCATTTCTTTTTATTCTTTTTTCTTTATCCTGTTCTGTGGCAGTGAATTCCACCATTCTGTCTTCCAGGCCACTTATCCGTTCTTCTGCCTCAGTTATTCTGCTATTGATTTCTTCTAGTGTATTTTTCATTTCAGTTATTGTATTCTTCATCTCTGTTTGTTCTTTAATTCTTCTAGGTCTTTGTTAAACATTTCTTGCATCTTCTCAATCTTTGTCTCCATTCTTTTTCCGAGGTCTTGGATCATCTTCACTATCGTTATTCTGAATTCTTTTTCTGGAAGGTTGCCTATCTCCATTTCATTTCATTGTTTTTCTGGGCTTCTGTCTTGTTCCTTCATCTGATACATAGTCCTCTGCCTTTTCATTTTGTCTCTTTTTCTGTGAATGTGTTTTTCATTCCACAGGCTGCAAGATTGTAGGTCTTCTTGCTTCTGCTTTCTGCCTTCTGCTGGATAAGGCTATCTAAGAGCCTTGTGCAGGCTTCCTGATGAGAGGGATTGGTGGTGGGTAGAGCTGGGCATTGCTCTGATGGGTAGAGCTGGATATAACTTTAATCCACTTGTCTGCTGTTGGGTGGGCCTGAGTTCCCTCCCTGTTGGTTGTTTGGCCTGAGACAACCCATCACTGGATGCTCTAGGCTAATGGAGGACCCCGGGAGGGCTCACGCCAAGGATTACTTCCCAGAACTTCTGCTGCCAGTGTCCTTGTCCCTGCAGTGAGCCACAGCCACCCCCTGCCTCTGCAGGAGGCCCTCCAACACTAGTAGGTAGGTCTGGTTCAGTCTCCTATGGGGTCACTGCTCCTTTCCCTGGGTCCTGATGCACACACTACTTTGTGTGCCTTCAAGGGTGGAGTCTCTCTTTCCCACAGTCCTGTCGAAGTCCTGCAATCAAATCTCACTAGCCTTCAAAGCCTGATTCTCTGGGAATTCCCCCTCCCGTTGCCAGACCCCCAGGTTGGGAAGCCTGACATAGGGCTCAGGACCTTCACTCCAGTGGGTGCACTTCTGTGGTATAATTGTTCTCCAGTTTGTGAGTCACCCACCCAGCAGTTATGGGATTTGATTTTATTGTGATTGCGCCACTCCTACCATCTCATTGCAGCTTCTCCTTTGTCTTTGGATGTGGGGTATCTTTTTTGGTGAGCTCCAGTGTCTTCCTGTCGATGGTTGTTCTGCAGTTAGTTGTGGTTCCGGTGCTCTCAAAAGAGGGAGTGAGATTTGATATTTCTATACATTTGAAAATGGTCACCAGGATAAATCTTGTTGTCATCTGTCACCATAAAATGATATTACATAGTTATTGACTATATTCCCCATGCTGTGCATTTAATACCCATGACTCATTTATTTTGAAACGAGAAGGTTGTACTCTTAAGCTCCCTCACCTAATAGGCAATTGCTATTAAAAATGACATAAATAACATTCTAGAAACAATTTTATGCCTGGGAGTTTCCTGAATACTGCCTGAAGTTACTACTTGAGGAGGAAATAAGTAAGATATTTTCCTTTGAAGTGTATTTTTAAAAATCTAAGCAATGAAAACAACCATCAGAGCTACAAACTGTGTGCCACAGGGGTACATTTACCACATAATGGATCTTCACCCAGTATTCACTGACTGCAAAACTGTAGGCTTGGTCCTCTGGGAGACGTAAAGATTCAAGGTGCTTTAACTAACTTGCTGCCTCAGAGGGAAAAGAGAAATTTTTAAAAGTTATTTAATACAAAGCAGGATGTGGTAGAGCTAAATAAAAGCAGTAGGTACATGCAAAAGAAAAGTTACCATGTTAAGAATGTGTATTTGTCTCGGATGTTACTGTTTTTATAGCACTTTCGTATCATTATCTCATTGAATTCTCAAAATAACTGTGTAAATGGGCTAGATATCATTATCACTCTTTTACAGGTAATGAACATGAGGTTTAAGTAGTTTCCCCGAAATGCAGTGGCAGTACTGAGTAACAAGTGGCAGAGTGGAGATTTAAACCCATTCTTAAAACACAATGCCTTGATATTTCCAAAGAAAGTCAATGCTCTCAGAGGAGTGTTAAGCTACTCATTATATGTGAGATTCCATCTTGATACAGAAAGACACAATCCAGTTTCTCATCTTGAGGCCCCAAAACTTCAAAAGTTGAATGGAGTCAAGAAACCAGTCAGCTGTTAGGGACTCTGCACAGCAAAGCAGATGAAGTCCCCATCTAGGAGAAACAGCAGGAAGCTCTTTGAATGGTTAAACAGTGATCTCTGTAGAAGTATTGAGACTCAGGTAATACTGAATCAAACTCTAGGGTCTGAGGTGAGGCCCAGCTGGATCTCCCTTGAGGTCCTAATTGCACGGTTTCTGGCCTCTTTCCTAGAAACTCCCTGTCAGGTCTGTGGAAGCTCTGTCATAAAGGCAGGGGAAGGTTATTTGAGACTGGGCCATTCTGATGCACCTGAAAAGATCTCCTCTTCCCCAGCAGATAGCTGACCTCACAGGGAGTGTCAGAACTGCTGAGTCACTCACTGGGGGGATCAGTTCAACTCAGGCTCCTATTGATGTGACTGCTCAGAATAAAGCTGTTCTGGTGCCTCAAGAATTTCAGATGTTTGTCAGCTGCATTCTTTGTATCCAGCTCATAACCTAGCCTGTAGATGTCTTCTTGCTCCACTTAACCCTTTAAATCTCTAGTCATGGGCACACACTACCTTCTGCGTTCTTCTCCCTTGAGAAGAGGAGTTTAAGCATATTTTCATCAGTTAATGGTGTTATCTGTAAGAAGTGGTGTTATTTCACCTTGAATAGCTGGCCTTTTCACTCAGTGGTGGAACTTCCTGGAGCAAAGAAGCAACAAGCCAAAGGAGACGGACTTAAGAGAATCCATGGCCATGCATTTTCCCTTCTTCTCTCCCTTCTTCTGTTCATCTCGCTTTCCCTCATCATACCTCACAGGTCAGTTGTCCTTTTATACAAAAACATGACCATGGTATGAGGACTTTCTGCTAGGCACATGTCGGCTAAGGACAGAGGGTAACTGGTACTGGCCTGTGTCTTGTTGCCAAACTGTGTAGATAGAGCTCATTTCACCCGTCTCCAAAAGCCATTCCCTCACGCTCTATTAATGAATATGCTGGGCTGGAAAGCAACCAATTAAGTACGGATTAAATTGGATTGAGATAGACTCATTTCACCCGTCTCTAAAAGCCATTCCCTCACGCTCTATTAATGAATATGCTGGGCTGGAAAGCAACCAATTAAGTACGGATTAAATTGGATTGAGATTTAATTAGGTTATTAATGTCAAAATAGAATTTCCCCACTAGTTGGGAAACTATTTTCATTTATAAGTCCTTAGTGAAGATCTTGCCTTTAACATCTGTTTATTGTCCCATAGGACTCATAGTATACGGCAAATACTTGGTAAGTACCCATTATAAATGAATGAATGATGAATGTAACTTTCCACACTTGGATCTGAATAAATTTATAGACATAGAATAAAGATTTACCTTGATGGTGGAATTCATTAAAAGTACTGGCATATTAAGTCAATTCTTAGAATATATAAATGTTTACTGTATATATATATATATATATATATATATACACATACACACACACACACACACATACACACACTCTATATATAAAACATTGTAATAGGTGCTATGGGGACCTCAAAGATGAATCAGACCCCAAACTTACTGTAAAGAGAGTTAGATACAAATAACAGATTAAAATGGGAAGATGATAGATAATTTAAGGAATCAGTGAAGGTTCTCCTGCAGAAATCCGATGTATCTTCTGATGTTCCCAAGCTTCGGGATTCCTGTACCGTCACAGAAGGCAGCATCTAGATGGTTCATTATTCCTTTCCTCCTTTAGTCACAGAAGCCTCTATGGTTATGTGGACTATTATCCTCCTCAGAGGAACTGTTCTTGCTATGTCTCACACACTGCCTCACCATTTGCCTGAAAAGTTGTTCTTACTCTCTTATTAAATGATATCTATTTTTTTGAGTGAAGCTCTTTCTCCCTTCAAGTGATATATTCTAGCTTCTACCTGTTCCCAGTTGAGGATAATGGATTTATTTTGCTCTTTCAGTTTCAATAAAAAATGTAAGCAAATTAGGATCCATTATAGATCCTGTTAAACAGTGTGATATAAATCTGAGCTCTGCTAAGTTTTCTCTGCTGCTATATCCCATGCTTTGTTAGCTTCCTGTCAATGTGATTAAGAAACCATACCAAATTAGCAGGAACACAGGTGTTTCTTTTGATGCAATGCCAATTAATTGTTGGCTAAATACTGTTAAATATCCTTAGGAAAACATTACCTCATGCGAGGAACAAATTTGTAACCATTGTCATATTGAACACAGAATTCCAGAAGAGACTAGTCTTTGTTCTTCTTGACAAATCCTGACTAACTTGATCTTCATATCGTACCTTAAACAAAAGCTGTTTATCAATGTAGGTTATCACATCAGCTCACCGCCTTCATGATATAAACCCATTCAGAACATCTGTTCAGAAAAATAGGTCGGGTGGTGTATTTTTACACTATCTACACACTATGGACCAGGGAGCTAAAAATTGGTAACACCAGGACTCAAACACCATGGCTTATAGATCTGGTTGCTCAATGGAGTATGAACAGCTGCATACATTAACTGTTCCTGTCATAATTATGAAGGGAATATATAACTTTGCTCATTTGTAAAATGGTCTGTATCATTTTATCCCTACAGTCATTTTATCTAAGAAGAGGAATGACCAGCAAGAATGTGAATATATTTAAATACTGCTTGTCAGAACAGCTTTCACCATTCTATAAAGCTTCTATCCAGAGTCCATTCTCAATGTAGAATGTTATTATGCTTGCTTTTCCCTCTTTCTATGATCCTTCTGCCTCTTCCTAATTGGGTCTCCTATACCAGAACTATCTAGCAACCTGAGACACTGGAAAATCTATTAGATTGCTTGTCATCTTTAACCCCAAATATGCCAGAGCTTTTTCTTGTATTTGAAGGGATCTTTCAACTTTGTTAGTTTTTATTTCATTTTTGGCTTTTATCTTCTATTGAACCAGATTACTTTCACAGGAAGTTATTCAATATAATGTTTCAAATCCTATTATGTGTTATTTCAGTTTACATTATTTTTCATTGTTTGGGGTGAGTGGAGTATACCCTAAAACTTACCTCTTTGATTTAAAATGATTCTAGAAAAAGGGTCAGTGATTTATAGTGTTGCCTTGTGTGTGGAATGGTGGTTGGAATTGAAATTGGATACGGAAAGTTGAAGTGTGATATAGTGGAATTAAAAGACTAGAACGATACGAGATGCTGGAGGAACAGGGTTGGGGAGAGAGGTGAGCTTTCCTTTTATAATGAGGTGGAGTTGTTGATGTGATGAATGGTATAATACTGCTACAACTCACGATTAGTGTCTGTTGAGAAACTGGTTTGAATTGTCCTTCACCCTCAACTGAACTGCAGAATTCCAGATTCAGGAGCAAACCTTTATAAATGGTAGGTCAACATCTATTACAGTGAACTTTGACATTCAGTCCAAAGAACTCTTGTTCTAGGCTTGTACCTCTGTCTCTAAGAGTGCCATTCTGGTCTTTAAACTTCCATTTAAAAAAGATATCAAATCATTGAATATAGGACCAAGTAGTTTGGGGAGTGTTCTCACAGGGATTTTCTAAAAAGGCTCAACAAATCATCAGACCCTTATATATGACTGAGCTGCCATATTTATAGGAGAAATCCTATAACCATGACTCTCAGTGACTTCAAAATTTATATTCATGATGCTCGATCTTGAAATTTCTCCACATCTGATTTCTATGACATATATTCTCCTCTACTTCAACTGTCATAAGCCTCACCTAAGGGCTCATCATCTCATGGAATCTCAACTCATAGCTGCCATCTTAATCTTTCCATACTCTCTCATTCCTGGTATAATTGCATGTACTTTCTGACATCAAGATATATTCAGTACCTACTCTACAACAGGTACTGTTCTAAGCACTGTGGATATAGTGATGAATTTGGAACAGTGGACCTTTTCCTCGTGGAGTTCAGAGTTGAGTGTGAGTAGCAGACAAGTCAACAGGCTAATATGTCTCTTTAAGTGTTTCTATAGGGAAGCTCAGGGGCAGGAGAGCATAAGAAGGGCTTGTTGGTGTGGTAAGCAAGATAAGGCTTCCTAGAGGAGGTAATAGCTGAGCTAACACCAAAAGAGGAAGAAGGGTTAGGGTAACAGAATGGTTGGAGGTTGTTCTAGGCAGAGGATTTTTCAGTTTCAGAGTCTCAAACTTCACCTCTCATCAATCAATATGTACTCACAAGGCCCCATGGTTCACACCACAGGTATCCCACAGCTTACATTATAACACAGGATAAAAATAGTAAATATTGTTGCTCAGAGAGTAGTGGGAAACATTGCTCATCTTTTTCAGCTACTGCTGTTCAGAAACACAGGTTGGAATCTATTTGGAAACTGATCCAGTTGGCAATAGCATTATAGATAGTGCAGTCTTAGCATACTCTTTCCTCTTTGGGGAAAATAATAACCAATACTTACTTATTTCATGTTGAGAATTTAATATGTTTTCTTATTTTAGCTTCAGAACAACGCTATGTAATAGGTATTTTTATTATTGTTATTTTATAAGTGAGAAAACCGAGGACCAGCGTTGTCAGTAGCTAATAAACGGCTAATACAGAAAGAAGTCAATAGTCACAACCAGGCACCTGACTCGAGCCTGTACTCTCAACAGTTAGATTCTGTAGCAAAAAATAGTTGGGTGCATTTTATCACTTGAAGATCTAAATAAAGATTTGTCATGTTCTGGGGAAACGCATACTCGTCCTTTTAGTGATCAACTCAAATATCATTTCTTTTAATTCCCTCCTCACTGTAGCCAGTGAAAATTATTCAGTTTCTCTGCTTAGCGTGGTGTGTGGCATTTGCTGGCTGAGTGGATAAATGAATGAATGTATTTCTATTATATTTAATATATATTTCTATCATAGCTGGCCTTATACTGAATTACGGTTTTAATAGTATTTATACATTAATTTGCATGTTAGACTATGAATTTCTTGATAAAAGAGATCACTTTTAGTCATCTTTTTATGCCATCACCAAGGACAAATTCTGGCAGATAGGTATTCAATAAATGTATTATAAATGAATGACTCACTTAGAGAATAAATGAATGGATGGATGAATGAAAGGCTAGGATGCTAGAGTGCTAGAATGGCACAAATCCCAACAGTGTCTGTGTGTACATTTTTGTTTGCCTAAACATTCTCATCCTTTATCTCATTTTCTTGCCTACAGTAGCTATGAAAGAACCATTTAGTACTTTGCAAGGATCCTATCGAGGCTACCTCCATCATGGGATACCTTTATCTCAATGTGTCATCTCTAAGGTTTCTGTACTCAGAAAAGAGGGAAAGGTTAGAACTCATCCCCACTTCTAAATAACTAAGCCCAAACTGACACCTGTCATTTTGGTTCACAGCTAGTCACATTACCCTATATAAATAAAAGGTGTCAATTTGGACCTAGATACCCATGTTATCGAAAGGTAAAAGTTGATGGTGGATCACTGGAACTGCAGAATACTTTGTGTGATTGAGATACATACCTTTGTTGGGATAAGGCATTGGGATTTGGTGACATTTGTTACTGCAGCATAACCTACCCTATTGGGACTAGTACAGTATTCAGTCACTGTTGAATGAAAGAAGTGGTAACGTCATTACCAATTAAGACCGGCCCTTACTGTCATACTGAAGATGGCATCAATTTTTGTTCCACATCAACTTGGTTAAAGTTCTGTGGCCTTTCAAAAACAAGCATGGTCAAGCCCTAACTCATTAGGGTCAGTGTCTACTAATGGGAAGCCTCTTCTGCTTAGTCTTCTGACCTGCGTAATTGCAAAACATGCAAATTGTTCTGTCTTCTCATTAAATTCCAAGGAGGATTTAAAAAATAAACAAAACAAAGCAGAACAAAATCTCCGTGGGGTTAAGTTTGGATTGCACCTTAATACTGGCCTGTTAGTTATTTATGCCTTGCAAAGAGTTAGAAGAAATAAGCCTGCCTACAGTTAACCCATCTGCAAAATGAATATTAGGTTCACACACATATTGACCTGTTTCAGTTCCCACCAGCAGAGTCATTCATTCATTTATCAAAGATTTAGTGAGTACCTCCTCAGGACTACTAAAATAGCCACAATGAGCAAGATCGATTGGAATTTTTGTTCATCTTCAGGTCTTCCTTGGACTTACAAGCCAGTTTTAATTCAAGGCTACATGATTTATGCAATCTGGGGATTACAGGTAAGGGGTAACTCTTATGGAAGATTTAGCATAATCGGGATGTTTCTCTTTCTCTTATTTATATTCATGGCTGTGGTTTGAAGATAGTTTGGAATGTGAGTTTTCTTATCAGAGATCTGATTTATTTGGATAGGTAGACTTGAGTTTTTATAAAAGGTCAACCCTTTGTTTGTTTTTTAGGCATTAAGCAAAATCACCCAGAGGGTCTCCCATAAACTTCTGGCTGATGTAGTGTGGTAGTTTGGGTACCTAATTCATTCTGAGGGCATAAATTAATTGCAACCTGTTGGATGCTGCTTCTTTAGTAATAATGGATTTAAGTGCATTATCAATGTTCTTTTTTTGTTTGTTTTTTCCAATGGAAACTTCATGTATCTTGGCTATAACTATTGTTATTTTCAAACACTGTAAAAACGGGGAGGGGCTTGCCTATTTCTGCCATTTCCACTTGAGTTTAACATGTTGGGATCTGATGCTCCTGACCAAGTCACAGCATATGACCCAGTAGGACCCTGCTACATGGGACCTTAGATGGTGGTAGGAGCTGGTCTGTAGTTCAGAGTTCCCCATTAAAGAGCTTAGGCAGTCAGGAAAACAAGGCAGTAGTATGTTTATTGCCTGTGTTGGGTAACCTAAAGCCTTGGGGTGAAGTGAGTGAAAGCCGGACAACCCTTCTCTAAGTTCCTTTGAACACGAGCTGGCAGCATCTAGAACGGGCAGCTTTCCATCATGGAATATCCATTAACCTTGTTTATCTCTGGAAAAACACTGCCCTGTTTCCACAGTCTGCTGCTTGTCAAAGAATAGAGCAGGAGATCATCTCTGGGCTCAAGGAGAGAATGAGCTTTTCAGCTATTGTGAAAATATCGTCTTGAGGTGCTGATTCTTCCTCTTTGTTCTGAGATGGCCAGCGACATGCAGCAAAATATGATCATAACACAGGGGACTGATGCAGTCAGGTCCTCCTCAGATCCTCCTTAGATTCATGGATCTCCTGTGGTTCATTGTGGAGAAAACAGAAGAAAACAAAAAATCTAAACAAACAAAAATAAAGTCCTTTTTATTTTCAAGAGAGCATTGGATGGGAATTGGAGTCCAGAGATAAAATGTTGCTTAAATTGTCCAAAACCCTTTGACCTTAGGCAGGGTTGTATTGAGGCCACAGTTTTTTCTTAATCTGTAAGCTCAATAAAATGATCATAATTAATGTTTTTTTAAATGTTTTGACCATGAACCATAGTCAGAAATACATTTAGATTGCCCCTTAGTAAACACACACGCGCGTGCGTGCGTGCGCACACACACACACGAGTTTTATCAAACATTACTTACTATGTATAATGCATTCTGATATTTTCTACTTTATTCTATTTTACTTTCAGAAACAATATTTGTGACCCACTAAAATGATTTCACTACCTACTGATAGAGCTCAGTCTTCAGTTGGAAAAACAATCTAAGGTCTTAAAAAATGAATTATGATATATTAATGTTGTATTTTACTACCACTCAGAAAACAAATCCATTTATGCCAACCCCCATTCAAAACAACCACCATTGAGAAACAACTGCTCTACTATACAAATTTTTAAAACCTAAGATAAAATTTAACTGATTTTTTTTATGTTTTAAAAAAGTATTCATATATTTCAGGAAAAAATAGTGGAGTCCTGAGCTGTTGAGTAATATGAAAGGAGCAAAGGTTAACATGATCCACTGAGCAAAAATGCTTATTAAAGTATCTGGAACGTCATAGTAGGAGGTACTTATGAAGACCTGTCTGGAACAGTTCCCCAAATACAAAACTTATGTTTATCTCCATTAAAGGCAATGAGAGAACTGATACACACTTTCACTACATCTTTTCTAAGAAAAAAATAAGGTACTTGTTCATTCCCTGTGTGTATGAGCAGCATCTGCAAGGAGAAACCTTCATATTTTCTAATAATAAGGAAATAGACATTCCAAGCAGTAAAGCCAACTTCATCAAGAACGCACTCTTGTTTCCCAGATAACTTATATCCTCTTTAGTACATATTTGCTTCACTAGGAAATGAGTTTATCATTGGATACTGGATTGGTTTTTTTATTCCACAAATGTTGGTTGAGGTTCTATGTGCCCCAAATGGGGGGTACAGTGATAAATAAGACAGGTGAATTTTCTGCTCTCATTGAATTTACACTTCTATGAAAACTCAGCTGATATCCATATCTTTTCAATGAGATGAGATACTATGACATTTTCCTACACACGTAGACAAGACTGCTCAGGAACCATGTACAACTGAATGCCTAGTGAATAAGGCTCAGGAGTCATCACTTGAAGGAATGAAATACATGTGTATACAAATCTGAATATTTTGTGTATTAGTGTTAAAAATTTGATTTGCTTCAGTTAAAAGCAGATCAGCCTTGAGGAGTGACTCAGGATGAGACTGGTGAGAAGAACTACAGTGAGATCTGATAGAGGACCTTTAGGGAAAGTAGATAACTTGGAATTTTATACGGAAGACAAGCAATAGGCAGCCACTCTAAGCCCAGGTTTAATAACTTGGGTTTCCATGGAGAGAGTTCATGAACTTGAAAAGGAAAAAAGTATTGCATATTTACTTTCACTAACTTTTTACTGAAATTTGACATTTCTTTCATTTTTGAAGGTGGACAACATACCACATCAGAATGATCATTTCCTGTTACTTTGTCACCAATAGATGTCACAGATATTTACAATTTCTGTTACTTACAGTGGCTAGAGATACCTTGAAATATTGTTTGTGCTGCTCAATGCATTGAAATTATAATACTGGTTCACTACTAGATCTTATTATTTAATACACTGAAAAAGATTCATATTCATTATATTTCAGATTTTTTTTCAACACTTTTTGAGAAGTGTGTTTCAGTATGATTCGTTTACTTTGTAATCCTCTGTTTTATGTTAGGCCTGTAAAGACATTATTTTGAGAAGTGTCCACAGATTTTCCAGACTGACAAAGGGGTTCATGTCACAAAAAGGGTTAAGATCTCTTGTTCTAAGCAAAAGAGTGCAAACTCAAATGCCTGCAAGGATTGCCTGGAAAAAGAGAGTTGGGTTGGCAGACTAATACAACAATCTAGATGGAAAAACGATTTGCTGGAAAGTTCATGGGAGCCCAGTAACTAACACTCCTGTGATTTACCCAAATTTGGATCCAACCGAAAAGAAGACAAAGGAATAGGCAAGATGGAGTCCAGAGTATCACCTTTTAACTTAACAAACCAAATATCAGAGAATGTGCTATATTTCCTGGTGGCCACAATGCCAGGGCCTCCATTCAAGGCTTATAAAGGGAAGGAGCCCCCTGGAATCCTGGAGCACAGGACCAGCTTACAACAGCCGGCCACAGCCAACTTTCCAGCCATGGCCGCAGACACCGAATCCTGCCTGGACTTAAACCACGTCACCCAGCAGGGCTGGTTTGGGCAGGTCTCCACCTGTCGGGAGGAGAGTTTGCCCCAGAAGGCCTTGAAATGGGTCAGAACAATGCATTAATTAAATTAACTCCAAGGCCAAAAATGTACTCCCTATTTTCTTTCCCTTCCCAAGTTCTGTCCTACTACAACTGTCTAATATAACCTCTCAGAGGTTCTGCAATAAAATCAAAGAGAAATGCAGAAAGAAAGTCTCTTAATAAAAGGCTAGCAATGTGGAGATGCCCTAAATTTGAATACAATTTCTCCCATTGTAATTCTCTCAGAAAAATTAAAATCCAGACACTAATCCCTTTACAAGTTTGTCTAAAGATGACAAAGCCCAAAGGAATTATAGTCTGAAATTAGGTTCTATTGCTCTTATGAATTAAGTCCAAAGTAACTAATTCTCTTCTCTTTAAGTGTCGAGTTAAGGGGTTTCCACAGCCTTAGCAGAGGAAGGGGCTCTGCCAGTGTTTGCAGCCCGGGCTTTCTCTCACTGGGGTTAGTGTGGTTCTTGCAAAAACTATACTGTTCAATGCCAGGTTGCTCATAGATTTAATGGTTAAAAGTTTCAAAAATATATTTTCAGTGGTGAGCCACACCCACCACGTTTAGAAGAGAAGCCAAACCTCAACCCCCTAAAGCAATCATCCCAGAAAAAATGACATTCCCAGAATGTGGGGCTTAGTATGTCGTCAAAGACCATGATCCAAAATGCAATTTCCATGTGGATGTGTGCTGGCGTGGTAGACAGAATAATAAATGGTCCCCTGAAGATGTCCACGTCCTAGTCCATGGAACATGTGATATAACTTTACATGGCAAAAAGGACTTTGCAGTTTCAATGAAGAATTTTGAAATGGGGAGATTATCCTGGATTATCTAGGTGGGCCCAGTATAATCACAAGGACCCTTATAAGAGGGAGACAAGAGTGTGAGAGCCAGAGATTTGAA
The DNA here is from genome assembly GCF_963455315.2 of Globicephala melas. Classification (NCBI taxonomy): domain Eukaryota; kingdom Metazoa; phylum Chordata; class Mammalia; order Artiodactyla; family Delphinidae; genus Globicephala; species Globicephala melas. The sequence goes on from NC_083315.2 coordinate 94,435,335, forward strand.
GATGCTGTGCTACTACTGTCTTTAAGGATAGAGGAAGGGGCTGTGAGCCCAGGAATACAGGTGGCCTCTAGAAGCTGGAAAAGGTAAGGAAGTGAATTTTCCCCTAGAGCCTCCAGAAGGAACACAGCCCTGCCAACACCTTGATTTTAGCCCAGTGGGTCTCATTTTTGGAATTCTGGCCTCCAGAACTGTAACAAAATAAATTTATGTTGTGTTAGCTCACTAAGTGTGTTGCAGCAGTGAAAGAAAACCAACACGGCTTGTTAAAAACTTGGATTCTGGTGCAAAACCAGGCTGCTTTCAGATCCTAGCTTGGCCATTTACTCAGTGTGTGGCCTTGAGTCCTACCAGCATGTGCTGGGGGGGCCTGAATCATCAGCACGTGTGTGTTAAGGCCAAGACTTCACCATGGGATTGCCCGTGCCCACTAAAGTCCAGGCCTTTCTAAGCCCCATGCAGGTGGTAACTGATGAGGTCATGCCCACACATGTGCCTTGGCACATTGTTGAGGCCCAGTTGTCCTGGTAATTTTCCTGAGAATTGTGTCTTTGCTGAGGGCCATGCAACTTTCCTTTCGGCTGTTACAATACATAGACAAAGAGCCACATATGAAAAACAGTCCATATAAAGCAACCATAGGATAAGTTGCAATCATCTATCAGCGTTGAAATATCAAGTGTGGCCTAAAACTTATGCTCCCTTTTCCATGTCACAGAATTTAAAAAATTCCAAGTGCAACAAGCAACCTTGTGGGCCAACAAAAGCCTCTACAACCCAAAGATCTCTCCCATACATAAAAATCCAAAGCCCGATGCCCTTCAAGATCTTTTAATATATTTATTTTATTCCCCAACATTCCAGCCATTTATTTAATTTCTCGGTGTTCCCAGTGAATGCACCAAATGTTGGGGTGTGCTAGGGAACACTCTTTTTCTCTGCCCGAATTCAAACACAGTTGAGAAATAAGACAAGAGAGTAAGGCAAAATAGACTCAAACATCATCTTTATGACTGATAAAGCTGACATCGGAGGGTGTGGTTTATATGTACTGTCAAGGGAAGAGTGAATGGAAGTATGGAAACAGTCCAGAAGTGCAATGATAAGGCACATATTCTCCACATGGAAAGAAGTATCAGCAGCTGGTAACACCCAGGCCTTGAAATGCACAAGGGCCCAACTCATGGACTGCCAGTCCCTGTGACATCCACTTGTCGGATCCACTGAAAATCTTCTCAGTGTGTTGGGAAAAAAGATTTGCAATTCCAGTCAAATGATGATTAGTCTTTACTACTCTATGAAAAACAATTAATGCAAAAAGCAGAAATTTAGGCATCGTTACATAATTAACACGACTAATAGGGACCTAACTCATAATTACCTGGGAGATCCCTAAAAAATCTGGAACCAATGAAAATGGAGCTGATAAGGGAGTGTGCTTACAGCGGAAAATCTGGATCTTGCCCAGTCAGGAAAAGCACACTGCTCTACTTGATCGCCTGTGCGTTTTAAGTCTTCTGGTGTTATTTTCATTGTCAGCTACAGCTTGAAAGGTTACTCGTGGGTTGTTGCTTCACCACCCTAGCCCATTTGCATTCTCTGGTGATACCTGAGAGTAACTCATGCCGCTCAGATTCGTGCATCTCTGCCTCCATGGGACACATGGGCTCTGCAATGGCACAGAGTTCAGGGGGAACCGAAACCCCAGGAAGCTGCTTTTTGCCAACATAAATCAAGGATGTTGATGTGGAATGGTTTGGAGAGCTTAAGAGAAATTCATCACCACCACTGAAAAAGCTACATAGCATGTGTGTTCAACTGATGTTCAACCGGGAGTTATGTCTCGATGAATCCAGAAGGATTAAAAAGGAGGCGCTGTGCTTTTTAAATTTATATTTTAAAAATACGAAGTTACTACTTTAGATCGATAGCACCTTGAAAATGGGGCAATCTTTTAGGTTTTATCTCTGTGTTCTTTCAGAGGGTTGCAATATTTTAGGTTTGATTGCTGTGTTCATTCACTTCTAATTTCTTTCTTTTTTTTTTTTAGGAAGGACTTCTGGTGATGCAGATTTCTTGGGAAAATTGTTGATTTCACTGTATTCGGGAAGGATAAATTTTGATGATCATTTCTTGTGCCTAAGGTACTTCTTTATTCGTTTCTTGGGAATCTTCCTTGCATAGCATCTTCAGAAGCCATTAGAACTAGCATTTGAAGCAGCTGTGTAAATGTAAGACTAGGGGCCCAAACCAGTAAGGTTGAAATTCCACTGTCTTTGAGCCCCACTCTGATAACTTGATTTTACTACAAAGTGGTCATGGTTCTTGCAGTCACTCACATATTACTCTCGGCTCTGGTTGGGTGGACTCTGATCTTCAACCACTTCAAGCAAGCGTCCCCACCCACTCTGCTCTGCTGTCACCCCACCCAGGTGTACATTAGTGTACTGCAAACCTGCACTCATTTCTTGGTTATGCAGATGTTTGTGGACAGAATTGCTCCTGCCAGCTACTCTCCATCTACTGCTTTGTCTGTCTCCTTTCCTCTTTTGAATGCATCTGGAATGAGGCCAAGAAGCCAGAGTTCTCCTGGAAATGACATTCTCCAGAGAGGCATGGGCATACTTGTATATTGTGCCTGGGAGCAGCATGACATCCTGGCACGGTGTGTGGCTGCACCTTCCAGGGAAATAGTTACGGGTTGCTTCTCTAATGGAAGGCTGGGGGATGGCTAATCATGTAACGATTTGAAATAATTACTAAAGAGAGAGAAAGAGAGTGAAAGACGTAATACTTTTGGTGGCTTCTGAAAAATGGCCATCATTGTTCTAGAATAGCATCCTGCCTGAATCATCATGGTTCTCAAGCTTAGGTGGAAATGTCTGAATTGCAGAGTGTTACCCTTAGTATAGTGCTCAGTGATGCTCCATTAGAAATTATTCTCTCTCTCAAAGCATCCTGAAGAAGTCAACTCAGCCTCAAGTCATTTTGTAATCTCAGTGACACAGACTTAGGGGAAAGGGGGGGGAAGAAATGAGACCCAGATTGGGTGGCTGGATCAAATTGTGGGAACGGCCCCTGAGAAGGGCAGTCAGCAGTCCGGAATACAACATCCAGTGGGGCTGTGAATCAGGCTGATTTCACTGTTCCTGTTTTTGTGGTATGATCTAGTAAGTAGGGATTGGCAGTGGGGATTCTCACAGCAAAAACGCTAAAAAAATGATTGGTGATGACTCTGTGGGTCCAGGTGGATAGGACTCCAATTATAAGGTCCAGGGTAGGGCTCTGGCGAAAGCCAAAGCGTCAAGCCAGAGTCAAGCAGGCAGGGTTCAGAGCAAGATTTCAGGCCCTGCAGGGAAGAACCAGAGCATGGGGCAGGCACGTGAGGTAGAAATCAGACTGACGAGGAGGATACAGTAGGGGGCTAGAGTGAAGTTTAACTCAGAATGAGCGTGGGTTCCACGAACCAGTCCTGGGATTAAGTCTTCAGCAGGGTTTCTCAACCTCAGCACTATTGATGTTTGGGGCCAGGTGATTCTCTGTTGTGAGGGGCTGCCCTGTGTATTGGGGAATAGTCAGCAGCAGCCCTCACCTCTATGCATTAGTCGCTACTGATACCCCCCCAGTTGTGACAGCCATAAATGTCTCCAGACTTTGACAAATATGCCTGGGTGGACAAAAAAATCACCGTAGTTGAAAACTACTAGTTGACAGCAGAAGACTAATTCCCCTCAGCACTGACTAGTGGGGCCTCTATCTTGATCAGGTTTGGTTCATGAATGGGGCACATGTGAATCTGTCAGTGAAGGACCTCAGACAAGCCAAACTAGGGCCTGACACATCTATCCAAAGTCCTCTGGTACTGAAAACTTTCATAATGAGATAACCAAGCGTTGGAGGGGGAAGAGCTTTGATTTGGCTTGGAGTTAAGAAGAGGAGAGAGAAGGAAGATGGAGAAGTCAGGGTAAAGTTAGCCAAGCTGAGAGTTTAAGGTAGAAGCCATAACTGCTCCCTTGGGCTTATCTGGAGCAAAACTGTTAGTATTCAGAACACCCAGGCCTTGCCATCTGGTGTGCTTTGGGGATGGAAATCTTACATTTAATTGAGCACTGAACGAAGGCTTAGGTGGATATTTAATGATGAAGTCTACACTTGCCAGTCAGTGTAGTACCACTGTACCTTTCCAGCAATAAGAAGGCTTTGAAAGTTCATACCAACTCTACTTGGACAAGAATGTCCAAGGCCCAGGTTGTTTTTGTCTAAGTTTCTCTTTTCCTGAGAGATGATAGTTGACTCTGGAGCTAGGTTTGAGTCGAGGCCAATGAGACCTGTCCTTCAGCTTCATTCCCAAAATTGAAGGTCACTGATGGCTTCATTTGTGGTGTTTTATCTGCTGTGTGTTCCCAGAGATGGTTTCATGCAGTCTGCCTCAACAGATCTTCAACCTCCAGGAATCTGGTTGTTTCTAAATCCAGGACTTCTGCCACCCCTTCTGGTCATTTTTGTTCTCCAACCGGTACATCTTTCCTTTCAGAGAAGGAGTTAAATGTTAGGTGGTCAGAGCAGAGAGTGCCTGCCTGAGTACCACCCCAGAAGAAGTGTGGATCACTTATTTCTCTAAGCGTAGGCAGGCAGCTCCCAGAACTCACTCAAAGACTGCTCTCCAAGTGCGCTAGAAGGCCACGTGAGAGCCCCAAATTCAGGGAGGCAGAGTGAGTGGTGTCTCCCCACTTCCACCTCCGCCACAGGCAGTGATAGTGAGGATCGCATTAGAGCACACTACATGGCAGGTGGTGGGAATTTAATACACAATTTTGCTTGTTAAATGAAAATGAAATAGTGTTGCTTATAAAACTTCAGGGTATTAGGAGCTTAGGTAAGTGCATGTGAATTTCAGGGATCTTTGGATGGGATTAATTTCATTTATACTGTCTGAGAAAATGCAAAGCAGCAAAGGGTGACTTTGCTTAACCAAGAGATCAAGAAGCGGTCACTTGACAAACAGAATAGTGGCGTCTTGATCTTCTTTCCTCTGTTATGTACTCTCTTGGTTTGATTCCTGGGATTCAGTGCTATTTAGTTAGAGGAAAAGCATTCTTTCTACCTGAATATTTTTAGGTAATATTTCTGATCCATTAGGCACTTTCTTCCTACTAATTAACATCTGCATACCGATTATAAAACTACATTTGGAGGGGCAGCGAAGTTTAACTTTGCTTAAATTCTTTGCACTGCTTAATTTAGTATTAATAGAAACCCCAACACTCCAAATGTATTTAGAGTTTATTTTGTATAATTTAAAAATCTGTATTTTTTGGTAACTTTTTATATTGGTTTGAAGAGTTTGTGTGTGAGAGAGATAAAAAGAGAGACAGAAAGAGAATGGGAGGAAGAGAGGGAGGCAGGCAGTGTTTTCCTTTCACTGTCTCAAAGGTTTAACTTGGTTATTCAGGAATGATCTCAATTTTGTTTTGCACATATTTTGCTCTGAACTTTACCCAGAAATTTAAGGTTGGATTAATTCTTCTGCGGTTAAAATCTGTTTTAATTCTAGCAACCTCAGTCTAGGTATACTTTAAGAAGAAAGGCCTACTATATTTGGTTCTCAACATTTAGGTCCTAATTTCCAGTTCTGTCCTTATATATTACACAGTATTTCCAACAGATTGGCATTCTGCTTGGTGACCTTTGAAACGTGCAAGCAGGACGTTGAAATGAGGACCAACTGAAGTTCTATCTTTCCTGTTTACTAAGCTTGCTTTCCAAGACTCCTTCCTGACAGCCTACCCCAGTCCTTGGAACTTGCCAATAAACACTCAAACTAAAACAAGGCTCCCACTCACTTAAGTTTCTGGACTTCACTGCACTTAGCATTTAACATGTAGCAGAATATGGTATACAGAATATTAAAGTTCAGGGAGCTGAATAGGTCTTAGATGTGTTCCTTACCAGCTCTGAAACCTTGGGAAATGGGAGAATTTTAAAATGCATATTTTGGATTAACAAAAGTTTGAAGACTCAAAAGTGGTGATTGCTTGCTTAATTTCACCAGAGACTAAAGGAATTAAGTAGAATTTATAATCTATGGAATCCAAGGTCATATTAAAAGAAACATTGAACTCCAGGAGCCTCATGAAAGAGCTCGATTAATAGAGATGACTCACTTTAATCATATGTGAAACCTTGCACGTTGACTTGGAACTTCACAATGATACAGGAAGGCACAGTGCCTCCCATGGCCTTCGAGTGCCTTCAGCTGCCTTCACACGGGATGAGATCTCAGTCGTCTCAACCAGATAGGTATAAAAAAGCCCTTGAGAACAGTCTCCTGGAGACCCCCTCATGATGTTCCTACTTCCCCTGCTGGAAAGGTGTTCCCCATTCAGGTCCTCTTATCCTGGTCCTCCTCTTACCCTCTTGCAAATTACATATGTTTTCTCTTGTTCAGATATAAACAGAGATGTGAGAAAGGTCAGTCTCCTCTATTCTAGAAGCCATACTTTCCTTTTCAACATGATGTTCATGTTCTGTTTTAACGTATGTTTTATCATATAACATTCTATTTAAAATTGTTTAAAAAAATATATATAATTATCTACCATTAAAGCTAAAATAGCTTAAAAAAATAAGTATTTGAAGCCTAACTGTGAGCAGTAAAGGAGTTGACAGAAGGGATTATTATATTTAGTTTTTTTAAAAAAGCTATTAGCCAGTAGCTGTTACTGTGAATGCCTCTTTTTTTTTTGATTGCCAGTTAACTTTATTTATTTATTGGGAATATACATATCAAGTAAATAAAGTGGAGTTTAACAAGCAATTACAAAGGAATTACTTTGTACAACTACCACCCAAATCAGTAACCCCCCAAACCCCAAATATGCACACCCCCTTTACAACTTCGCTGTCATCTTTGTCTGTAGGCAGCATCTAGTTGGGTTTTGCCTTTTTAGCTAAACTGACAGTCTCTTTTTAATTGGTATGTTCAGATTATTCACTTTTTTTTTTTTTTTTGCGGTACGCGGGCCTCTCACTGTTGTGGCCTCTCCCGTTGCGGAGCACGGGCTCCGGACGTGCAGGCCCAGCGGCCACGGCTCACGGGCCCAGCCGCTCCGCGGCACATGGGGTCCTCCTGGACCGGGGCACGAACCCGCGTCCCCTGCATCGGCAGGCGAACTCTCAAGCACTGCGCCACCAGGGAAGCCCTAGATTATTCACATTTAATGTGATTATTGATTGGATTAAAATCTACTACTTTGCCAGCTCTTTTCCATTTGGTCCAAACTTTTCTTTGTTTCTTTTTACTGTGAATGCCTCTTAGTAGGAATGAAAAAAGGAAAAAGGAAGTAATAGCAGGTGTTCTTGCTATATTACTTTAACATTTTATTTATATTTAATGCAGAGGTATGAGTAAGCTGAACCCTCTTGGGAATAACTCTGTCAGGAATATGAAGACCTTGAGTTTGTCTAGGTAAAGGGAAGTATTTCATTTATCTTTGTGTTCAATTTCTCTGGCTCCTTGGACATAGTAGGCCTGTATAGTGTTGTTGAATGAAGAAATGGGGAAAATCACAGAAATGATTCCTTAAACGAGTATGTCTGTAGGTGGGAGCTTGTGGGTTTACTATGGCAGAAATCTGAAACCTAGACAGGGATTCCTAGTAAGTTAGAAAGAAGCATCGAAATCAGGCCTAGAAATAAGGCTGTGCATAAGTGAAACTGCTTTTCCTACTAGTGGAAGAGCTCTCTTGGGTTTTGTCCTAAAATTTTTTAGGGAAAGATCTTTACATATGTTTTGTAACACCATTTGAGTTTAGTTATTGTAAGAAAGTAGTCTTTGTGATGCTACTTAAATATAGTAAGTGGAAAAGATATTCATTTTTAGTTCAGTTCATCACATCAATGATCTGTGCAGGGGCAAATATGCTAATTACAGTCAGTTCTGTTACAACGCAGTATATGTGTTCCTATAGCACGCTGCAGAATTGCACAACAAGAGACACAGGGCTTGTGGGAAAAATGTGGTTAAGGGCACAATAATCCAAAACTCCACCAGTGACATACAAAAAAGACAAGCCTAATACAAATGGTAATATAGTTTTACGCATGTTAAATGGTTAAGAAATACATAAACTCTACAATAAATGTAGCACTTTACTGTGAAAAAGATTGAAGTTTGCTTGTGGAAGTGGGTGTTAGAAAGGTGGCAGTTGACGAATTACTGTGAAGGGGTAGGATGAGGTTACTGAAGTCAGACCAAAAGTTGTAACAATGGATGTGGATGAATGTGGTTCATCACACACATGGTGAACTGCAGCAGCTGGTAGATATTTCTAGGCATACACTAGGTATGTGCATAAGTGTGTTTTCTGTATTCTTACATAGCTCAGTTGAGCTGGGTGCACATAGCAAACTTAAATTTTGCTTTATGCTCAAATTGTTCCCTGATATGTCCGTTATGTCAGGATGAATACACATTTTCGAAACAAGTGGGTATAGCAGAACCAATTTTATAAACAAAGCAGCTGATGATGATTATAGCTTACACATCATGAGCCCTTGTTATATGCCAAGCTTTTGACATGTAATACTTAACTCATTAAATTTTATTAACAACCCTATGAAGTAGGTACTATTATTACTCCTCGTTTGTAGATGAGGCCACTGAGCCACAGAGGGGCGAAATAAATTGCCCAAATCCACAGGACTAAGCGGGCAGGACTCCAGCTGCTGTTAGGTTAAACTTCTGTTCTTCTTCCCTCTATGCTAAAAGGAAAGTAATTACCTTTGAATTCTAAACCTAAACCTTACAAAGCAGCAAAAACTGCCAGATTTTCCTGGCATATCATTTGCCACCTGATATTAATAGCAGAATGGATGAACTCCTTCAAACCAGTAGGACGTTCACTGAATATGACCTAAAGGGCCTGATGATGGAGGAACTGTTTAAGCTATGTCAGAAGAATTCAATTAACTCACCTTGTGCTTTGTTCTGCCTTATTTCCTAGGCAGAATCTTCACAATGTGATAATGGAAGGCAGTGGGCAGGGGAGGGGCAAATAAACTATTATACAAAGGAACATACCTGTGCTTGGCTAGGGGTAGGTCTCTATTTGGTGAGATTAAACCCTATTACGTTTTCATGATTAACCGTTACAGAATTGAAACTTGTCCCTCAGGACAGGAATTCTCCATTTACATTCCAACATTCTTTGTTTCCCGAGCAAAACCACTGCACTGATGTCATTTAATCCCCCTGTTTTTATATTTTCCCTCTTAGCTTGATACTGGCTTCTTTCTTCTCTAGTCATTCTGCTATACTGTAATGGGGGCTGTTTTTATTTTGTTTTGTTTCCTCCTTCCCTTCCCTTCCCCCTCTTTTGTTTTTGTTTTTGTTGGGTTTTTTTCTTTTTTTTTTGCAAATGAAGAGTGATCTTGGTAGGAAGTGATATGCAGAGAAGAGTAGAAAAGCAAAACCACTCTAGGCTTTGAGATAATTATAAATAAGTGGTCTTTTCTCACTTATTCTTACTGTTAAAAGTATATCTATCTTTGCAACTGTTATGTAAGTCTCAAATTATTTAAAAATTAAAAGTTACAAAAATTGCATTGTAATTTTATCAACTGAATGTTTATTTCTTTAAAAAAATAAAGATTCTCATGTGCAACCAGAATTGATAACAATTACTCTAGTCCAGTGGTTCTCAACTCTGGTTGCATGTTACGATCAATACTTGGGGAGAGTTTTTAAATTACTTAAAAGCAACAGCAAAGCCCTCTCCATGCCTTCTCTCCACAAAAGAACAAGAAGCTGCAATGAGTGGACCAAGGCAAGGATTTCCATCTCTGTTACTATGTAAGGACTATGCTATATAGCATAGTCATTCATTCATTTATTCATCCATTTATTCATTATTATTTATTTACCTACCAAGTGCCAGGCATGGGGGAGGAATAACGTGGTGATTAAATATATGTTCTGGAGATAGAAGACCCAGAGAGTGTGTAGGAGTGATTTGGGTATAGGGAGAAGTGGGATGAGGGACTATTATGGAAAGAATTATCTGGACAGAAGGTCAACCTGTGGTGGGAAGGAGACCAAGACTTCCAAGGAAGTTCTCAGAAGGCTGGTGAGGCTGGGGGATGGATGATTGACAGAGACAGTTCTTGTGTGACCTTCCTTTCTAACCTTGGGCAGCCTGAGGCTATGATCTATTGGATATTCCACCCTCACTCTGGCTTACCCCTACCACCTGGCTTCTCTAAGACTCTCCTGCCCACAGCCACTCTCTTCAGTGAATTTACCTCAGTCTTCTTCACTGCTCTGTCTGTATTGGGTTTCCTCTGTGGTCATTTCTGTACAGTGGCATCTTTTCCGTGGCTCTTCAAGAAACTTTGGTCAGTTTAAGGCAGAGAGGAAGGGAATGAGGTCAAGGAAGGCTCTGGGGATTTAGGTTCTGGTCTTGGCTTTGATACTAAGTACCTCTAGCAACTCAGGCAAGTCTTTTCTCTTTCTGGTCTTCAGTTTCCTCACCTATAGGATGAGAAAGTAGGCCATGGCATCTACAAGCCTCCTTCAAACTGAAACCTTATCTTCTTTTTTTAAAAAAACTTATTTTACCGAAGTATAGTTGATTTACAATGTTGTGTTAATTTCTGCTGTATAGTGAAGTGATTCAGTTATACATATATACATCATTTTTCGTATTCTTTTCCATTATGGTTTATCACAGGATATTGAACATAGTTCCCTGTGTTATACAGTAGGACCTTGTTATAATAGTTTGCATCTGCTAATCCCAGACTCCCAATCCATCCCTTCTACATCTGTCAATCCCAGGCAAACACAAGTCTGTTCTCTATGTCCGTGAGTCTGTTTCTGTGAAAACTCACCTTCTAAAGAAGCCCTTTAAGACAAATATCTTCATCTTGAGATACCAGACTGGCTATTTAGTTAAATTACTCTTTATAAAAGCTATTGCTAGGGCATGATACCAGTTGAGAAATAAACATTTTACTGCAGATAGACTCAGATAAATTTGGGATGCCCTATTTCTAGCTAATAGTATAAATATGAATAGTGTAATCCAGTGACCCTAATTTCACTTTACTTCCATAGATCCAGATGCTGCATTTGTTAAAGTTAAATAATAAAAATTTCCTCAGACATATAGTATGAGAATATGAAATCTTAATGTGTGGTGATATGGTGAGCTCTGAGGTAAGAAGGATCCAGTCACTCAAAATAATGATGATCAGTTTTCACTAAGAAGTAATTTATCTAACTACATTTTTTTTAGAAAAACCTGAAAATACCAAATGTTGGTATTTCTCAGGCATTACTGAGGGGAAGATAAATTGGAACCACTATTCTGGAAAGCCGTTTGGCATCATCTCCTGAAGCTGAATATACATACACCCTCTGAGTCAGCAGACACACGCCCATTGTATATCCAACAGAAGTGAGTACATGTGTTCACTAAAAGACATGTACCAGCATGTTAATAATTAGTAGTAGGCCAAAATTGGATACTATTCAAATGCCCACCGACAGTGGAAGTGATAAATAAAATGTTACCTATTCATACAGTGGGGTCCTACAAAATGAGAATGAAGAACCTACAAAAGCACATCACAATGTGGATGAAATCCACAAACGGAATGCTGAACAACAAAAGACACACACAAAAGAGCGTATGGTGTATGACTCCATTTACATAGACAACAGAAACAATCACAGTGAATCTAGACTGTTAGAAGTCAGAATGGTGGTTACCTCTGGGTGGGTTGGTGGCCATTAGGGAGCATGGTCGGGGCTTCTGGGTCATATTCAGTGTCTTGGACTGTTTGGTGGTTACACTGGTGTGTTTAGTTTGTGAGAATGTATCAAGCTATACACTTAGGTTATGAGATTTTCTGTATGTACATTTTAGTTCAGGAACAACATTTTTAGAAAAGGTTTGCCATTTATTAGTTCATTTGATCCACACGACAATTCTAGAAGATAAGAAGCACAGGTAACTTTTCTCGTTTTGTAGAAAGAAAACATACTCAGTTAAGTCCAAGTTCTCCGGGCCAATTAGTGGTAGAGTTAGGTCAGGTATGTAAATCTCCTGGCCGGGGGGAGATAGTCCCTGTGGGAGGAACCTGCCCAGTGCCTGATGCAGAGTAGGTAGGTGCTCAATAAATGTCCTTTGAAGCTGGATCATAGACTGGTCCTGTCCAATCTCACAAGGCCACCATCTTGCTCTGGGAGTGATCATTTGCTCTGATGGTCTGATGTCCCTGATGGAGTGAGTGCATTCTCTCCTCAGAGAGGAATGGAGATGAGACATTTGTGTCAAATGTCCCAAGAAACTGCCAAAATACCTGTGGAGAATTGCAGAACTTTGTCCCTCTAGGGCTTAGAAGAGAATGAGTCAGACACTCAGTTCTCAGACATGGTGTCTAGTTAAATGGGAGGAAGGTTAACCTGGGCAGAAATCCATGTATGTGACCTTGGATAAATCACTGAACTTCTTTGGGGGCAAAAGTTTGAAAGACACTTTTGATACACCCTACTTAGGACCATGTGATCCTTCTGTGGTTAACCTTCTGAGACCCCTGAACCTTATGCCCTCCCAAATGTCTAATCAGATTCTCTTTATTTTCAAGGCCATTTGACTATTTTTTTCAAATTTGGGAGTTCCCTTGGTGTTATTTAAAATCAAATTTTGATTAATTTATAATATAAATGCAGATATGCCCAATTTTCTGCTTGTCATCATAGTTCAGAAAGGAGATGCACCAACAATTTACATAGAGTAACCAGGGTCCTATTCAACTTGTTGACTATGTTTCTTCCAAAAATGTAAAACAGAAGTTTCCTTGTCAACATAATATTCCAGTTATTTATGATGTGGCTCTTAAAGAAAAGAAGTCCTAGAAATGGAGTCTGTTATTACTTGGATAATAAAAACTCAGGACCTTCTTTGGAAAAAATAGAGAATGATAAAATGCTTTGATTTAGGGTTTGGCTGTGATGTCAGGGTCAGCCAATGAGCACAGAGGGAATATGAGAAAAATAAAGAGATTAAAAAAAAAAAAGATAAAGAGAAGCAGATGTTTGGAAAATCTGGACTATCACTAGTGAAGCTGTATGGTTAGCCATCAAAATTTCAGGGTTAGATCTATCATCCTAATAAGGTTATAATGAAAACCATTTAAATTGGTGTTCAAAAACTTTGTTAGAACTATAGTCAACTGTACTTTACCATGAAGTGGCATTTTCCAAATTATGCTAAAAACTTTGTGGTACTTTTGAGCTGAATCCTTGTCAGGGTTTTTCTCAAGGAGATCAGTTGCCATGGACTCCTGTTAACTCGATCTTTATTTCAAATTAATGTAAGACAGAAATCTGATGGGAAGGGGAAAAGAAGTAAATAAAGTTGAGAAGTTTTGGCTTCTGATTGGTCAAGCATCTATGTTTTCAGAAGCAAATTTCTTTTTTACCTTTAGTTGTTTTTGAGGGCAGGAAATAGAACAGTTCTTACATTTAGAGTTACCAAAGGCTGTCATTTAAAAAGTTTGAATAGCCTAACAGAGGAAACAGATCACTAATAACTGAATCAAAAACAAAGAAAGGAGACAGCTTAGAGAAAGGACCCTTGGAGACCCTCAGATGAAAGGCTGGTCAATAGCGTAAGTACAAATGGCTGAGAAGAGCTGTTGACTCCAAGCCAAGATTCAGGGATTTGAGAAAGAAAATGATCAAGATTAGTGAGAAGGGTTTAAAACTAAAATATTGATATTTACTTGACAGTTTGCTCCAAAAAATCATTATGTGATTTACTGATTACTTTTCAAAAAGGGCAACATTTCATAATAGAAAAAGTGAAGAAACCATGATTATTACCATCTCAGTATAGAGCCTTGACTTAATTCAGTTGAATTCCTGCCTTAGTGCTACTTGTGCAGCCTTGGGCACATTACTTAGTCCCTCAAAGCCCACTTTCTTCATCTGTAAAATGGAGAAATAATAGTGTTTACTTCATGGCATTGTTTTGAGGCTTCCATGAGATGGAGGATGTAAATTGTTTATTTTAGAGCCTAAATTATATATTAAGAGCATTAAATGTTTTTGTCTATGGTAGTGATGATGATGAATACCTCTTTCCTTTTTTCTTTCCTCTACCTTGATTTAATCTCTACCTCATTTTAGAAAATATCTGAAGTTGCTTGAAATGTTGCAAATAAGTAAAATCTTGTTTTGTCTATTTTGTTTATACTATACCTCACTTAAAGGGGAGATTGAAAGAAAATTGTGAAGGTTAAAGTATATTTATATACTATAAGTAATAGTATAAAATATATTTAAGTTTATTTTACTTTATATATACTTTATATAATAGTATAAAGATATATTTAAGGCTATTTTTTAAAAAGAAGTAGAATTAGAAAGTTTTTAAGAAGAGAGTTGGAACCAGAATAAAAGAGAGCAAAGATGTGAATTAGTGGTCTGTACCAATCAAAGTCTTAATGGAAAAACAAAGATTAATTCAAAACAGTATAATTTGAGGAGAGTTTATTTATAAAGGTGGGGTTGCATGTAAAATTTAAGATAGTATTTACTTAGAGGCCTGAAGGTTTGAGAGAAGGAAGAGGTCACGGGAACCCAGAAGAGAGAGTTTTAGGGCAGGCTGCCTAGGGAGGTCCTTGAGAGGACCGGAGACCTATGTTGAGGGACATAGCCAGCCTGAGGTGACCTCATGGGGACAGAACTGGGGAAATGAAGATACTGAATTCACTCTCCTTCCTTCCTCCCATATCCTTCTGGCTCTTCCCATCGACTAAAGAGAATTGGAGAGCCATTCATGTTATCCCACAGGCCCATCTGTCTTCAGAAGAAGCAAGAGAAATGGGCAAGTGTGTGTGTGGGGTGAACATTTTAGGCAGAGAGGAACATAAAGTTGGTAAATGTCATTGAAATCTTAACTAAAATCCAAAGCAAAGAGGGGATAGAATCAGTTATAAAATCCATGTCATCAACAAACAATAACAAACCATGTCATTTTTCTTTGAAGCTTTTCTAGACAATTCCAGTTTTAAGTGACAGTCTGCAAAACTGTCCAACTTGCTAAACATTTATCTGTTATATGAGATTGTTGGATGTAGATCAATTAAATTTGGGAAACATCTGGGAAAAATAATAATTTTGGTTTTAGAAGTTGGCCCAATCTCTTCTTTCTGAAAATAAATAAAAAAGATAATAAAATGATCTGTAAAGGCAACTCTTAGGTTGAGACAATAAAACGCTTTCATTTTTGTCAAGGAGATTTTTAAAAATCTTCCATCACGAGTGCAAGTAGACAGTTTATAAAAAAATTAGCTACAGACCATTGATATAGGTTTAAAAGAAAGGGGACCAAAGCATATTGATTTATCCCACTCTGAATTATTTACTGATGTGTCAGGAAAATATTCCAGGGCCCCAGTTTCATGGTAGTGAAGTGCAAGAAAAGTATCAGGAATTGGCATTCTAAACTGAGCACACACAGCCTGGCCCATGAATGGTTCTTGTTCACAGAGGTGGAATCTAAGAAAAGGTGAGGAAAAGCTACAGGTCATCTTATACTGGTCTTGACAGATCTTTCTTCTGGGTGAAAAGACTGTAAGAGGAATTAGTTTTGGAAGCAATATTTCCTGTATCTGTTTTGATATTTTGAAAGCCAAATAGGACAAAGGACACAGACAGTAGTGCAGAGATTTGCATGACTCTCTTTGGAGAAATCTCTACTTTTTTGTAAATATAATTGGATAAAGTGGGGAAAATACAGTACTGGACACATGATTGTTAATAGCATTAACAAACAACTTTGCATATTGTGTCGCACTTTATAAACTTCCATGGATGGAATCATGGAAGCCTCACAACAATGCTGTGAGACACTACCCTCTTTGTAGGTTACAAATGGAAAACCAGGGAGATTGAGAGCATGCTCCAGGTCACCAATTGGTAGATATTCTCATGGGGATAGTGATTGGAAGGGGTGAGAAGCAAACATGGGAACATAAAGTGTCCTAAATACATTTTGAAATCAAATCAAACATCTTGGTTTACTAATTTTTATTGAATGCCTTTGGCGTCCATGGTGAGCACATAATAAATATTTGCTGATGAATGAATGAGTGATTGCAGGAGAGCAGTGATACACGAGAGACCTTTGTCTTTTGCTCATTCATCTCTTGAGAATGCATGTTCTTGAGACAACATGCACAAATTTAGAGGGTGTACAGTGTGGGATGCCATCTGCATTACTTCCATCTCCAAGGATGTGTTTGAGTAGGTGGGAAAACTGTGGCTATGGCTCCCTGGTGGCTGGCGGGGCGTGCCAGCTTGCAGGAGTCAGCTTTTGTGGTAGTTTAAGGAAAGTCTATATCTCAAACTGCCTGGGAGGCCTGGAGGCCTAACCACCCAGGATGACAGGCCTTGATATCTCAAACTGCCTGGGAGGCCTGGAGACCTAACCACCCAGGATGACAGGCCTTGACACTCATAGGCAGGCCTGGAGCATCCTTAACCTGAGGGTATACAGCCTCATACTCGTATGTCAAAGGTCAGATGACACCTTGGCAGCCTTGGGCATGCAGTTATCCCTGATGATTCCTCTGTGGGAGGCATCTTCTGCAAAAGGATCACCCAGTGTCCTTGCCCTTTTCAGAATCTTTGCTGGTGTTAACAGGCCAGTGGGGGTCTACTGAAGCATCCAGATTTCCTCTGGGAATCCCTCTGCTCCTTTAAACTTGGAACATGCCTTCAGTGACAGGAAATCTTTGGAGAAGAGTTAAATATCTGTCTCAATTAATCCAAAACACTGTCTCTAATGCCCCCATTGTGGGTTCAGACATTTCCTTCATGACTCTCAGACTCAGCTTCTGAAGCCCCAGAAGGAGACGACCTGGGAATAGGACAGTGCCTCCTTCACTGTGCTTGGCAAAGCCCGTCTGAGGAACTAAAGCTCTACAGAACCCACAGAGGCCTCAGATCCATTGCCGGGGCCTCCCTAACTCTAATGTGAATGAGAATGACCACAACGTGACAAAAGTCTGTAGCTACCCCACTGATTTCTCTGGAAGACCCTGAACCCATGTCAGCCTGAGGAACACACTCTGGGCTCAGTGCAGGCCCTAGACAGGAAACACTGCCACCAGCCCTGAGGGCAGGATTCCAGGAGCCTCACCTGAAACCTTCACCAGATGGAGAGCGCTTTGATTCTGTGACCCTGGAGGACTTGGTTTCCTCCATGGCATGAACATAGGGTTTGGAGCTGGGCTGATCTGAGTTTGAAGCCCTCCACTGATACGTGAGAGGAGTAGGGTTTTAGATAAGTTTTAAAATTTCTATGAGCTTCAGTTTCCCATCTAAACTGGAGGTAATAATAACTACTCGATATGGTTGCTAAGGTGATTATGGACTCAAGTGGGCTCCCTAGGCATTCATAATTATGAAGATAATCTTCTGGATTCCTGAAGCATCTTTCTCGAGGTGCCCAAATGGCTGTGACCTGTGTGGTCTCCGTGCCTCAAAGTAGTCCTGTGAGGGGGTTATGTGAAAAGAAGAAGTATGATCCTGGGAAGCTGTGACTTTTGTCTAAAATCACGCCATCAGGTAGAATCAAGACTAATTGTTCTGTCCAATACTTTATCCAGGAAACTTTGCCAAATCCTATTTCGTAAACATTCTTACAGTGTCTGAACAGAAGAGATTCAGGTGAGACACAAGGAAGAAGAGCTGTTTGTTCTCCCTGTGACTGGTCCCCCAGGGGAAATTACACAATCTCTGGGGCTGAAGGATTTAGGGGATACTAATCACACAAATAGTACTCCTGCTGGAAAAACAATACGTCTACCACCACACCATTAATCTAACTAAATGATGTAATCAGCTTCACTGTTAGAGTCATCAGCTGTGATTGTTGGAGAGAACAGCGTTATGAAATACTTTGAAACCGTTGAAAACAATGAGGCAGCTCTACCTGTAAGTGCTGAGATATGGTTTATTAAAAATGTGCAGAGCAATATGTATAATATTGCATTTTTGAAAAATAATAATAAATGCAATTTATATGGTATACATACCATGTGAGATGAGTAAGATTGCAAATCAAACAATAGACTGAGTTTGTCTCTGAGAGTATATTTGGAAAGGGGAATAGGTAAAGAGCTTGATTTTTTTTTTTTGCACATCTCATTTACATTTTTATAATTAAAGTGTATTACTCTTTAAAAATTGCAGAATGCCAGAAATTGGGAAAAAGACAATATCTAGTACCATACCTACTATCTATCATATACTTAGATAGATATTGAATAAGAACTTGGTGAGTTCCATAATAATTTCCTTACTAAATAATGATAATAATAAATCTCACATTTATATTCTGATTTATAAAATATAAAGTCTTTTATATGCACTATGGCATTTGGATTTATCACAAACCTCTGAGCTGGGCCGAGGAAAGCACTTTACAAATTGGGATTTTGAGACTCTCAAAGATAAAACCATTTTCCCAAAGTCATATGTAAGTGATACTGGGACAGTACTCTTGTTACTTGATTTTTCATCTATTGTTTTACCAAAGATTTTTTGAGTCCCCTCTGTGTGCTACATCCCCTGTTCTCTCTGCTACAGCACAGCCACTGCAACTTGCAAAGAAAGAAATGAAAACATAGACGCACCAACTAAGTCAGTGCCTGAAAATGATACTAAAACTCCCTAACCAATAGATCACTCTCAGATGCAAATTTTATTTTGTTTACTTGCACCATGTGCCTTTCTAATACTTAATAAGCTATGGCAGACTTTATTTACTAAACCGAAGTTTCAGCTTGCTTTTCTGAAGAATGGACTTGCTGGTTTCAGCTTCAGCTTTTCTTCCCTATATCATTTACTTAAAGAGAAGGTTATTGCATGGTGTTTTGTTCATCTTCCACTTTACAAAGTAATCAAAAGTCCACACAATCCTTTGTTTCTATCTTCCACCGCAGACCATTTTTCCCTCATTGTTTACAGAAGGAGAGGAAAGGATTGAGCTTAAAGGATGGAGCAATCATCCCCAAGACTGGAGAACTCATCCCTGAAGGAAAATTCTTTTTCCATAATGCCTCAATTAGCTACATTTTGTGGTCTGGCCTTGCAATCTGAAACTCAGTCTATGGATGTGCTCAAAGTGAAACACTGAGAAACCGCAAACAAGTGAGCTATAGGTATTGACTAGCGAGGTATGCACATTCAGGGGCTGGAGGGAGAACTCTGTCCAGCGTTCTCCAAGGATGAAAGACAATACAGGCTAATGTGATCCCTGAGTGGGGAGTGCTCCAGCTGCAGAGGGATGAGTGGGTAGAGGATAGAGTATTCCAAAGCAACAGAGTAGAGGAGAAATTGATCCTATGGATGGTATCTGTTTACACTTTTATTTTTTCATTCTCTTTACATTTATTGAGTACCTATAGGTACTACCTGTGATACAGATATAAAGATGATTAAAGAGATAGGATTCCTTCCTCCCTGGACAGTATTTCTGGGTGAAGATGGGGCAAGAAACCAATTTTAAAAAATTAATTACAGATTGTGATAAATGTTAAGCATAAAATAAACACAGTGCTATGATGGTTAACAACAATGGTGGAGTGAAGGTAGAAACACACATAGATAGGGAGATCAGGAAAAACCTACAAGGCAAAAATGATAAGCTTCTGCCAGGAGTCATTCCAATCTCTGCTACAAAGCAGACATAGCCCCATCCCTCTGCCAGACCACAATACTGGTCCCTCCCAAAGACTGGAAGTAAGATGCCTAAAAGAATCATTCCTCCAAGGCCATGCAATCAACTCATTAGGGACATGTTAGCTAATTTTGTGGGTGCCATTGTCATGGAGTGCTTTCTCTAGCTGAGAAAAGGCAACTTCCTACTTCTTGACCTTGACCCTTCTCCTCTCTTCTGAACTGTGGCCCCTTCAATTCCCACTCACCACGGTGGAGACCGCTGTGCAGTTGTAGACATTGGGAGAGCAGCAGGAGGCTGCAGAGTGTGTCACTTTGTCTAGTGGCCTTGTGCCCTGGGAGAAAATAAGGGGCTTAAATGACAACAGGAAGGATTCAAGTTATGAACAAAGGAAACCTTCATGGCTGCAAAGAATCACTGGGACACATGATCACTGTCAGTATATAGAGTTCCTTTACTTAATATTTCAGGCAGTGAACATTCTGGAGTCGTTCCAGTACAGTCCTAACTTGGGGGCAGGGAGCAATTCCCAGCAGACTTCAGATGTCCATTCAAGTCCTAGGAAGTTGTAATATGGAAAGTGTTTTGTTATTTTTTCCCCCTCTCCTTTCTTAACATATTATTGTGTTCAAAAGCTTTCTATTAGATATAACCAACAATGCAAAAACTGTGTATATTTGGAATTCCTTCCAATAGAATTTTCTTGGACAAACTATTTAATTGCATGAGCTTTTCCAGATGTGAGATTCATTCTGTGAAAAATAACAAAGAATTTGGGAATTAAATAACTTATTCTGCCTTTGTTATTTTTTCTGCAAGGTGTATATCAAGACAGAATTTTGAGGTTAACTGTCAGAATTCGTTAGAGAATGCCCTCTCAGAATTGTTTTGCTTAATGGAAATCAAAATTCTTAAGGATAAAGAAACCAGCTGTTTTACATTTCTGACAAGATTGGGGTTAAATATTTAAGATGTCTTAAATAGTTATTGAGTCAGTAAAAATAAGGTAAACAGCTCTCTTAGAAGTAAATTGTATATACAAAGCTACAGTAATCGAGACAGTATGGTACTGGCACAAAAATAGAAATATAGATCAATGGAATAGGATAGAAAGCCCAGAGATAAACCCATGCACATATGGTCACCTTACCTTTGATAAAGGAGGCAAGAATATACAGTGGAGAAAAGATAGCCTCTTCAGTAAGTGGTGCTGGGAAAATTGGACAGCTACATGTAAAAGAATGAAATTAGAACACTCCCTAACAACATACACAAAAATAAACTCAAAATGGATTAAAGACCTAAATGTAAGGCCAGACACTAGGAAAACGTAGAACACTCTGTGACATAAATCACAGCAAGACCCTTTTTGACCCACCTCCTAGAGAAATGGAAATAAAAACAAAAATAAACAAATGGGACCTAATGAAACTTAAAAGCTTTTGCACAGCAAAGGAAACCATAAACAAGACAAAAAGACAACCCTCAGAGTGGGAGAAAATATTTGCAAACAAAGCAACTAACAAAGGATTAATCTCCAAAATATACAAGCAGCTCATGCAGCTCAATATCAAAGAAACAAACAACCCAATCTGAAAAAGGGGAAAAAACCTAAATAGACATTTCTCCAAAGAAGATATACAGATTGCCAACAAACACATGAAAGGATGCTCAACATCATCAATAATTAGAAAAATGCAAATCAAAACCACAATGAGGTATCACCTCACACCAGTCAGAATGGCCATCATCAAAAAATCTACAAAAAATAAATGCTGGAGAGGGTGTGGAGAAAAGGGAACCCTCTTGCACTGTTGGTGGGAATGTAAATTGATACAGCCACTATGGAGAACAGTATGGAGGTTCCTTAAAAAACTAAAAATAGAACTACCATACGACCCAGCAATCCCACTACTGGGCATATACCCTGAGAAAACCATAATTCAAAAAGAGTCATGTACCACGATGTTCACTGCAGCACTATTTACAATAGCCAGAACATGGAAGCCTCCTAAGTGTCCATCAATAGATGAATGGGTAAAGAAGATGTGGCACATATATACAATGGAATATTACTCAGCCATAAAAAGAAACAAAACTGAGTTATTTGTAGTGAGGTGGACGGACCTAGAGTCTGTCATACAGAGTAAAGTAAGTCAGAGAGAGAAAAACAAATACCGTATGCTAACACATATGTATGGAATCTAAAAAAAAGAGATGGTTCTGAAGAACCTAGGGGCAGGACAGGAATAAAGACACAGACGTAGAGAATGGACTTGAGGACATGGGGAGGGAGAAGGGTAAGCTGGGACGAAGTGAGAGAGTAGCATTGACATATATACACTACCAAATGTAAAACAGATAGCTAGTGGGAAACAGCTGCATAGCACAGGGAGATCAGCTTGGTGCTTTGTGACCACCTAGAGGGGTGGGATAGGGAGGGTGGGATAGGGAGGGTGGGAGGGAGACGCAGGAGGGAGGGGATATGGGGATAAACGTATGCATGTAACTGATTCACTTTGTTATACAGCAGAAACTAACAAAACATTGTAAAGAAATTATACTCCAATAAAGATGTTAAAAAAATGTAAATAGTATATTATCCCCAAAGCTATAATATGTAGTAAACACTTTAAAGTAAATGATAGATCTTCAGTTTAAAAAGATTTTGACTATTATCAATTTTCCTTAGAGACCTGTCTGTTTTATCAAAAATTCTGCTCCAGACAAATTTTACGGTATACTACTGACTTGCTTGAACTTTTTTGGCCTGATGTGATGCTAATACTATTAAATTCAGATTTGAAATATTGACATTTTCCTGACCTAAGCCATGATAATCCTTATTGACCATTCCAAAGAAAAGAGTATTTGGAGCTCTTTCCGTGTGAATTATCCACCCACCTGCTCTAAGCTGTTCCTCTCTGTACTGAGGCTTCTCTTCTCCTTTACCAAGGACATCTGCTTCCCTTGGATTTTACCTGGAGGCTTTATACTACAATTGGAATCGGTAGCCTATTCAAGCAACACCTCCTTTACAAGAATGCCCAGGTCTTGGGACAAAGGCTTAGTCTCCTGTCTCCCAGGGAGAGGATGAATTCATTCTGTGTCATTCCTTAGAACCATGAACAGACGATCAGCCTGGAGCTGATGCTTTATGGCCGGCTGCTTCCTTCACTCTGGGTTCTGAGAAATATCGGAGAGGTAGAGAAAACATGTGGTCTGCACATACTCCACGAGGAACACTATTTAGCCAGAGCTGTGATCATGGTTCTAAAAATTTACATTTGCCTAGTGTGGGGATCCAAGTCCTGGCAGAAATCCCGAAGCACCAGCGTAGAGACTATAGGTATAAAATACCCTGATCCACTTTTATACTTTCTCCAGTGTGTTTGCTTGGAGACCTGTATCTGGATATCATGCTCCTGTCCATTGTAATAAGAAATAGAAAAAAGAAGGAGAAGTGGTATCCTTGGTAAAATGGTTAAAAATAAATGCAAGTTCTCTGAATAGAAGATAAGATGTCTGCAATCTGGAGTTTGAGATTTAGGTAGAACTGCTGTATTGGAGCTACCACATGGAAGATATATTCCTGTACCTGCAACCATGTCTTTCTATAGTTTCCTGAGTTTTCTAGTCCCATGAAGGTAAACGTGTCGGCATGTAGTTTAACTGAGGAAAAATGAAAACATTTTTGAGCCATGTTTTTTTTTTTACATTTAAAAATAAAATAACTTTATTCAATTCTGTGAAAAAAAAGAATATTCTTATAATTTAGATTACTAACTCAATGAATGTGAGAACTTGAATGAGAAAACATTTATTGCTCTTTATTTACAAAATATTAACATTTGGGCAGCTTTAGAAAGAAGTGGTGTAGAGGCAGATTTCTCATCCTTCCTCCTTGTGGCTGGGAGAAGTGCAAACAGCTACGTGTGTTCAGGTCGCTCGTTGCCATACTAGCCTTTTCTCCTGTTTCTTTGGTTTACTCCTTTCCTCTCCTGCTCAAGGAGAACTTATAGTCAGACCATTCACTTCACCTCTCAGGACCTCAGTTTCCTCCTCAAAAAAAATTCTTGAGTCCCTTCCATCCGTAACGTTTAGTGCTTCTATAGTTTATGAGGAAAATCCAAGCCATAATGGCCATCATTAGGGCGAGCTGCCTCAACTGGTGTTTACTGAGTGCTTCTTTGGACCCAAGCAAAGCCCATCTAATTGGGCAAAGAGGGATTAACTGAGGGAAAGTCAGAGAAGAGAGGCTGCCAAAGACCTGGCCAAAGTTAAGGCTAGGACTGTGATGGCAGCCTAACCTTGTCCAGACTCATCAGACTGCCTAGAAGGCAAGCAGACTCACATCCTCCTCCCTGTGCCTGCCTCCCCTGACCCCAGTCCACAGCTTGCCTTGATGATGGTACTGAGATAATTAAGGAGAAACGATATTTTAAATGTCCAGCGGTTTGTCGAGACTTTACATATCCATGAATGAGGTAACCTCGATTATTTTTTTACATCTTGAGATGGCAGAAGATGACCAGTGAAATGTTTAAGTGTAGTGCGAGGAAGTGAAGAGAGATCTTTTAATGCTGGAAATGAAGAGAGAGAGCCCTGAAGGAGGAAGTAAAAGGAGATTGTAGTTTGGGACTATGGATAAAGTTACATTTTAGGATACGACTCAATTACGGTGAGAAATTCAAATTGATTACTTAAGACGCATGTAAAACGGATGGTTGTAGTACAGTACATGTGTCCAGCCAGCATCCCTTGAAACATTACCACATGCTGTTTTTTTGCTAGACTCTTGGAAATTAACGACAAAAATCTCTGCCCTAAAGGAATCCCAAGTAGTGGAGGAGACACATGAGCAACTGAAGTGACAAGGTAGCATGAGAGGCTAACATGAAATGCTATGGGACTAGAAGGTTGATACCCAGCTCTGACTGAGTGTTACAGCACACAGGTCTACCAGAAAATAAGAGAGGGCATTCCAGGCAGGGAGAATAGCATGTGGAAAGAAGGAGGCAGGGGATGTTTAAGAAGGCATTCAAGATACTGCAGGCATATCCATGCTTCTTAAATCTATGATATATGTGAGTAAGTGAAGGGATATGCAGTTACAGAGGATGACAAGGTGTTGGTTTGGGAGCCAGGCTCCTGAACTGGGTTGTTTCTGAAATGGTTGGGGTTTTATGGTTTGATGTTTCTTAGGATGATCACACTGACTCACAAGGTGCTGGTTTGACTAAATAACTTGACTTTCTGGGATGTATCCATTGTAATGAGCAGCTCACAGGGTTGCAGCTGTGCTGAGAAATAGGTGAAGGCAAGTACCCGAGAGCCTAACATTAATCCTTCATCTCTGCACACCTATAACCTCAAACAACCTCAAACATAAGGGAAATAAGATGATTCTGAAAAAATGATGATAGGAAGTGCTCCTCTCTCCATCAGGACAGCATGCTTATGCTTTGTCATTGAAAATCCACTAGGGTTGCATGACCGAAGCATAGTTTCTAAGCCCTTATGCCATTGAAATAGAAAAATACTTCTTCCTTTCCTTTCTTTGTAACTGGATAAATAGGATGACCTTGTAACACTCACACAATAGGCATAACTCATAGAAGCCCACCCAGGGTGAGCAACTGAGAGCCAAGCTCTTGCCCCAACATGAATTGGAGAAATCACATGAGTCAACATGGCTTGTGCCTGCCTGGTTGGCAGAGTCATGCTCAGATGGCCTTCCACATGCTCTGCTTGTTGGCAAGTTCAAAAAGGCTTGGGATGAATCAGTTATTTTTCACTATAGCTTTCAGCGTGGGCTGGGCAATTCCTTTGAAAAACCTAGGTCTGACTTTTTCCGCATGTCAGTCTGATAAGGTGTTAGGTGCGAACTTGGAGACTTCCCTGCTCATTCAGAGTTAACATGTGCTATGAACTGAATCACTAGAGGAGAAAATCATCCTGAATAGTATTGTCGTTTGAAGTATTACTTATTCAGTTAATGAGGGGAAGACCTGCCTCACCCCTTTACACTCCCGTTTAGCTTTGATTATCTGAAAAGCTGTTTAGCAAAATGACACTTTACAGACTTTTCTAAAATTACTTCCTCTCTGTCGTTGGCTGGTCTTGGTTGCTGAGAGAGTCACTAAATGGATCATTTAGTGACAACCACCACATACTTAGGATAAATGACTCCTTTCTTTACTAGCACTATGTAGGTAGCCTTTGCAGTGACCAGAACTGATGAGTCACAAGAATGCTTTAAAAGACAAAATTCATTTGACTTGCGATCATTTCTTTTAGAGATGGCACACTGCTCTTGAAGTAGTGAAAACATGCAAAGGTGGGCTTTTAAAAACAGTGAAATCATGAATTGGTTTAGGCTGTGGGCTGAGCCCCTTATTTCACTGTAAGCAAACCACTAGGTCTCTAAGTTAACCTCTATTTTAGTGGTACTCAGTGTTTTGTTCACAAACCCCTGGATGTCCCAAGCTGCTTCTGCGTGGTTCAGGAGGTCAAAACTCTTTTTATAATCATATTTACATATTATTTTCCTTGTTGACTCTGTGGACTTTTCTACTGACAGTGTGAAAGCAAGGATGTGGGTAAAACTGCTGGCGCCCAAGCAGAAATCAAGACGGTGATACCGAACCACGTTAGCAGTCATTGTATTCTTAACCACTGCAGGCTTGCGGTAGAAAATAATTCTGTTTCACACAAAGTTGTTCTAATGCAGCAGGAAGAATTATTAATTTTATTGTCTTGATCTTTGAGTACTTTTCTTTTTTTACTACCTATGTGACAAAATGAGAAGTAACACGTAAAGCACTTCTGTTGCATATTGAAGTATGGTGGTTGTCTGAAAAAGAAAGCATGTGGTACATTTATTTGAGTTCAAGCTAAATTAGACGTGTTTTTAATGCAACACCATTTTTATTGAAAGAATGACAAGTTATAGCCATTCAGACTTGGGTATTCGGCAGACATTTTCTTGAAATTAATAAAGTCAGTGTCACTTCAAGAAAAACAACTGTGGAATTTGTTGCCAGTGATAGAATCTAAGCATTCAGGTAAAATTAAATTTTTGAAAATTTATACTTGTCACTAGGAGCTTGGCAGCTTCTCAATATTAAAAGTCTTTCTTGATAAGATTAGTGGTGATGTTAATTTTTTCCTTTTTAAAAAACGTATTATTTTATTGAGATATAGTCGATGTACAATATTATGTAAGTTTTAGGTGTACAACATAGTGATTCACAACTTTTAAAGGTTGTATTCCATTTATAGTTATTGTATGAATGTGATTTTTTTGATAGGGTATAATAAAATGTGTCAAAATTTGGAAAACCTACACAACTCAGTGAAAGGTTATTTTCCAAACGACCAATGCATTGTGTTACTCAATCATGCAGGAGTAAAAGTTCCATTCAAAGTGCAAAAGAGACTGATGAATTTTAGTGCTTCAGAGCACACAAGTTTCATTGATATGGTCTTACATTCCACATTGCAACTGATCTTTAAGAAACTGCTACTTTTTTCAAGTTAATATATAGTGTCATGATTATCTGAAAAAGGCATCAAAACACTCCTTTTTCCAACTACATATCTGCATAAGGCAGGATTTTATTCATAGGTTTCAACCAAAATAACACAACAGATTAAATGCAGATGAACTGTTAAATAGAGTAAATACCAGATTACACTGATATGAGAACCAGCTGTCTTCTACGAGAATTTTTCTTTTAGAAAATAGTTATTTTCACAAAATATGTTAAGTATGTTAATTAGTTTATTATTGTTATTTTAAAATATATTAAGAAATATTTTTAAAAATTTAAGTTTTAGTTTCTAGTATGGTAAATATTCACAGATGTAACCCACATAAACAAAAGTTCTTTGAAGTTCTTAATAATTTTTCAGATTGTAAAGGGTCCCAAGTCCAAAAAATTTGAGGAGCATGGTTTTATTTTAAAAACCAGTTAGAACTAAATTCTACCACAACTATTATCATCAACCTGATAGGAATAACTTGTATTGAGCTGAAATCAGAGGCCCTCTATTGATTGATCATGTTGTATGTAACTGATTTTTTCCAGCTGGTTATGTGACATCTGTTCATTGGAATGTGAAGAATAATCATTTGGGAGACAATTATTGGAAGTAGGGAATAACAAAAAACTCTGATTGCACTTACTTAAAACAGACATCTAAACATAGTTTAAGGCATCTTTGAAACAACTTTCTTAAATTATACAATGAATAACTAGAACTTTGCTGTGGAAGTACAAATAGTTACTAATTTGATATTAAAAATTTTAAAGACAGAAGGTATGTTCTTGATTCAACCCTCATTCTGCATTTCTGATGCTTAATTTCTCTGCTTAATCAGATTCTCTCCACATTGACAGAGAAATGCTGGTCTAAATACCTCAGCATGCATTCAAGGACCTTTGCAACCAAGACACAACCCTCACCAGCCTTATTTGCTGCTTTTCTTCTCTCCCTCATCCATCTCCCATCACTCACACGCTGGCCATGCTAAACTCTCTCTGAACACACCCTTCCCTCGCATGTCCTGTGACTTTTGATTTCCCTGTTTCCTCTCCTGGAATGCTTTTATTCCTCCTTTCCTCCATCCAACGAATTCTCACTCATTCCTGAAACATCAAGGTTATATCAACCTCCAATGAGAAGCCATTTTTCAACTCATTCATTCAGTCAGTCTACTCAACACATGGGAGCTGCTAGGCAATGGTGAACGGAATCACACATAGTCCATATTTTCATGTGACATATATATAATCACACAGATGAAAAATGGCAATTGTGATGCCATTTTAGGAGAGATTCAGGATGCTGTGAGAGCCTGTAATGAGAAGATTTGTCCTGGTCAGGGAGGTCAGAGAAGGCCCCCCATGAGGAAGTAGCACTGAATAATGATAGGGATCAAAAGAGAAGAGGGGGGAAAAGTGCCAAACATGGGCAAAGGCTTTGTGGCAAGAGAGAGCATCTGGCTCATCAGGACTGGACAGAGAGCACTGTGGCTGGAGTGGAATGAGGAAGGGAAACCAGAGCAGAGCGCACGTGGATTTAGAGGGGAGCGAGATCCCAAGACAGGCAGGACCCTGTGCGCGTGCTAATGAGCTTTGTCCTTAACCTAAGAGATTCATGAAGCCATTAAAAACGGGAGGGATGATCGAGTCTCATATCTGCAATTTGGAAAGATCACTGTGGCTGCTCTGTGGGACTAGACTAAACAGAGTCTGGGGTCCATGGAGGGGAATCAGCCATGAGGATGATATAATAGTCTAACAGCACAGTGATGGTGGCTGGGATTAGGAAATTGAAGTTAAGTGGATGGATTTTAAGTGATGGGGAAGCAATGAAACTGAAAGGTGATGTACTGGAGGTGTGGGTAAGGGAGAGGCAGGTATCAAGGATGACACCTGGGATTCTAAATTGTGCACCCGCTTATGTTTGGAATCTAAAATATGATACAAATGGACTTATTTACAAAACAGAAACTGACTCACAGATACAGAAGACAAACTTATGGTTACCAAAGGGGAAAGGGGGGGAGGGATAAGTTAGGACTTAGAGATTAGCAGATACAAACTACTATATAAAATAGATAAACAAGGTCCTACTCTATAGCACAGGGAGCTATATGCAATATCTTGTAATGACCTATAATGGAAAAGCATATGGAAAGTATATATCTGAATCACTTTGCTGGATACCAGAAACACAACATTGTAACTCAACTATACTTCAATAAAAAAATAATAAGTAGTGAATGCTGTGGCCCTAACTTCATAGTTTTACTCCTGAACCCTCCTTTGTATGGATGTTTATCAGTTGCTATTGTTGTTGCTGTCTTGGTTGTTGATGTTGTTCTTGTTGTCAGTGTTGCCCTTACTACAGTGGAGCAGTCCACCAACGTGAGAGCCTTGATAGGAGACCGAGAACAACCTCCCAGTACAGAAAAGAGAGTAGACCAGATGTGACTTCTGCCTAACCCTGCCTTCTGCGTCTCAAACAGGGAAACTGAGCTTTGGCACTTATTTGCTTCCATACAGGACTTTGAATTTGGAGCAGGTAGAAAACAATGAGTTTAGAGTTGATTGCCTGGTAGCAGCGTTCAGTGGTGGCCATTGGAGTGACCAGCCGGGGTGGCAGTGCTGGCTAACGTGAGTAGCGGCAGTGGTGCCGGAGCAGCATTCTAATCAGGCTGTGCCTGTGGCATAAACTTTTCTATGCATCCTGCTTCTCAGCCTCTCTTGGTACCTGGCCATTTTCTGAATCTGCTTCCATGGCTTTTTGATTGAGGATAAATTGATAATAATGATGGCTAACATCTCCTGAAGGTTAAATATGAGTCAGGCAATGCCCCGATTAGTTCCCGTGGATTCAGCATTTTAATCCTTACGAGTGGTACGTACTAATGAAGCAGCCCTCGTTTGACAAATGAGAGTCTAAAACATAGAGTGGTTAAGTAACTGTTATGCAGGTCCTCCAGCTAGTAACTGATAAATGATAAAGACAGAATGGAGACCTTAGAGCCTGGCTCCCAGACAGAGCCAGCTGTCTCATTAAAGATGGATTCAGCAGCTTGTAACCAAGAACCTCGACTGGTACCTTTGGTTCTGTGGTCTCTATCCCCCTGGGAGCTCCAGACATGTTAAGGACAAAGATTGGGTGCTGCTCTCAGTGCCTGGCACAGTACAAATGCAGTAGATGTTCAGAGCACGCAGCCTGGCTGCAGGAATGGTTCTCCCAAGGTTCATCTTCCTCCTTTCCCTGCAAGCATGCATATTACTTCTACTTGCCTCTACTCAGCTGTTGCATGGGATGGGGTCCCCAGCACCACACTCTGCGAAATGCTTTCTCTATTCCATGGCACTCTTTTTTTTTTTTTTTTTCCATGGCACTCTTAACCCAGGGGTGCATGTGCCAAAGCAGGAATGAAAGGTCCTATTATATACCATGCAAGCAAGGGATCTGTGTTGAGGTTTTTGTGGGGGGACAGGGCAATGCTGAAAGGCAGCTGCCAACACAACAGGACAGAGTGAAACTGTGTAGTTTCAATTCCCTGAGGATGGGAACTTGTTTGTTCAGAGCAGCTGAAACAGCTAAGAAACCATGCAGTGTCCGCATTCCAGAAGAAAGCTCTGTGCACGCAGAGCCAGCAGAGAGGTAGCCCTTGAAGGTGATATGGGCCAAGCCAATTCTGCCATTGCCTAGGGACTTCCTATTGCACAGGAAGCCTTTCAGTGCCAGGTTGGCTGAGTTTGGGGTGAAGTCTCTTCAAGGCTTCAGAAGCTCCTGAGGATTGAAAGGCTGGGAAGCAGGGGTCTGGGGTTACTCTGTGGCCTCTAGCTTACAAAAATGGGACGTCCTACAGCACTGAAGTTTCATCATCAGAGAGTCAGTGTGTAGCTGCCAAGTTTCCCTGACATCCTTGAGTAACTTGTGACCTACAAGCCATTCAAACTGTCTGGAGAGTCGCATTTTTCCTGGCCTAAAATCTCTGTGCATTCCACAGGGTCCCCTGACTTTAATGTAGAGACTCAAGGCAGTGCTGAGCTGTCCTGCAGGTTTCCTTTTGTTTGTAAGACTAAGGATGGTGTCTGAGAGGGGCCAGACACATCTGTGATCGCAGTTTTTTATTCTCTTTCACCGCCCCCCTCACTACTGTTCCTGCAGGAGGCACAGGCCTTACATTTTAGTGTCTGTGGTGCTCTCTGCTGGCAGCTGCAGTCTTTTTTGCTCCTTGGAACAGGATGCCTCTGTAATCCTGTTCAGGTCTCTCACCCTGATTCCATGTCCCACAGAAAACGACTCAGAGGGGATTTGGCCCACAGCCAGCGTCTAGACACTCCCACTCTCTGAAGCACTTCTCCTGCCTGTTTTTGTTTTTGTTTTTTGTTTTTTGTTTTGCGGTACGCGGGCCTCTCACTGCTGTGGCCTCTCCCGTTGCGGAGCACAGGCTCCGGACGCGCAGGCTCAGCGGCCATGGCTCACGGGCCCAGCCGCTCCGCGGCATGTAGGATCCTCCTGGACCGGGGCACGAACCCGTGTCCCCTGCATCGGCAGGCGGACTCTCAACCACTGCGCCACCAGGGAAGCCCCTCCTGCCTGTTTAAGAGTCAATTACCCTCTAAATTCAATCATGATGGAAACTAACCCCTCATGTGCTCCTCCCAGTAGCTTACTCCCTGGGGTGGTAATTCTCTCTCAACTGGGCCATAGCTGCAGCTCCTGTTTTACAGGAAGGCAAGTCAGTCTTATGATTCTCTGTTTTGTTGTTGTTTGTTTTTCCAAATGGTAGAGCCAGGTGTGGGGGTACCAGCCAGCCAGCAGGGGAAGTGCCAAGGATTGCCTTGATGGAAAGGGGAGAGGGCAGGTCTTGGCGCTTTTCCCCGTAACTTTCATCCTCAAACAGTCCCACCCTAAGTAGATATTAAATCTAGGTGAAAACAGGGGGGTTACTGTGCAAGTGTGCTCTAAGACCTCACCCCTGGCCCCACCTTCCCTACCACCCAGCCTCTTGATGCAGAAACTCATGGTGCTGCCACCGCCACTGACATCAGAACGCATTTCAGAAAGTCAGAATCTGTACCATCACTCATTTTCCACGAAGTGACTTTGCTGACGCCTGTCAGCCCCATGTTGCCCCCAGAATGGCTATCCTTCCTTAATTTCTATCCCCAAAATGAGAAATGATAGAACAGTATCAGGAAGCCATAGATAACTTTCTGTGAGCAAAGAAGTGATATATTGGAAAGGCTGAGAACATGTTACTCCAAAAGAAAATGTATTCATGGACTTATCTTTTAATTAAAGTTTCGAGACAGTGATGTGAGAAAAGCAAGGTACAGAATACTATTTAAAAATAAAAAAGAGGGAGAGAAAGTGTATATGTGGGTGCATATATGTGTATATCTTGCGTATGAATAAAATATCTGG
This sequence comes from Globicephala melas, assembly GCF_963455315.2. NCBI lineage: Eukaryota > Metazoa > Chordata > Mammalia > Artiodactyla > Delphinidae > Globicephala > Globicephala melas. The sequence goes on from NC_083315.2 coordinate 94,468,058, forward strand.
AAGGATACAGAAAACTAATAAAACCAATAATAGTAAACACTTATTGGTACCTATTTGGTGACCAGAACTATTCTAAACATGTTACAGAAATTAATTCATTTAATCCTCATAAAAAGTCTATGGAAGAGCTATCATTATTATGCCCGTTTTTCATACAAGAAGTAAGGCATAGAAAGATTAGTAGTTTGCCCAAAGTTACTTGTCTAGAGAGGGCAGAGCCACAGTAGACTGAAGCTGTCTGTTGGCTGCCTCTGCTTGGCTCAAGGACAATGAAGGGGAGACGTTCAGGTTTATGCTTCTCTGTACCTTTCGGTTTTTATAAATATATAAATGTAATATCTATTAAATGCATAAAAGACTAAAATTAGTTTAATAATAAAATCATTTTAAAAATGTAAAATTAAGAATTAATTAATTAAAAAAACTATCCTAACTTAGAGAGTCAGTAAGAGCATGGTAGTTAATTGCACAGACTCTGGACCAGACCACCTGAGTTCAAATTCTGCTTCTGTCACCAAACTTGGACAAATTTGTATCCACTCAGTGTCTCTGAGGGTTATATTTTGAGGATTAAATAAATTAGTATGTGTAAAGTTCCTAGAAAAGTGTTTGACACATGCTAAGTGCTATATATTAGCTATCATCATCTAAAATTTGAGAACTAAACTCATTCAACAGTCAATGAATATTGACCATTTACTATATACTAGGCACTGTTTTAGGCTCTGGAGATACAGCAGTGAACAGAACAACAAAAATCCTTGCTTTCATGGAGCTCTTAAATCTTCAGAGACCTAGAGAGAGTATTATTTGGATAAAAAAAATAAAGAGGTCTAATAAAGTAGGAGAATAGTGTATGAAAAAGGACATAGGATAAATACTATGCATTCAAATCAGTAGAGTCCTGTGACACATTAACTCTCAGCCAACAAATGAGATTCATTATTCTTAGAATTTATATAAATCCCAAAGTAACTATAATTTTCTATAACATTTATTTATTTATAACATCTACCTTATCTACTTCATAAGGGAATTTAAAGTAGAATATAACCAGAAAATCCACTTTTAAAAAGCAAAAGATCACTCATATTGTCTACTTCGGAACTAGAGAAGATTCTGAAAACATTCTGGTAGTTACTGAAATGGCCTTGTGAAAACTAATCTTTTCAGACTAATTCCATTTCTTTCTTTCTGTGTTACTCAATGATCAAGAAAACATTTTAATTTTACTGTAACTCAAAACTATGTCAAGAGATTTTCAATGACCTGGCAGAACAAATAGAGACACACATTCATTAATTTCATAGCTGGTGTTCTCTTGGGCATGGTTTTTAAGCCTTGGAAAATGGGAATAAACTTCAAAGAGAAATTGAAAACATCAGGTTCTAAAGGAAAGGGCTGTGGAAGACAATATCCCTCATCCCTCGGTGGAGGAATCAGATGTCCTGGGCACAGGATGGCTTCTTGCTGCCTTGGGTGGTGCAGCTGTCACCCAGCCCCCAAAGCCTTTCTCAGGCTCCTTGGTCTCTCAGATAATCTGCTTCATTGGATACCCAACAGGAGCCGTTGTTAAGTAGTTAGTACTTTGTTAGCTCTTACTTACACTTATGTGGCATCTTTCCCAGGCAGGAGTAGGTGATTTTACCCATAGTGTATGAAGAACATCACTAACTAAAGCTCTTTTTCCTGCTGCACTTGGCCTGGCTGAGCTCATCTGCGTAGCAAGTTCAAGGTAGAACATAATGAAGATGTATATGCTGGGTGCATGCTAATTTTTATTCTGCTTTAAGAATAGTTCTGAACATTCATTGCTTCAGTTATTGTTACCGAAAGATAAGGTGAATCTAAGTTACCTATGTAATAGACCGTATTCTCTCCATGGAAGCTCCATGAAGGCAAGAATTTTTGTCTCTTCATTGTTATATCTCCAGTATTTACAGCAGTGTTAGTACACAGTAGGGGCTTAATAAATACTCATTGAATGAATGAATCGATGAATGAATAAAATAATGATAGAACCCACAGGGTAAATGATGTTAAACTCACTTAAGAGTTGAAGATACTGAGACCTAAAGAGGTCGTTTGACCTACCCCCAGACCGCAGAACTAAAATGCATCCCCTGGTCCGTGTGACTCTGAATCCTACCCTTTTCTCTAATGCCAGATAGAATTATACCAATAACCTCTGACTTAACTTCCAGTCTAGAGGACTAGAAAGCCTACATGGGCTGTGATGCTGCACTTGGGTTCAGTTTGGTTGTGCTGTTTCTTCACAGGATTGAGAATTGTTTATCCCTCGGTTCTGCAGTGCCTAGGGGTAGCTCTTCTTTTCCCCTGTGTGTTCTCCTCACCTGCAAGCAGAGAAAATACAGGTGTCATGGAAGAGGGACAGCACTTGTGGACCAAAGCAACAGAACAGGTGCTTCTAGGAGTCCTTGAACTATATCAGCACTGCTAATGAAACATGCAGGAAAAAGGAGAATGCAGACTCCATGGAGGCAAGGATTTCTGTCTACTTTGATCACTGATGAATTCAAGCTCCTAGAATATCATCTGGCACTCAATGACTATTTGTTGAAAGGATGAGTGAATAGATGAATGGAGAGAGTGGATGAGAAAGAGGAAAAAAAGGGAGGAAAGAAGGTGGGAGAGTGGATGAGAAAGGAAAAAAGGGAGGAAAGATGGTGGGGAGAGTGGATGAGAAAGGAAAAAAGGGAGGAAAGAAGGTGGGGAGAGTGGATGAGAAAGAGGCAGTAAGGGAGGAAAGAAGGTGGGGAGAGTGCAAGAGAAAGGGAAAATTGGCTGTGTGCAAGAAGAAGGGTGTTCATCGTGGGGGTGTGTGAATCTTTCTTTTTCTTCTGTTTCCTGAAGGACGTGTATTACTGGCACAAAAGAAAAAAATTGAACTTAAAGACTAGGGACAGTTTTTGACTTGAAATTCTTCCCTTTGGTTCTAACTCATTTCCATAGCTGAAACAGCCCAGTTGAATATTCACTCCCCCTCTATGTGTCATTTTCCACAAATTGGCATGATTTGCCATGTATTGGTGAACAACAGAGAAAGGGTCATAGAAATAACTAATGGGAAGGAATAGGGAATAAGAAATCCCTTTATGTTGCTGTGATGGATGATCTTGAAGCACCCACACTGATTTGGGTATATTAGTCATTGACAGCATGACCAGTAGGAGTGTTGCTCAATTTGTACATAATATTTGCCTTAGTCCTCTTGGCTGTGTTGCTTCTGTTTCCACAGAGATTCTGTCTTATAAGCCCAGTAGACCCAAGGGAACCTCAAATGTAAAGTGCCTAGGCCAGAGGGTAGGAATTCATGGGTCACAGCCAACAGTCATTACCTTTGGGTAGAAGTCATCGACATGCTTTAGCTTCTGCTTGGCCAAGATCCTATCACACAGCAGTGAGTTGCTTTTTCCAGCTGTGATAACCAGAACAGTTTTTCCATGCTACCAAGTTAAGGAGCAGAGATCTTAAGAAAAACAAGTCAGGTAACATGACCAGGAGGTAACCTCTGAGCCAGCAGGGGAGATGCTCTGGGCTCTGGTCCCAACTCTGATCTGGACTCCATGTGATTCCAACAAAGGCTTTTTACCTCTTACCTGGAAATAAGTGTGTTTGTTGGAAGAGAGGAAGGATACATGAAGAACATGCAAAAGACTTATAAATTATTTACTCAATAATGAAGACCGCAATTCATTTGGAAACAGAGACTGAGTTCATGTCTTTTAATTTGATGTCCATAGTTATTTGTTCAGAAGACCACAGGTGATAGGACTTCCCTGGTGGCGTAGTGATTAAGAATCCGCCTGCCAATGCAGGGGACATGGGTTCGATCCCTGCTCTGGGAAGATCCCACATGCCACAGAGCATTTAAGCCCGTGCGCCACAACTATTGAGCCTGCACTCTACAGCCCGCAAGCCACAACTACTGAGCCCACATGCCACAACTATTGAAGCCTGCATGCCTAGAGCTCATGCTCTGCAACAAGAGAAGCCACCGCAATGAGAAGCCCACGCACAACAAAAGAGTAGCCCTCACTTGCCGCAACTAGAGAAAGCCTGCGTGCAGCAACGAGACCCAAAACAGCCAAATAAATAAACAGATAGATAGATAAATCTATTAAAAAAAAAAAAAGAAAACAACAGCTGATTTGCTGAAAAGAGTCATGCTTGCTGACAACTGCTTTGCTCAGAAAAATGCCCTGTGCTCCCATTTCAAATATTGCATCAGTAAAAAAGAAAGAAAACATTTCATTGAAAATTCCCTTGCGTTTTCTACTCAGTATTGTGATTAATTTTCTTCAGAAAGAATGGGGTGTCACCAAAATTTCAAAAATATTTTCCAAATGTTCTTCATAATGCAAAGGCTAATTTTTCTGCAGATTTTATCATGAATAACGCAAGCTAACTTCCAAATGCATTTTTATGTAGTTTTGGGAGTATCTTCCTCTGCTTTTCATTACATTTTTCCAGTTTTTGCCAAACTGATTTTGAAATTAGAGAGGAAAATCCAGCTACTTCAAAATCAGTTAATGTCTGGCAATATGAGTCATGTAGGCAGGATCTGCAGTAGTTTAGGTTATAGATTGTCTCTTCATGGTGTGTTAACCATGTGTAAACTGGGTACTTGTATCTAGAACAAACATTTTAAGAAGGAAATAATGTGATTAATCTACCTTTTGTTTAAGTTTTTGAGAATCATTACTCTATCCTATTTTTCTTTTCCTCATTCCCTTCTCACCACCTGGAAGTGATTGATAATATTGTCTACTATCTGTTTTCAAGATCTTGAAATTGTAAAATTACAACTTTGTGCTTTTCTGTTTGAGCATAAATACTTCAGTAATTGATGGCATTTTGGTAGTTGTGAAAAATAACAGTCCTGTAACTAGTCTTGTCTTATTATAGTCTATCTGAGGGAATACAGTTAGAGAGTTTTGGATAATCCACAATATTTAAATTTAAATATTTAGTTATTTAATTTGTATAATTATATATTATTTATATTAATATTAAATTTAACTATTTAAATGCCTTCTCCCCAATTTATACCCAATTTATGACTTCTTCCTAATCTATAATGATGAAGAGGAAAGTTGGACTCAACCCCATGTATGTAGACATACAAAACAATTTGTAATATGTCTATATTGTGATCAGAGATTTGACTTACTTAATTTTGACCAAAATGACTAGGAAGTTATAAAAGTAGAAAGAGAAAAGTGACATCATTTCACCTCAGCTCATTGGTATCTGTGCATGTACGAATTAGGGGTGCATTTTTGTTTTGTTTTGTCTTGCTTGCCTTTTCTATATGCTGCATAATTGAGCAAGAAAGAGATTAAACCCTAGGTCTGAGTGTATCTAAGTTTCAAGTCATTTCAAATAAAAGAAATTTTATTCAGTTATTTTCTTCAAATTCTTATGACAAAGCAAGTGGCCCCTGACAGTCCTATTGATGATGGGAAGACAACAAGGGAAAGAGAAGAAAACAGATGTTACAAAAGAAATTTCAAGGTCACTCAGGGAAGCTTACCTTTCCCATGTCTCACTCTCTCATTATACTTCTCAAATGGCACCTAAAATAACCAGATGATGAGCTAGGCTCAGGAATGAGCCCACTGAGTTCTCACCAAAGAAGACTTCTTAGGTCATGGACCCTGATGGGGATATTTCAAAGACTAAATCCCATCAGACTAAAGACTGCACCTTCCTATCAGCTCTGACTTTGCTACTCACATCATGGTCACTGCCACCCTTCTTGGAGAAAATATTTTATTAATTTTCAATTTGTTTTATTTTTTTATGACTAATAGAACACACCTAAAGTAAAAAAGAAATGATCAAGGATATGAGCATATAATTAATAAATGTAAAACTACAAGGGGCTACAGAATTTTTGAAAAGCCACTCATGTCTGGTTTGAAAATGACAGGTTAATATTGGACATTTCCCCATCTCTCAGAAATCATGCAGAAGCCACAGGGGAACAAATACCTGACATGCTAATATCTTTGATTAAACTAATAGACTTTTTTTTAAAATTGAACTATAGTTGATTTACAACGTTGTGTTAGTTTCAGGTGTACAGCAAAGTGATTCAGTTTTATTTACATATGTATGTATGTATATATATGTATTTATATACATATATATGTATGTGTATATATATGTATACATAAGAATATATATATTCTTTTTCAGATTCTTTTCTCTTACAGATTATTACAAGATATTGAGTACAATTCCCTGTGCCATACAGTAGGTCCTTGTTGTTTATCTATTTTATACATAGTAGTATGTATATGTTAATCCAAAACTCCTAATTTATCCCTCCCTCACCCCATTTCCCTTTTGGTAACCGTAAATTTGTTTTCTGTGTCTGTGAGTCTATTTCTGTTTTGTAAATAAGTTCATTTGTATCATTTTTTAAAATTAGAATCCACATAGAAGTGATATCATGTGATATTTGTCTTTGTCTGGCTTACTTTATTTAGTATGGTAATCTCTGTGTCCATCCATGTTGCTGTAAATGGCATAATTTAATTCCTTTTTATGACTGAGTAATATTCCATTGTATGTATATACCACATCTTCTTTATCCATTCAAGGGATGGATAGGAACACAATGATAGTAGGAGACTTAAATACTTCACTTTCAATAATGGATGGAACAACAGATAGTAGATCAATAAGGAAATTGAACAGTACTGTAGATGACTGGACCTAATAGACATACACAAAACACTCCACCCAACAACAGCAGACTACACATTCTTCTCACGTACACATAGAATATTCTATGAAGCCGTGAAAAAGCATGGAAGAAACTTAGATTTATACTTCTAAGTGAAAGAAGCCAATCTGAAAAGGCTACATACTGTATTATTTCAACTATATGACACCTTGGAAAAGGCAAAACAATGGACACAATAAAAAATCAATGGTTGCTAGGGGTTGGGGGGGAAGATGGATAGATGGAGCACGAAAAAGCTTTTAGGGCAGTGAAACTGTTCTGTGTGATACTATAAAGGTGGATGTGTATCATTATATATTTGTCAAAATCCATAGAATGCACAGTACCACGAGTGAACCCTAATGTGAACTGTGGACTTCGGATGGTGACGTGTCAATGTAGGTTCATTGACTGTAACAAACATCCCACTCTGGTGTGCAGCGTTGGTAGTGGGGGAGGCTGTCTGGGGTAGGGGAGCAGGCAGAGATATGGTACGTGGGAACTCTCAGTGCTTTCTGCTCAATTTCGCTGCAAATCTAAAACAGCTCTAAAAATTAAAGTAAATTAAAAATGATACATTTCTCTATAATAACATGCAAATATATCCAAAGTAGGATGTACTTGGGTATATACACATAGACATAAACAGTCTGGAAAGGTAAACTCTAAACTTTTCCTGCTATTAAAGTGGGGACATCTGGAGAATGAGTAGGGAGAGTACTTCCATCTTTTTACTTCATACATTTTTATAATTCTTGATGTTTCTATAGTATTTCTATATCACCTTTGTAATTATAAATGTAAGTCTGGAAAAAATTGAGTAACCATTGTTCAATGTAAACCACTGGAAAGTATAAATAAAAATAAATACAAGTCATCATTATTCCACTTTTCCATCCGGAAATAACCACTTTAAATACTCTGGCATATTTCTTCCCAGTGTTTTGTCTACTATGTCTGTCTGTGTGTATTTATGTGTATATGTGTACATTGAGGACATAATGTATATGCAATTTTGTATCAGTCTTTTTTTCACTTGATAGAATATTATAACATATCCTCAACACGTTCAGTATTCTGTAAAAAAACATTTTTAATAACAATGCACTATTTTATTCCTATTGATATGTTTTTATTTACTTAATCATTCCTTTATACTTGGAAATTTATGGTGTTTTGTTTGTTTGCTATCGTATCTAATTCTTAGTAGAGGAATACTGAGACAAAGAATTGAGCATTTGTAAGGCTCTTGGTTTATTTTGCCAAATTGCCTCCCTTAAAGGTACCAATTTATGCTTTCGTGAATATTACATGAGAATGCCCATCTCAACATACCCCTTAACAAAATCTGAACATTTCTGTGGAGTTCGTCACATATGGAAGTCATGGCTGCAAATATTTAGAAAAATGGAGGAGAAAAGAGAGGGTAGATTCTTTTCCTGTGAAGGATCTCATGGCTTCAGCCCTATTAGCGTCAAAATCGATTCCACCCTTGCTCACAGATCCTCATGATTTCCTTAAAATATTGACTCCCATGTTCCTTATAATCATCGCATTATCTTGATGATGTATCTTAAATCAGAGGACACTCAAGACCCAGATATGTCATGCTAGGGTTTTGAGGTTTTGTCTTTGGATTTCTTGGAACATTTTTCTTGCCTGTCACCAAGTTTTACTTGGTATTAAGCATTAATGTTAATAATATTCCTGGTCGCATTTACTTTCGCATAAATAATAAAATAAAATTTAAAAGGTTGTCAGATGCAATCATCTCACTCCCAACTGAGTACCTGTAAATGAAGAAAAGTAACAATAACTATGACATAAAATCAGTGGGACAAGAGATGGTCCATGTCGAAACACTGGGCATAGCAAGCTAGCTTTTAGGGTTAGAGTTATATTTCTCACTTCCTGAGGTAGCTTCACAGTGACGTAAAGACCAGGGAAGCATCTGCTATAGAGAAATAAAGGAGCCTTTTGAGATCAGCCCATAAAAATCAGGCTGCCTTGTTTAGAGAGTCCAGAAGAGTTTCATGTTCGATAAAATTCCTTGTTTAGCCCCAAAGACTTGGAATCCATAAACCATTGAAATTCTCACCCTCTAAATGTGGACATGAAAATTCCACTGGGCATCTGCCCGCTCATCTCCATGGAGATGTTATGATTTACATCTGGTTACAGGCAAGCAGGGCTTTTGCATCAAGAGCTTGACCACAGTTTCACCCTTCTCCTAATCTCAATCATATTTCATGGCTGAACTCCAGGAACTTATTAATTTTGTTTTTTATTTTTCTTCTTCATCTCCCTTTTCAAATATAGGCTTTTACATACAAAAGAACTGACGTGGTCATTCAAATCTGCATCATTTTTAAAATCTTTTAATTGTGCATGTGAATTTGTGGTACGTGTGTCAGGGGGAGTGTGGTTGTACTGTTTGCAGCAAAATGAAGGATGTGTTGGTAACACCAAATGCCTAGATTACTTTGGTCTTCACTTACAAAGAGATTCTTCATTATGCTTCTTTTGCATGAACAGAAAATGTTGTCTGTCCTCTGCCAGTTCATAATGTGTTGCAGGCAAATACTAGAAGCCATTTCTTTTTTGTTTGCTTGTTTCAACCCAAAGGCCCTATACTAAATGTTTCCTTTTGCTTGTTGAAAACTGTCATAAAAAATGTTCACTTACTCTCTCATTAGAGACAGTTAACTTTGGTTAACAATGTTGTAGGCACTGCTAGGTTGGGGAGTAAAAAGGGTGGCAGATAGAATTTAAAAGAAGGCTATGTTTATAGGTGGTTTCTTTGTAAGTCGGTTTCTAGGTAAATAGGAAGGTAGATGCCATCCAGAGAGACCATGTAGACTCAGTGGATGAATAGTGGTTTTGCAGGACCCTGTGTCTGTTTCCCCATCATTATTGCAAACACTGGGTGAGCAGCATTATTTGACACAGGCTGCTGGAAGGGCCAGTGCGTGCATGGGTGCCTGTCCTCTTGGCTTCCTATAGAAAAGAGATGCTTGGACTGGAGCACAGTTGGACACCCTGAGGATCTGGGCTTCAGCCTCTGACAACCTGAGCTTAGGTGCCAGCTGTTTAAAGGGGAGTTCTGGGAAATGCCAGCTGCCGTGATCTAGAGATCTTGGGACCCTCAGATCTGGGAGAAGTTGAGTTTGGGCATAGAAGGCTCCCACTTGCTGGCTGGTGAGTCTCGGGTACCAGCTAGCTGTTGTCAGTTAACTGAGAGATAACCCTGGGATCATGAGAGAATCCTGTCTGTCTGCATACCCATCTCTGAATTGAAATCTTGTTGCTATCTTCTTGATGAACTATGAGTTGGTATAATAGCATACAACAGATAAATATGATTGCTTTTTAAAAAATTAGGCTCAGCTATGATTAAAGTAGAAGTCTGTGCCATGGCGTGTTGGTAAATGTTTAACAACTGGCTGGGGGTGGGGGGTATAAACAGAAAAGTTGTGATTTATGGATTTTGCCAGTTTCCTTGTCTAAAAACTCTGATTATGGCCAATTTCAAGCTGCTAAGTAGGAACACTGAATATAAAATTGGGAAGAGACACACATAATCAGCTCCTGCAAGGTGGTGCTAGCCAGTACCCCATTGATGCCATGCATTAGCTGGGTCATTTTTCAGTGTCAGATATCATCAGCTTCAGCTAGTTATATCTTTATTCACTATGATCAACAAGCCAGGGCAATGTGTTTCCATTTGAATTTTGATTACTTATTTTTGGTGCCCAGCTGTGGGACAATATTTTATAGTTTAGCCTTTTAAAGATTCTACTTTTATAAACATTGAGAAAGGAACAAAATAATACCACTGAGAAGAAATGATTCTGTTCTGCCAACTGTGATAAATATCTTTACATGTGTTAGAATAGAATCATCCTATTTTAGTTGCACTAGGATCTTCATTTAAAAAGGAACGTGTAGGCTGAAACTTTTAGCTCTTATTTAACTACAGCATGTCTTTGAGTATTTTTCAGGCCACCTCTCTTTTCACTGCAAATCAGGTGAACTCTACGTAGGAGACAGAGTATAGAATTATGAAGGAGTGGATGTTAATCTAGTGTCTAATTTGAGAGCGGCACTTCGGAGGTCTCTACAAATCTCCTCTAATCGTAAAATCCCCAGAGAGAAAGATTACATAATTTATGTTATTCAGTTAGATTTAGCAGCTGTTGGCCTATTGGGTAGCAAGAGACCTTCAGGGAGAGAAGTTGAGCCAGGAAGGCTTCAGCTATGGCCTAATAACCCCAATCCTGGGCCTCTGGTGCCAGCTGACCTCTGGGAAAGAGAGCTTGCCATTTCTTTTAGCATCTGCTCCAGTGTCAACTCACACTGACCAGTCATTTTAGGGGTGTCTCTCTACTTGGGTGGCCTTGTCCTAATTTTTTTCTTATTTAGGGAATTTCCCTTTTTCCCTCCATTTCCTAACAGGGAAACCTCCCTTTATCCTTGCCCAACCTTCACTGACTTTTTGGAGACAGCTTAACCAACCTCCCTTATCGGTTCTCATTGAAATAGCCTCTCTCTGGATGGTGACTTATTTGCACGTAGAGCTGATGAATGGCTGTTTGATATTTATATGTTGTAAGTATTCAGCCCGTAAGTGAGATATTTGAGGGACATAAGTGAGTCTGATTCCTTGAACTGTGACCTGTGTAGGCTAGACCTAGGCATCACTAGGGCTTGCAAGGAATCAACTAGTACCCCAAAGAGAAGGTGGATCAGAGTGAATGACACTCTACTTTAGCGAGTACCAGGAATTCATAAGATCTCTGCAAAGAGGAGGATCCTTTCCTAACTTTGAATTCAGAGTGAGAGCTAATGGTCTGGAAAGGCAGGGAGGACGCAAGGAATGAATTGCTGAGGTTCTGGTGGTATACCAACTGCCAATATTTTCATGTTAACTTTTGCTCTGAGTTTTTCATCTGATGACTTCCAGGCCTGACCCCTGCCTTCTCAGCTGTGCTGAGCTGAGATTGCTCACTGCCTTTGCCTTTAGTTGCAGTATGTCAAGATCTTGTGCTCTAGTCGCAAGGTCCCTGGAGTCCTCTGAGCTAGCTGCAGAACTATAAAAAGTAAATGAAAGACAAAATTATAGGGAAACTCATCCTTAGACATGCCTCTTGCCCCACCCCGAGAAGGACTTACTTCACCCCTAGTCAGTGATCACATGTGAGAAAGAAAAAAAGGCAACAGTAAAAACTCCCAGTGCTGACAAGGGTCTTGCAGCACTTGCCCTGCTGATGCTGTCTCCACTTAAGAGTTCAGGAGAAATTCATGGTGGCAAAATGACCTTGCAAAATCAAACATTATGTCCAATCTGAGGGATGACTGAGTGAGCGCTGGGAATGAGGTATCCATGTTCTAAACCCGTGAGAAAGTCAGTCAGTTGTGGTTTTGTTGAACACTTTGGTTTATTTCTCCCAAAGGAGCAAGAAAAACCCATCCCAGTGATCTTTACCCTCAAGCAGTTTCATTGCTTTTTATTAATTGAAGGCCACACACTTAAGTTCCTGGCCTCACTGAACTCAAATGGTCCAGCCATGGGACATATTTATCCAATATGGAAGAGTGGACATCTCGACAAGCCTTTCCAAGCTACAGTGGCAGGGAAACAACCAGAATTCAGACAATCTTGATAATCCAGGACCCCAGACAACCCTAGACAAATTGCATTCTCTGTGGCAGTTTTGCTGTCTCTCTCTCCCATCTGCGTCTCTCCAGAATCTTCCTTTTCTTATTTTACTTAGAGTTTACATGTGATAATTCTCAAAACCATATAAATTGAGATATAGATCATTCTTCTAGACAAGGTTATTCACACAAGGTTTCAGGAGCAATTTGAAGTTAAATATTAATTCTTTGCTGTGTATTAACATAAGAATGGAAGGGTGCCTTTTACTAATGTAAAAACTGCTACTTTTTTTGACAAACGTCAGCAACATATGCTCTCCTAGACTTCAAAGAAGGCATGAGCTTTATTTTCAGAGATGCTGCCCTGAATCCTTTTGGGAACAAAGGAGGGTATAAGTAAGTAGAATATTTCCAAGAATCATTAGTCCATCTCAGGAAAAGGGTGTGGTATGTCTGCAGAATTTCTTTCCTAATTCTACCCATTCTAGGTAGAACTTTTTGGTTGGAGTTACTTACAGAAATGCAGTCACTTTGTCCACATGGACATTTACTTGGTGCATGAATCCAGGTATGTGATGGAATTGGGTAGAGTGAAGTAAAACCATCTGAAGAGAGAACCAGAGAAAAGTAAAGGCAGGAAGGGGTGACTTGGATAAGAAATGGGAGAGGGTGGGTGTTGTCTGTGGAGGTTGACCGTCACGAAGAAAATGGTTGGAAATCAGGGAGAGCACTTTCCTCCTAGAGGATGAGTGACTATGAGAAAGTGGTACAGGCCTGAGATGAGACTCAGCCAGGGGCACCATTTGAAGTTTGACAAGCCTAGACTGAGCCACATGTGGTGTGGCTGTACCTTATATGGGGGGCCTCTGCTTCGTGCCCTCTAGGAAAGGGGTTTTTGTTTGAGAAACAGCTCACAGCATGCATGAAGCTCTGAAAACTCATAGAGGAGACTCGCTAAATAGGATAAACAGAAAGCCCAGTCCCAAGGGCAGTCCACAGGAGGAAATCTTGCTTTTTCCTTGTTTGGTAGCAATAGAACTAACCAGAAGCTAAAAGACCAAGTTCCAGTATCTGCCTCTAGAGACTAAGTCTAGACTTTTTTTTTCCCCCAGAAACCATAGGTGAGAACCACACATTCTGTCTAATGTGGCTGTTGTTTCTAACTGAGGCCAGCTACGCTGAGCAAGCCTTTCCCGTCTAAGTGGTAAGAAAAAGAGTTTATATTATCATTGCTTGTCTTTTCTCGAATTTTAGGGACTTACATATTTATTAGTAAGCTTTAATATACTTCCATTGCCATTTAGAAAAATATGCTCTTAATATCTCAATCTTGTAGGTGTGGGGATTAGGAAGTTTTAATAATGTCACCTTCCAACCTAACGATATATCGCTAAGCCTCAAGTTTATTCCTTATAAAAAGGTTGGCATAAACAAAACAATTACAGAGTCTGTGCACCTCTGCCTGTCATCGTGCCAAGAGGAGCAAAGGGAAGAGGCAGTGAGAGTCCTGTAGTGGCATCCCTGTCCATTCCTAAGCAAACTACTAGCCCCATGCTGTGCTCCACTTTCTGTGTTCATGGTGTGGAGAAGAGCTTATCTCTCCTGTAGTATCTCTGGAGTTTATGAATAAGAAAAAGGGTAACAGAAGCACTCATTTAAAATTTTACATATTCTACCAAGTGGCCTTAGTCTTCCTCATGTATATTTGGTTTGCTGCATAGATTAGGAAAGTTATCTCTGATCTCTTTGACTTGTCTACAAACACTGTAAGTAAGTACATTTCTTTAGTGGGAGCTGAGTAAATATTATGGACTTACCAAATAGGAAAACATGTAATCATGGCTACAATTGCGGGTGAGACCTAAGTGTTGTTACAACTAGTATTTGCAGAGTGATTTATAATCTGTAAAGCACTTGTGTATCCTTGTTTGCATTATGCATTCAGGTTTCCTGAAGGGTACTCATTTTCATTTAATGCAATATTCCTAAGGGAAGCTTGAGAAAAACTTACTGCCCCTAATGAGATCCAACCACCCTTCTGGTTTCCTGTTACTCCATTCCCACAGTGACCGTGTCCAGAAAAGAGCTGGATTTTTATATCAGTCAGGAAAGACTAAGTTAGCTGCACGGTAACAAACCCCCAAGTCTCTGGTTATTAACAGCCAAGACTTATTCCTCACTTAATGCTTTGTGATCATCATGGGTCAACTGGGAGCTCTTCTCTACCTGCTAATTCTCAGGGGCACAGGCTCACGGCAGCTCCATACTGTGGAGCATCATCAGTCATGGTGGCAGCGGTTGGCATTGTGGAAATTCACACAGTGGCTCTTTAAGGCTTCCACCTGATATGACACATGTCGCTTCCACTCACTTTGTGACCCTGCCTGTCCTGGTACCTGTTGGTTTCATTGGCCACTTAGCCACCCCTCACTTCAAGGATCTGGGGACTCTAACTCTACCATAGAGTTGGAGGAGACTTACTAAATAGGATAAACAGAAAGACCAGTACCAAGGGCAATCCACAGGAGGAAATCTTGCTTATGAAACCGACTTTCATAAATAGGTCTTGTGGATAACCAGAGACTTCGGGGTTTGTTATATTGCAGCTAACCTTTCACAACTTCTCTACTCCTTACATTCTTAACTGGGCCAAGTTAACTACCTATGAAAGTTGCTGTGAGATTAAATCAAGTGTTACTTGTTTGGCCTACAGTATGCCTCAATGTATGTGAAATACAAACACAGATTCATAAGCATGGCTACCAAGGGTGTGGCAGTATATACAATGATAATAATGCTTAATATCCACATAGAAATTTATATCTTCCAGAATAGTTTTAATTACATTAATCTCATGTAATCCTTAGTTAACCTTTGTGACATAAGTTAGAGCTAGCAAAGGGCCAAATGAAAAAGAAACTAGACTGAATTGAGACAGGTGTGACTGTCATGACTACCATAGATGGCTTCAAGGAGGTCAAGTGATCCTTGAGCCAATATTTGATGGAAGACATTCACTTCAGTTCAGAAATAACTACTGAATGCAAAGTGTGTATTGTACATCTACTGTGCAGCCCATGCTATGTCAAGCCTTGGAATGAGGGTTACAAGTGTTGTCACAGAGAAGCATGGGGTATCAGGCAGTAGAGTGGCATTTGCTTGGCTGGCTTAGTGTCCCACCCATCACTCATCAATGATATCACTTCTAGCAGCCAGTGCCTCGAAGGTTTAATGTTATCTCCTGTAGGAAGGTTGTTTTGCAATTTCAGCAAAAACTTTTCTTCATTGTGTTTCCAAAAATGTGAGTATGTCATTGCTAAGACAAGTTTAGGACAGTTCAAATGAAACTAAGAGACGCTGACTTTGAGTGAATATTTATGCTCATGGTTAATTACATGCACTTTCACATGAGACAGACCAGGGTTCCAGCCCCAGCTGCTTCTACATAAACTGTGTGATCCCAAGAAGGTTGTTTAACTTCAGTTTCCTCCTTGTGAAAGGGGACAAAAATAATACTTACCCTTTTAGTTTGTTTTGACAATTCAAATGTTACCTATTATACTAATTATTCCAATCTGGAACTTTAAAAATATATCAGTTTATTAAAATAACTAGCAAATATTAAGATGACATTTCTTTAGAGCAATTTATTAGGAGAGAGTTTTCTGTTCCTTTGCCCTGTTTCTAAAAACTTCTCCACAGCACATTTTCTCTCTCACATATTTCTCTAATATTTATCTTTGTTTCTTTCTGATTTGGGAAGAAAAATCAAGAAATCAAAAGATGCATCCCTTTGATTTCAGGGGTAAAATAAAGGAAACAGAAATGAAACCGCAGGGTCTTAAAGAAAAACTTTGTTGCTGTTGTTATTTATGCTTTATTTTGATTTGCTCCTTTTAAAATAAGTTCAAAATCTCTTGTTTAACACAACCTTACCATGTATTTCAATTTTAGTTTTTCATTCTCCAGATTAGAAGTCCTTTATATGTATCTCCTAACTGGTACTACAAAACTTCCCGCTCCTGGCTCCCAGACACTTGCTGAACATTTAATTGCTGAAATTCCTCTTTAGATTTGAGGACATCCATGAGTTTGGACTTCTTGCTTCTTTTGGTGCTTCTTTCTCCCCGACTTTTGCTGCTTTTCATGTAAACATTTCTAGGCTGCCTCACATGGATTCCTGTATGGTTTCCCCCTACAAACTTGTTTTGAACCTGAATACTTTCCATTTAGGACCGTTCCATGTTTCCTATCCCTCGGCCAATTTAGACCCAATGCCCTAGTGTTCTTTCCATTCCGTGAGTTGGGTGAAAGCTGACAGGAGGTGACTAATGGATGGGCAGCTCGCTTCAAACTATACTGTTGCAACACTGAGAGTGATATCTTGCAAAAAAATAAAAAATAAAATAACGAGCCTTCCATCTTGTGGGAACCCTCTCCTTTCTCTGGACCTCCTCCTGGGCAATGGAAACCCTCCCAGCAGACTGAGTCGGCTAACACAGCAACTTCTCTATATGCTGTTTCCCGAGTTGGGTTCCCTCTGCCCGTTCCTAACAAAATGTCTTTCCGAGACTAGACGTTGCTCACTGCTCTGCCAGGCTCTGTGTGAATGATATTGTGCATGTGTGTGTATGTGTGTGTCTGTGTGATTTTAAGAAGGTAAAAAAAAGAAGGACCAGAGCCCTAATGGCAACTGGGTAAAGCTTAGTTTGGAGATGTATAAAGGGGTCAGAGGTGCTTTATTCCTTAGTTTTGCTTCTGAAGAGTCTCCTCCACGAGCATTTCATACTGAGTTTTGGAGATGATGCCATGTGTTAATGCCTTAGACCAAGCCTGAACTCCATACTTCAAACCTTCCTCCTCAATGCTATGTGGATAGAACCAAAACTCAGTCTAATCCTCCCAGAGGCCAAAATGTTTGAGAAGATTCACTTTAGAATTGTTCATAGAAAAATGTGAAAGTAGGCCATAGTTTTATGTTAAAAATAAAATCTGCTACATTTTATTTGGGTACAAATGGGTCACAGTACTGTTTGTTTTTAACTGGCTCACCTTTGAAATAAAGATCAGCTCCATCAGAATACCAGCAAGTGTCTCCTTTAGGCTCTATAATTTCTTTTAGAATTTAGAAAACTATAAAGGATTCCCAAATTTCCCAAATAAAACTACTTGAGCTTTGAGTTCATTGCTAACTATTGAATCAACTGTGGAAGCAAGTCTTGGGGAAATATTAGAGACAAAATTTGGCAGATGAACTCATAGAAAATATGTGACTTGAAATTTATTCAGAAATTAGAGAGAGAAAATATGTGGCATTCCTGTTGTCCTCCACTACCCCTCACTCATGGAGGTCCTAATAACCAAGCTCCACGCATCTCACGGGCATCCTTCTCAGGGCAGTTTGCCAGTGGTCCGGAGAGGACCACTAAACTTCAAGATAGGCCTGAATTGTTCAGCTGAAGACTTGAGGTAATTGTCTCCACAGCAGCTACTAGAAGTTTGTCCTGAAGTGACTGTATCTGCCTTTCCCAGGCCATTACATGGCTATCACAACCCATTTCCAGAAACTGGAGCCCCTGTGGCTCTGGGGCTCTATTTTAATTTCTCACATTTCTCTAATTCATCTTGATTGGGAAGGAGAATTTGGCATCATTGAATATGAAATGAGAATATAACGTGTTCATGCTTTAAGTATCAAACTGGACACCCTGTCTCGCAGGAAGTCCACTGGGAATCTCCAAGTTTAGTTAAATGACTCTTATGATATAATTTCACTGTATCACTTAGCACAGTACATTGGAATAATTGGTCAGTCTATGTGCCTATCACATCTAGACTACATGGCCTTTGAAGGCAGGTAGGATTGTATTGTTAATCAGGGCCAAGCCAGATCTGAAGCTGTGCTCTCCTTAGAAATCAGGCCTGCTTAGAGAACAAAATGTCAGGCTCCTCAGCTATCTGTTTGCATAAGTGACCAAGAGGACCCTTGGGAAAGAACTTGCCCTAAGAAAAGAAGGAACTAAGATATACCCAGTTCATGCCAAGAGCAGTGATGATTCTGAGCACTGTAACTGAACCATAGATTCTCAGCAACTCCAGTCTTTTGTTTGAGATTTAGGATAAATTTGAGTTAAAAAATAAAAGCAAGCTAAAACCACAAAGAGTTGTTTTACTGACATCTCTTAAGAATGTTGAGGGTTCCAGGTTTTGGTAACATGAGTGCTAGAATCTGGGCATGCCTCCTGTAATATTGGGTACTAGTAGTCTCTGTGCAGGCCTTAGGCACAGGTGGAGATGGGGGACCCTGGCTCTGTGGCTCGGCTCTGGAGAGGAGGAGAAGAACAGACATCACATGGTAGCCCAGATGCTCAATACACAAAACACCTGCCAGTCACCTGTAAGGACTTCCAGAAATGTCTGGGAGGAATTTGAGAGATGTTTGAAGTTCCCCCAAAATGTTAGAGGTCAGAACCAGAGAAGTAGTGGTGTTTCCTCATGTTTATCTTGCGGGTAGGATGGCCTAGAAAATACAAATATTTTGTGGTCAGTTCTTTGGTGTCAAGGACAGCATCTTACACATAGAAGTTTAGAGTTTTTAATCGGTTAATTATTGGCAATAGGCATTATTATTATTATTTTTTAATTTAGAGCTTTTTTTAACATCTTTATTGTAGTATAATTGCTTTACAATGGTGTGTTAGTTTCTGCTTTATAACAAAGTGAATCAGTTATACATATACATATGTCCCCATATCTCTTCCCTCTTGTGTCTCCCTCCCTCCCACCCAACCTATCCCACCCCTCTAGGTGGTCACAAAGCACCGAGTTGATCTCCCTGTGCTTTGCGGCTGCTTCCCACTAGCTATCTATTTTAGGTTTGGTAGTGTATATATGTCCATGCCTTTCTCTCGCTTTGTCACAGCTTACCCTTCCCCCTCCCCATATCCTCAAGTCCATTCTCTAGTAGGTCTGTGTCTTTATTCCTGTCTTACCCCTAGGTTCTTCATGACATTTTTTTTTTCTTAAATTCCATATATATGTGTTAGCATATGGTATTTGTCCTTCTCTTTCTGACTTACTTCACTCTGTATGACAGACTCTAGGTCTACCCGCCTCATTACAAATAGCTCAATTTCCATTCCTTTTATGGCTGAGTAATATTCCATTGTATATATGTGCCACATCTTCTTTATCCATTCATCCAACGATGGACACTTAGGTTGTTTCCATCTCCGGGCTATTGTAAATAGAGCTGCAATGAACATTTTGGTACATGACTCTTTTTGAATTATGGTTTTCTCAGGGTATATGCCCAGTAGTGGGATTGCTGGGTCGTATGGTAGTTCTATTTTTAGTTTTTTAAGGAACCTCCATACTGTTCTCCATAGTGGCTGTACCAATTCACATTCTCACCAGCAGTGCAAGAGTGTTCCCTTTTCTCCACACCCTCTCCAGGATTTACTGTTTCTAGATTTTTTCATGATGGCCATTCTGAGTGGTGTGAGATGATATCTCATTGTAGTTTTGGTTTGCATTTCTCTAATGATTAATGATGTTGAGCATTCTTTCATGTGTTTGTTGGCAGTCTGTATATCTTCTTTGGAGAAATGTCTATTTAGGTCTTCTGCCCATTTTTGGATTGGGTTGTTTGTTTTTTTGTTATTAAGCTGCATGAGCTGCTTATAAATTTTGGAGATTAATCCCTTATCAGTTGCTTCATTTGCAAATATTTTCTCCCATTCTGAGGGTTGTCTTTTGGTCTTGTTTTTGGTTTCCTTTGCTGTGCAAAAGCTTTGAAGTTTCATTAGGTCCCATTTGTTTATTTTTGTTTTTATTTCCATTTCTCTAGGAGGTGGGTCAAAAAGGATCTTGCTGTGATTTATGTCATAGAGTGTTCTGCCTATGTTTTCCTCTAAGAGTTTGATAGTTTCTGGCCTTACATTTAGGTCTTTAATCCATTTTGAGCTTATTTTTGTGTATGGTGTTAGGGAGTGATCTAATCTCATACTTTTACATGTACCTGTCCAGTTTTCCCAGCACCACTTATTGAAGAGGCTGTCCTTTCTCCACTGTACATTCCTGCCTCCTTTATCAAAGATAAGGTGACCATATGTGTGTGGGTTTATCTCTGGGCTTTCTATCCTGTTCCATTGATCTATCTTTCTGTTTTTGTGCCAGTACCATACTGTCTTGATGACTGTAGCTTTGTAGTATAGTCTGAAGTCAGGGAGCCTGATTCCTCCAGCTCCGTTTTTCGTTCTCAAGATTGCTTTGGCTGTTTGGGGTCTTTTGTGTTTCCATACAAGTTGTGAAACTTTTTGTTCTAGTTCTCTGAAAAATGCCAGTTGTAGTTTGATAGGGATTGCATTGAATCTGTAGATTGCTTTGGGTAGTAGAGTCATTTTCACAATATTGATTCTTCCGATCCAAGAACATGGTATATCTCTCCATCTGTTTGTATCAACTTTAATTTCTTTCATCAGTGTCTTATAATTTTCTGCATACAGGTCTTTTGTCTTCTTAGGTAGGTTTATTCCTAGATATTTTATTCTTTCTGCTGCAGTGGTAAATGGGAGTGTTTTATTGACTTCACTTTCAGATTTTTCATCATTAGTGTATAGGAATGCCAGAGATTTCTGTGCATTAATATTGTATCCTGGTACTTTACCAAATTCATTGATTAGCTCTAGTAGTTTTCTGGTAGCATCTTTAGCATTCTCTATATATAGTACCATGTAATCTGCAAACAGTGACAGCTTTACTTCTTCTTTTCCAATTTGGATTCCTTTTATTTCCTTTTTTTCTCTGATTGCTGTGGCTAAAACTTCCAAAACTATGTTGAATAATAGTGCTGAATGTGGGCAACCTTGTCTTGTTGCTGATCTTAGTGGAAATGGTTTCACTTTTTCACCATTGAGGACGATGTTGGCTGTGGGTTTGTCATATATGGCCTTTATTATGTTGGGGAAAGTTCCCTCTGTGCCTGCTTTCTGCAGGGTTTTTATCATAAATGGGCGTTGAATTTTGTGAAAAGCTTTCTCTGCGTCTATTGAGATGATCATATGCTTTTTCTCCTTCAATTTGTTAATGTGGTGTATCATGTTGATTGATTTGCGTATATTGAAGAATCCTTGCATTCCTGGAATAAACCCCACTTGATCATGGTGTATGATCCTTTTAATGTGCTGTTGGATTCTATTTGCTAGTATTTTGTTGAGGATTTTTGCATCTATATTCATCAGTGATACTGGCCTGTAGTTTTCTTTCTTTGTGACATCCTTGTCTGGTTTTGGTATCAAGGTGATGGTGGCCTCGTAGAATGAGTTTGGGAGTGTTCCTCCCTCTGCTATATTTTGGAAGAGTTTGAGAAGGATAGGTGTTAGCTCTTCTCTAAATTTTTGATCGAATTCGCCTGTGAAGTCATCTGGTCCTGGGCTTTTGTCTGTTGGAAGATTTTTAATCACAGTTTCAATTTGAGTGCTTGTGATTGGTCTGTTCATATTTTCTATTTCTTCCTGATTCAGTCTTGGCAGGTTGTGCATTTCTAAGAATTTGTCCATTTCTTCCACGTTGTCCATTTTATTGGCATAGGGTTGCTTGTAGTAACCTCTCATGATCTTTTGTATTTCTGCAGTGTCAGTTGTTACTTCTCGCTTTTCATTTCTAATTCTATTGATTTGAGTCTTCTCCCTTTTTTTCTTGATGAGTCTGGCTAATGGTTTATCAATTTTGTTTATCTTCTCAAAGAACCAGCTTTTAGTTTTATTGATCTTTGCTATTGTTTCCTTCATTTCTTTTTCATTTATTTCTGATCTGATTTTTATGATTTCTTTCCTTCTGCTAACTTTGGGTTTTTTTTGTTCTTCTTTCTCTAATTGCTCTAGGTGCAAGGTTAAGTTGTTTATTCGAGACGTTTCCTGTTTCTTAAGGTAGGATTGTATTGCTATAAACTTCCCTCTTAGAACTGCTTTTGCTGCATCCCATAGGTTTTGGGTCGTCGTGTCTCCATTGTCATTTGTTTCTAGGTATTTTTTTAGTTCGTTTTTGATATCTTCAGTGATCATTTCGTTTTTAAGTAGTGTATTGTTTAGCCTCCATGTGTTTGTATTTTTTACAAATCTTTTACTTTAATTGATATCTAGTCTCCTAGCATTGTGGTCGGAAAAGATACTTGATACAATTTCAATTTTCTTAAATTTACCAAAGCTTGATTTGTGACCAAAGATATGATCTATCCTGGAGAAAGTTCCATGAGCACTTGAGAAAAATGTGTATTCTGTTGTTTTTGGATGGAATGTCCTATAAATATCAATTAAGTCCATCTTGTTTAATGTATCATTTAAAACTTGTGTTTCCTTATTTATTTTCATTTTGGATGATCTGTCCATTGGTGAAAGTGGGGTGTTAAAGTCCCCTACTATGAATGTGTTACTGTCGATTTCCCCTTTTATGACTGTTAGTATTTGCCTTATGTATTGTGGTGCTCCTATGTTGGGTGCATTAATATTTACAATTGTTACATCTTCTTCTTGGATCGATCCCTTGATCATTATGTAGTGTCCTTCTTTGTCTCTTCTAATCGTCTTTATTTTAAAGTCTATTTTGTCTGATATGAGAATTGCTACTCCAGCTTTCTTTTGGTTTCCATTTGTATGGAATATCTTTTCCCATCCCCTTACTTTCAGTCTGTATGTGTCTCTAGGTCTGAAGTGGGTCTCTTGTACACAGCAAATATATGGGTCTTGTTTTTGTATCCATCCAGCCAATCTGTGTCTTTTCGTGGGAGCATTTAGTCCATTTACATTTAAGGTAATTATCGATCTGTATATTCCTATTCCCATTTTCTTAATTGTTTTGGGTTCGTTATTGTAGGTCTTTTCCTTCTCTTGTGTTTCTTGCCTAGAGCAGTTCCTTTAGCAGTTGTTGTAAAGCTGGTTTTGTGGTGCTGAACTCTTTCAGCTTTTGCTTGTCTGTAAAGGTTTTAATTTCTCCATCAAATCTGAATGAGATCCTTGCTGGGTAGAGTAATCTTGGTTGCAGGTTTTTCTCCTTCATCACTTTAAATATGTCCTGCCAGTCCCTCTGGCTTGCAGAGCTTCTGCTGAAAGATCAGCTGTTAACCTTATGGGGATTCCCTTGTGTGTTATTTGTTGTTTTTCCCTTGCTGCTTTTAATATGTTTTCTTTGTATTTAATTTTTGACAGTGTGATTAATATGTATCTTGGCATATTTCTCCTTGGATTTATCCTGTATGGGACTCTCTGTGCTGCCTGGACTTGATTAACTATTTCCTTTCCCATGTTAGGGAAGTTTTCAACTATAATCTCTTCTAATATTTTTCAGTCCCTTTCTATTTCTCTTCTTCTTCTGGAACCCCTATAATTCAAATGTTGGTGTGTTTAATGTTGTCCCAGAGGTCTCTGAGACTGTCCTCAGTTCTTTTCATTCTTTTTTCTTTATTCTGTTCTGCAGTAGTTATTTCCACTATTTTATCTTCCAGGTCACTTATCCGTTCTTCTGCCTCAGTTATTCTGCTATTGATCCCATCTACAGTATTTTTCATTTCATTTATTGTGTTGTTCATCGTTGTTTGTTTCATCTTTAGTTCTTCTAGGTCCTTGTTACATGTTTCTTGCATTTTGTCTATTCTATTTCCAAGATTTTGGATCATCTTTACTATCATTATTCTGAATTCTTTTTCAGGTAGACTGCCTATTTCTTCTTCATTTGTTAGGTCTGGTGGGTTTTTATCTTGCTCCTTCATCTGCTGTGTGTTTTTCTGTCTTCTCATTTTGCTTATCTTACTGTGTTTGGGGTCTCCTTTTTGCAGGCTACAGGTTTGTAGTTCCCGTTGTTTTTGGTGTCTGTCTGCAGTGGCTAAGGTTGGTTCAGTGGGTTGTGTAGGCTTCCTGGTGGAGGGGACTAGTGCCTGTGTTCTGGTGGATGAGGCTGGATCTTGTCTCTCTGGTGGGCAGGTCCACGTCTGGTGGTGTGTTTTGGGGTGTCTGTGGACTTATTATGATTTTAGGCAGCCTCTCTGCTATTGGGTGGGGTTGTGTTCCTGTCTTGCTAGTTGTTTGGCATAGGGTGTCCAGCACTGTAGCTTGCTGGTCGTTGAGTGAAGCTGGGTGCTGGTGTTGAGATGGAGATCTCTGGGATATTTTCGCCATTTGATATTATGTGGAGCTGGGAGGTCTCTTGTGTCCTGAAGTTGGCTGTCCCACCTCAGAGGCACAGCCCTGATGCCTGGCTGGAGCACCAAGAGCTTTTCACCCACACAGCTCAGAATAAAAGGGAGAAAAAGTAGAAAGAAAGAATTAGTAGAAGTAGAAAGAAAGAAAGAAAGAAAGAAAGGAGAGAGGGAGGGAGGAAGGAAGGAAGGAAGGAGGGAAGGAAGGAAAAAAGAAAGAAAGAAGATAAAGTAAAATAAAATAAAGTAAGATAAAATAAAGTTATTAAAATAAAAAATAATTATTAAGAAGAAGAAAAAAAATTTAAAAAAAAACACGGATAGAACCCTAGATCAATGGTGGAAGAAAAGGTATACAGACAAAATCTCACACAGAAGCATACACATACACACTCACAAAAAGAGGAAAAGGGGAAAAAAATCATAAATCTTGCTGTCAAAGTGCACCTCCTAAATTTGGGGTGATTCGTTGTCTATTCATGTATTCCACAGATGCAGGGTACATCAAGTTGATTGTGGAGCTTTAATCCGCTTCTTCTGAGGCTGCTGGGAGAGATTTCCCTTTCTGTTCTTTGTTCTCACAGCTCCCGGGGGCTCAGCTTTGGATTTGACCTCTGCGTGTAGGTCGCCGGAGGGCGTGTTTTTCGCTCAGACAGGACGGGGTTAAAGGAGCAGCTGCTTCGAGGACTCTGGCTCACTGAGGCCGAGGGGGGCGGGGAGGGAGGGGTACAGAGTGCGGGGCGAGCCTGCGGCGGCAGAGGCCGGCATGACGTTGCACCAGCCTGAGGTGCGCCATGCGTTCTCCTGGGGAAGTTGTCCCTGGATCCCGGGACCCTGGCAGTGGCGGGCTGCACAGGCTCCTGGGAGGGGAGGTGTGGATAGTGACCTGTGCTCGCACACAGGCTTCTTGGTGGTGGCAGCATCCTTAACGTCTCATACCCGTCTCTGGGGTCCGCGTTTTTAGCCGCGGCTCATGCCAGTCTCTGGAGCTCCTTTAAGCAGCGCTCTTAATCCCCTCTCCTTGCGCACCAGGAAACAAAGAGGAAAGAAAAAGTCTCTTGCCTCTTCGGCAGCTCCAGACTTTTTCCTGGACTCCCTCCCGGCTAGCCCTGTCGCACTAACCCCTTCAGGCTGTGTTCACGCCGCCAACCCCAGTCCTCTCCCTGTGGTCTGACCGAAGCCCTAGCCTCAGCTCCCAGCCCCGCCCGTCCCGGCGGGTGAGCAGACAAGCCTCTTGGGCTGGTGAGTGCCGGTAGGCACCGATCCTCTGTGCGGGAATCTCTCCTCTTTGCCCTCCGCACCCCTGTTGCTGCGCTCTCCTCCGCGGCTCCGAAACTTTCCCCCTCTGCCTCCCGCAGTCTCCGCCCGCGAAGGGGCTTCCTATGGAAACCTTTTCTCCTTCACAGCTCCCTCCCAGTGGTGCAGGTCCCGTCCCTATCCTTTTGTTTCTGTTTCTTTTCTTTTCTTTTGCCCTAACCAGGTACGTGGGGACTTTCTTGCCTTTTGGGAGGTCTGAGGTCTTCTGCCAACGTTCAGTGGGTGTTCAGTAGGAGTTGTTCCACATGTAGTTGTTTTTCTGGTGTATCTGTGGGGAGGAAGGTGATCTCCGTGTCTTCTTACTCTTCCGCCATCTTCCCCTCGTTCCTCTAAAGCATTTTAACAACTCCTGCTCCAGCCAAACGCCTACCGGCAATAGGCATTATTATGTAAAGCTTTTGTTACTGCTTTCCATTTTGAATAAAGACAACTTATTTTATTTCCAGAGTGATTTCTCTCATGCTCTAGGCAAAGGGATCATGAATATGCATTATGCTCACATTGGGAATATTCTTGGGAGTCAAGACTGCATGACGACTCCGTCAGAAATCCCATTTTCAGAAAGTACATGAAGATTTTCATAAACCTCTACTGTCAACAAGGAAACATCGTTTATTCATAATGTTGGCAAGTGAAATCATTATTTTCATTAAACTACCTCTTTGAATACAGGAACATTTCTGTGCTTGGAACAATCTCACATTACTTTTCAAGGGTTAACTGTAGCAGAGTGAGTCCTCTCATTTTCTGAAGAACTTTGGGTTCTGAAGGTTAAAATACATAGAGATGGTATACTTCCATGTTTTAACCTGACCTTGACTGAGAAGAATGAAGGAAAAACTTTTACGATTATAAACAAATGTTGGAGTTGTATGATGGTTTGTGGCTTCTTGGGTCTGGCCAACCCTCAGATTCTGCTGAAGTTTACTCTGCAAAATGTCAGATGGTTCAGTCTTCTCTCATAGGGAAGCATTCATTGCAAGGTACTGTCATTAAAGGAGTTATTTAATAGTAACCCCTCTAGTTTAAATAATTTATCATATTCATATCTTTTACATGCCTAATCTCAATTTGACTGGTTAAAATCTTAGTGATCTGTCTTAGCCCTCATACATCTTTGGCTGGGGTTCATTGATTTTCTATGTGCAGACATTTCAGATTTGGATAATGTTTTCTGAGATCCCGTTAAATTTATCTAATTGGTTTAAACACACAAGATACAAAAGCTATACGTAGTGTACTCAGTAATCATTACATTGCACGTTCTTAATTAGTCTGTAAATTAATGCATGAGGGCTGTCTCTCCAGCTAGCTTATAGTGACATTGTCACATTTTCTATTCCCTCTGGATCGGCATACACTCTGTACCTAACAGGGTCAATAAATTGAGCAGATTGTGTATATCCTTGGCTTTAGGCTTGGGATGTCCCTTGTTGCTGCAAACAGTATAGGGTAGGTCCAGAGTCAGATTCCCCCAGCACTTTATGACATTTGCCACTGAAGCTGGTAAACTTCTACAAGATTAAGGTCTTAAAAAGAATAAGCTCTTTCAAATGAGAAGACATACTCATTTGTTACGATTTTTGCTAAAGGGCAAATGAGAGTTTCAACTAGAGTTTTCTTGGTGTGATCATTCTGAAAATGAATCCATTCAATTGATATCTTTCAGTTATAAAGTTCAATTTTTTTCACTTATCTTTCAATTGAATTTCTCACTGTTTCCCAGAGAGACTATGGAACTGAAAGGACAAGGCCATTAGAACCATTTGGTCTAGAACCATCTGGTCTAGAGTCATCATTTCTCTCATTAAAGAGGTCCAGGAGGATATACTGAAACCCAGTGGAGGTAAAGCAACACCAGAAAGAGTAATAAAGTTATATTTTAACTAATGCCTGTAATTTTATTGTGTGCATTATCCTAAGACAAGTTTATATTCCTAAATGCAAGAGGTAGAAGTGCCTAATGATATGTTAAATTTTATTCATTCAGAGATACCTCTGGGTATACAAAAAAAAATTCAGTCTGAATTTTTCTTCAATCTGATTCTTTTCTTTTTTACACAAAGATTTGAAAGATTTGGAAGCAAACAATTCTTTTTGGGACAAAGCTTGGCTATAAAAATAACGAAATGTTTTTAGCTTTTTTTCCCCAGTAATTGCCTTATATATGGAAGATCTGATCCTATCATTCTTTATTTTCAGTCCTCACTGGCTCCCTGTTGCCTGCAAGATAAAATTGAAATTTCTTAATATGGCATATGAGAGCCTTTCTGTGCCAGGCATTATACTAGGCCCATCATAGGGACTATCTCCTGTCATTCCTCACAAAATCCTTAGAGAATAATAGTACTATCTTCAGTTTAGATTGAGAAAACAGAGACTCAGAGAGGTTTCCCAAAGGTACTCTACAGTTAGGTGGGCATAGCTAGGATATCTGACACCAAATATTGTCCAACCATACTTTGCTACCCTTCCAGCTTCTTTGCAGAAGTTACATCAAAAATGCCTGGAAAAAGACCGATAGATAGACAGATATATAGATAACATGTAGCAATGATGATATTTTGGATGTACTGGATTAAATAGAGTATATTATTTAAATTAATTTCACATGTTTACTTTATAAATGTTACTGCTATAAAATGTAAAATTACATTTGTGGCTCACTTTGTATTTCTACTGGACAGCTCTAGTCTAGGTAGAAATGAATTGTTTTCATATTACCTTCCCAGGAGGCCTTAGCTTTAGGGGAGTATTGGAAGAGAAAGGCATCTTCCAAAAATGCAGAACAAATTCTTATTTGTTTTCTTTAATCTGAGGTTTACTGGGGATAATATCTTTCCAACACGTGTGGCCTGAGAACACAGTTGAACACAGAGCTGCCAGGAGAACTGGCTGTGGCTTTCAAGAGCTGTGATTTCCTAAGGAGAGCAGGCTGTGCGTCCTAGAGGAGCTTTGATCCCATTTTTCTGTTACTATGTGTTCAAAGCAAGGCAGTATCCACAGAGCACAAGAATATAAAGAGCAGTGATGAATGCCCTAGAGCTCTAAGTAGCAGCTTTCTGTGATGGATCCTGGGTGAGGCAGAACAACTCCTCTGAGTGAGAGTAGAACTCTGTAGAACCAGGTAGGGGTGCTGTAGATGGTATTCCTGCTGTAGACTTCTTTTTTCCGGGACTCACATTAAACTTGAGAGCTTAATCTCTATATGAAGGTCTGACATAAAACACATAAATACCTCCACTCTAAAGAAATGGCTCACACATGAGAGAAGTCTATTTTTTACTCAAAATCCAAAACAAGAGTTTTCAGTTGATGGCAGGCTCTTCTTCAGGTGGTGATTCAGGAATCGTGGCTCCTTCCTTCTTGTGGCTTCTCTCTATATAACACATGGCTTCCAAGGTCACAGTGCTCATCTTTATCAAGCTGGAAAGGAAAAGACTTGAGGCTCATACTTCCATGACTTAGAATTCAGTTGTAGTCTATTTGTGGGCCTTGGAGGAAGAGGACCATTTGGTGGACACAAAGCATTCTTTTACAGAGTTTATCCGTCTTGTTCATCAAATACTAACTCTTCCTATACCCAAAACACTAATTCTTTCCCCGAGGGAAACAACACAAAGTTCTCTTCAGCCACTGTACCTAGCTCAAACTCTAGG
The DNA here is from genome assembly GCF_963455315.2 of Globicephala melas. NCBI lineage: Eukaryota > Metazoa > Chordata > Mammalia > Artiodactyla > Delphinidae > Globicephala > Globicephala melas. The sequence continues at coordinate 94,497,639 of NC_083315.2, forward strand.
TCATGTGCAGTCCTGTCATTTTTCGATGTTTTGAACTTTAGGCTCAGAAATTTACCTTAAAAGTAGGCTTTAAACACACACACACACACATACACACACACACACACACACACACACACACACACACACACACACACATGCAGAGAAGCAGCTTAATGATGGAGTAGTTTCTGATGCCAGAACAGTGGATTTCTTTGACAGGTTGAGTCTAAAACAATTTGACTCAGTTCCTTGATATCACATGGACAAATTATAATTGTTTGGTAGCTTTTCCATTGATTGAGTTGACATGCTACTAAGGATAGCCCCAATGCAATGCTTGTATTTCCTTCCTCACAGGAGCATAGAGAGTCACTAACTTACACTTTCCTCCATATTCCAGTTTCACTGTCATTCTACACATCTCCACTCCAACCTCCAGGTCATTGCCATCCCCAGAAGTCATGACTAAACATGGACAAAAACCTCATCTCAAGGCTTTGTGTTTGTTTGTTTTTTAAACAGTACTTTGCTTTTGAGGAAGTATGTATCTGGAACGCAGGAGCAAAACTGAGCAATCCTTGCTTACAAGGGGGTATCAGCTCTGCCCCTGAGTTTCCATTCAGCCTCCATTCTCAACTAGAGAGGCTTTGAAGCGTCTCCTGAAGCCAAGTACCACCTCCTAAGACCAATGCACAGTATTTCTCTTCTCCCATCTTCTCCAGGCCATACCAAATAGGAATGGGAACAAGAATACACAAAATGAAAACAAATATATTCAAATGGCTGCTCCAAGAAGAAGTGGGCCTAAATCCTCTACTTACTATGTGCAAATATGGTTAATTATTAACTACTCTAAACCTCAGTTTCTTCATCAGCACAATAACAATCATCTCCTTCAGAGATTTGTTGTAAAAATTCAACAAGAAATATTGGAAACTATTAGAGCACAGTGCCTAACCCATAAGTACCCAATTCATGATAGTTTCTTTCTAACTTTTCTTACTTCTACTTCCAACACCCTCCCAACTGCAACACATCCACATACCCTGCCCACCTTGACAGTGGTTTTCCATATCCTGATCAATAGCTCAGGCTGCTGACATTGGACATGCTTTTTCATACTCTCCTGCTGCCTCAGCACATCCTTAGTCTCCAACTGAAGATGCTTAGGAGATGTCCTTCCTCCCAATGTTCTGTCAATTAGTCCTACCACAGTCTAGTCTATTCCATCTAGCCCCAGCCCACTTTTGTGTTATGCCTGTGGCTATTGGTAGCAAGAAAATCAGTGACCACACTCACTGGAGACTAAATGCCAGCCCAGGGAACCAAGAGTGAACTGAGGTCTGGTGAGCTGACATGAGTGTGTGTGTGAGACAGAGAGAGTGAAAGAGAGAGAGATGTTGAGTGAAAGGAGATGTGCAAGAAAATGTAACTGAGAGAAAGTACCATGAGATTTTTTTTAAATAAGAAGTTTGGATGATGAAGTATATAAGCCAGAGGATACCTGGGAACAAATGTGAGAGTGATACAGAAGGAAGGAGAGAGCAATAAAGAGAATCCAATAGGTTGTGTCATTGAATTAATGTGAAAGAAGGGGAAAAAAAGTCAGGAATATAGTGGTGAATGGAAAAATAGAATTAAAACATGTGGATCTATATCTATATCTATATCTATATATATATTCAATTTTATGGAATTGTGTCATGAAAATGACTTGCTTCTTCCAAAGCTTAATAATTAGGAGTCAATCCAGGAAGAGAACTCAGTGCTCTATAAGCAACTCCCCTTCCCCAGGGGATAAGTATAGCTCTTGTTAAACAATCTAGATATAGAAAAGGTCACTGCCCTTAGGAGATGAAGTCTTGATTCATGATTAATGGTGGCCAGTGTCAAGTCCAGGAATCCTGCACCTGCCCTTGACCACAATCCTTTAAGGCCATATTGCCATTGCCTTACATGGACCTCTATTGGAAAAGAGAGTATCTTTCTGGAGTCCCCACAAATACTGTTAAGTGGGATACAGCACAGGTTCAAGTCAGCTCAAATTCAAAGGAAAGGATTTTTGTTTTGATAGGAACCAACTAGGTCAGAGAGAAGCAAACAGGCGCATAAGCACAGACTTCTTTTTTCTATAGAAAAGAGCCTGTGCTCTTTGGTGGTCCACTTTCTCGTGAAGCCTTCTGAGACCATCTCAGAAGGGACTTTTTTCTTGATATTTTCCCATTATCACCCTGTTAGCACTTGGTGACTCCCAGCAGATGAACTGGCTTTCCCAGAGCTGTGCCTTTATCACCACTGGGAAAGCAGAATAGCTGTCTCATCAGCCTGACTTTATCCTCCTGGCGTTTCTCCTGGCCATTCCCAATGTAGTGGAGTTTTTTTTGATGCCAGTGGAGACAATTCGCAGGAGAAGAGTTTCTTTGACTACCAAAGCTTCTGGCTCCACAAACTGCCCAGTTCCAGACAGTGTGGAAAACCCTTGGGACAGTAACAATATTGACAACACAAAGGACTACTGCTATTAGTATACAAATGGAATCCGCACCACCCCATACTTCAAACATTCTCCTGGAACTGTAACATCTGATTTGGAGACATATTTCTTATTCATTGACAGAAGGCAAAGGGAAACTCCAGTAACATCTCTACAACCCTACAGAGAATGAATATAGAATCAGATTTGAAGATCCCACCTTCCTTAAGGTGTACAGCAATGCAACTCAGTTAAATGTGGAAAAGAGAAAGTGGCAGGAAGCTCCAAGAGCAAAACTCCAGCCAAAGTTCATTTCATCATAGCTTTCCCTCTGTCCCACTTGGGGTTTGGGGCATTTTTTTCAAATTGTGTATCCAGAAAACATCCTGGAAGGTTAACAGTGTCTGATTAATCCTGCTAATAACAATTGCACTAACCCCAGGGCATTATGAAACCACTGGTAAAGAAATTGGTAATTTTTAAAAAGTTTTTATTTTGAGATAATTGTAGATTCACATGCAGTTGTACGAATAATACAGAGAGTTCCCCCAATGGTAACATCTTAGAAATGTTATCTTTGCAAAACTGCAGTTAAATATCAACCAGGAGATTGACATTGACACAACCCACTGATCTCACACAGATATTCAGATTTCTCTGGTTTTACTTATATTCATTTATGCATGTATTTAGTCCTATGGAATTCCATCATGTGTAGGTTTGTGAATCCAGCTCCACAGTCAAAATATAGAATGGTCCCATCACCACAAGGATCTCTTTCATATTACTCATATCAAAGTAACATTTCTCACTGAATGGTTCAGGGGAATATTTGTAACTGAGGTACTATAAAAAGAGTGAAAAAAACCCCAACCACATTCTGATCTTATAAACCAGTGATTATTACTCTTTCATGGGAAATGAAATTAAACAGCTGGTTTTCTTTCCCTTAAATCCATCTGATGACCATTTTGGGAGATTATGCTAGATACTAAAAAAGACACATGGTCCTTTAAAGAGAGAGGTATAAATAACCAATGGCATTTCAATAAATACTATAATAGAGGGACATACAAAGAACCAGTAGAAGAAAAATACTCAGTAAACTAATATTTGTAGCTCTGTTAAATATGCCAAGTACTAGAGAAACACAAATGTGTTAGGATACGTCTAGCTCGAGATTCTCTGGCAGAGACAATTTTCCTTTTTCTCTGCTCAATTCTTTCCATCAGAATAAAACCAGACCAAACATACATAAACAGAGAAATTTAAAATGCTGACATAGGTCATGGAGAAACGTACAGGGTGGCAGAGCCCTATTTGGATTGGAATGATTTTCTAAGGTCAAAGAATTGTGAAATTATTCAGCAAGGTCCCCACTAATGAATCTGACCCACTGAGAGAACTTTTGTATTTTACCTCCAGCACTTCCACATGACCATCAAATCAGTCAGAACGCACATGCTTAGATCATTTAGTTAAATGAGCAAAATTTGCTTCTGACTTGTTATGAAGAAACTGTCAATGTTCACACTAAAAATTAGATTAATGAGACCCGTATTACCTGGTATATACCTGACAGATATGGTGCTCGTAATCCAGAGGTAACAGTGTTTGTGTGTGTGTGTGTTTCCTCCCTCAAAACTGTCCTAACAAAATATCTATTTGTGGAGGGGTTCTTAACTGTATACAAGAAATGTATACGTGATACTTAATCATCTAAATGGAGAAAAGAGGTATTCACATAAAACAGTGCAGTAGGTATTGAGAAAAGTGTGATGTATGTATGACTCGTAACAGTGGGTGGATGCAATCTGGAGAAGGTAGAACTTGAATCAGGCCCAAGAGTTGGATAGGTAAAGAGCAAGGAGGAAGTGTGTCCTTCAAAGGGAAAATAGATGGGCAAGTGAGAAAATGAGCATCACATATTCAAGAACAGTGAGAATCCAGGCTAGTCTAGAGTATGAAATTCATACAGGGAATGTGAGAGTGGTGAGCTGTAGGGTCAATGGCCTGGATTAAAATCCCAGATGTCCCACTTACTAGATGTATGAAGTAGGAGGTGAAGTAACCTCTCTCTGCCTCTGTGCTTTCACCTATAAAACGAGGAAAATAATTGTACCCCCTTTGTGGTTTTTGGTGAGTGTTAAATGAGATAATTCGTAAATGTTACTTCTCAGAGTGCCTTGCGTAGAAGTGCTTACAGTATTATGACTATCGTTTTTACTCTGTTACTTATGAGACAATATTTTGGAGAGCCTTAAATGCCACCTTAAATAAAAGTTAGATTTTAACCTTAGGCAATGGCGTGCCCACTGTAAACAGAGGAATAAGTGGTAAGATGTAAGAAGGTCTTTGGGTCAACACTCTTGAGAGAGAGTGTGAATTGAGAGAGGGAAAAACCTTAGGAAGGAGAAAAATCATCTCAGCTTGAGTCAAGGAGAGCCTGGTTTGGAATAGCAGAAGACATATTCATATGAATTTCATAGATATATATCATATACATATTACATGCATTTATTTAGTTGTTATGTGGAATTGGCTTACACAATTGTGGAGGCTGGCTAGGCAAGCCTGACTTCCAGAGAGCAGGCGTTCAGGATGGGATGATCACAAACTGGCAGGAACCCCATGAGTTCCAGCAGAAGCTTGAAGTCCACAGGAAGAGCAGGTGTGGGGGAAGGAAAAGCATGCTGGCCTGCTTGGTGTGTCTGATCTTCAGGGAAGGCCTATTCCCTGGATTAAGTGAGCCTCCCCTCCCCCTCCCCCTTCCCCACCCCACCCCCATCCCACCCCCACCCCCACCCCTAGGATAATCTCCCTTTTGGTAAACTCAAAATCAACTGATTAGAGGCTTGAATTACACCTGAAAATCCCCTCATCATACCTAGACTATTGTGTGATTGAATAACTGGGAGAAGGTATGTATGCATGCAACAGAATGGCTGTTGCCTCCTGCCTTCCCTCCAGTTCTCCTTGTGGCCTACCCTAATCAGAAACATAACTTGCCTAATATCACAAGCTGAGAAGTGCAAATCATAGTTTGAACTCAGACTTGTGTTGTTCTGAAGTCCCAAGCCCTAAAATACTATGACATTTTTCAGCCAGCCCGCAATTTTGCATATGCCATAACTGTTACTTTGGGAAAAGATGAATGTGCATGAAAGTGACTGAAAGTAAAATGAAAAATTAAAATGTAAAAAAAAAGAAAAGAAACATACTAGAAAGGAGTCTGGGGAATGTATCTCATCCTAGCCAAGTTCACATCTCACCAAGCCATCCCACATTCCAGTAGAGATGACCTATACGTTATGAGAAAAATAGACTGAAAATGAATGAAAGATGCAGAAAGGTGTTAAGGATTTGAGTTATTAGCAGAGAGGTGCCAGTTGGATTTATGAGACAGGAATTATTCATCAGGAAAGGAGAGAGAAAGGAGCAGCGTCAACTTTGGGCAACGCCCACAAGTAAGCTACATTAAGAAAAACATAAATAGTAAAGTAGTAATGTGCTAGTGTGATAAGGAGAGAACAATTAGAGGTTAAACAACACAGAAGAAAAGAACACATATTGTTAAATCACTCTCCTTTTTAGAACATCTAATGGATCCCCATTGCCTACGGAATATAAACAGTACATACCGAAATTGGTATCCAAGGCCCTCCACTAAAGGGCCAGTTTTCTGTTTTCACCTTTAACCACTCATCCACTCATGACCCCTCTGCTCTAACCGCATCAGACTACTAGCTGTTTCCCAGCTACAACTTTCATGCTTTGCTTCTTCTCTTGGAATGCCCTTCCTCCTCAGTTTCACCCAGCAATCACCTATTTTATGTAAGATATTACATAAAATACCTATCCTATTCAGAAATAAGAATGTTGTGTATTCTTCTGCTATAGCAATTATTCTATAAATATAACATTCCATGGTTTTACTCAATTTTCAATTTCTCAAGGGGACAATTATGGCATATTTATATTTGACCCCTAGCCTGTAGCACAATGCTTGACAAATAGCAGACATTTATTGCATATGAAGGAATGAATCAATTATTGAATAAATCAATACATTAAAATATTTAATAGGGGCCCTCTGGAAATAATGAGTCCCCCCTGCATTGTTTTATAACTCAGAGACTTGAGAAATGGAATTCTTGGCTAGGTATGATAGCACAAGTCTTCATTTATTTATTCACTCATTCGTTCGTTTGAAAAAATGTAAGCTATCCTATTAAGAGGCATGATAGAAAAGGTGTTTGGTGGAAGGTCTGGCTTCACATTGCCCCTCAGTTGTCACCTTAACAGTCAAGAAAATGAAATCCTCAAGCTTCTTCTTAAGTTCCTACAATAGGTAACTGAATCTGAAATGTGGGAAAAGTGTGGACCACATTTAGATGGCGGAGTTCAGGTGAGGCGAGAGCTCAGACCTACACAATGAGGTCTCATTGGTTCTGGTTTTTGAGGCTGATCACAAGGGACACCAGAAACAATTCTGAGTTGACAGCCTCTACTCATCTTTACGACCAAAATTCAGGGAGTATAAACAAGGTTCTTGCTGATGGCTAAATGCCCACAGGAACCCCTCAAAGGTAGCCACAGTCAGAAGAAAACATTCCTAAGTTGCTACTTATGGGTTGTCCTATTGCATCCATCCCTTCCTGTGGCACTCTCTTGTGCCCAGTCGTGGTCTGTTCTAACTGCTACTAATTACCCACAATTTTACACATTTTATTTTAGGCAACAGAATGTTGAGATCCTGGTCACCATGCCGTTCTGCTGTCCTTGTCTATTTACTCTCAAAATGGAGCAGGGGGAAACCAAGTGATGCCCTGTGGGTCACATAGGTACCAAATGTATTTTTCCCTGACTCCACAGTAGTAGAGTAGCCCTTCCTCCTTCCACCCATCAGGTTCATTTACTCCTATTAGGGTGGTGAATCCTTTCCTTGACTGCTGGTCTCTTGGCCAAGGAACCTGAACGGACTGGGTGACAGGCATACCTTAAGGTTTAATACATCTTTTGCTCTGTTTGTCCCCTTATAGAAGTATTCCTCCTTTGGGAAACAAGACCTCCAATTTTGATCCAATCACAATAGTATTGATCTTCTATTTTATTCTTAATATGTTCCAAACGGACATATAAAAATAATTGGTCCAAGGCTATTTTAAAACTGAGAGTCTAAAAAGAACAAGAAATGGAAATTAACAAAAGAAACTCTAGAATCTAGAGAGTGGGGTTGTAGATGATTCAGTAAGAAGAACACAGAGATATGGATTCAAACCCTGGCTCTGTCACCTACTGTCAGTGTGAGTATGGACAAGTTAGTAAACCTTGCTTTAGTCCATTACTAAACATCATCACCACTATCTACTTAACACTATTTTTGCAAGGATGAAATTAGATAGTTGCATAGAAGAGTCTATGCTACAAAGACATTCAATGCAACATTCAAGACAACACTGCTGGGCCCTTCCATTTTGCCTTCTATAATGACCCAGGGATTTCTCAGCCAAAAGAGAATATTCTAGTTATTCTGCTTCATCTATGCTCCCCTGTAGCTCTTCCTCTCTTAATTACGATCCAGAGTGACCTCTGGAAAAGATAACCTAGGAAACCACAAAACAAATATAGGAGTGTTTAAATTTTCTTAGTAATAAAAATAACCAGAGTGACTGGTCTTTCTCAAGAGTCCTTGATGCATGACTAAGAGAATTTTGAAATGTCTTTTTAAGTTTGCCTACTAGGGATACAGATATTTTCCCAGCAACCCACTTCTGTCATCCAAAGAGTTGTGCCTTTTCTCAGAGGATTTTTCAAGCCTTCTTCAAGTGGCTACTTTTGGAAATGAACTAATCTGTTTATAGTGCTGAAACTTGATATGCATGGATTTTAATATGAGCACCATGATGATAGTGAATACATAGATGTGTAGATACATGTATACATAGGGGTTGTTTGTTTAAGGCTAGAGCAATAGTGAGAGTGAGAAAGCTAGAAAGCTAATGCAAGGAGTTGTGGGGAGAGAGAGAGAGGGAGGAGGCTACAGATGGTAAAGAATTTTCTATGTTGATGGAATAAGTGGTGTAAACTGGTGATGAGAGTGGTACTACTTAGAGGATAAGAACTTTGGCTTTGAGTTTATATCCCAGCTCTGCTTTTCACCTAGGCACACCTCTGAAACTTTCTAAGTTTTGATTTTCTCATCTGTAAAATGGGCATAATGTTAGTACTGGCTTTATGGAGTTGCTGAGATGAGTAAATGATATGATGAATATTAAGTGCTTTACATGGGGCCAAACACAACGTAAGCACGAATTACATGGAACTTTCTTTTGCCTTCCAAAAAAGACATCCCAATACTGAACTAGATTCTTGCAGAACAGAGAAACTTTTCCACTTATAGTTTCTTACTACTGGCACTTCTGCAGGATGTTTATTGCACTTGACATCCATTTCTACTCTTTCTTTTACCTGCTTGTATCTGGAAGGCTAAAAATGATATTTCACCCTTTACTACACAACTAGGTTCTGGGTATGACATAGCTCTACCAATGAAATGGACTCACTCAGTATAGGGACAGCACAAAGGGGTCAGCCTCCTGATGCCCGGGGGATATCAGGTAAGATCAGGAGAGCAAGAACATTTTTGGGGGCTGGATTCTGCATTCCAGGACCAGGTGACTGATCTGTAAATGAGTGTCAGGCAATTATGGCAGCAGCAACAGTTCACTTTCCAGATCTCAGCATTGTTATGGTGATACTACCTTGGAGCAAGTGTCCTCTGCTCCTCAGGCCCTTCCAAGGATTTTGCAGGCACCAGTTACTCTGTATGAAATTTCATTTGCTTAAATACATGGAGCCATTTCCAGTGATTTAGCATTCAACCTTGAGTGGTACAACACCTACCTGAGCTCTTTCCATGTCTTTTACTTCATTGCTGTAGAAGCTGGAGACTTTAGACAAAATGGCTCTTGCCATATTTTTTGGCTACTAGGTGTAGGCAAATGATGGGTGTGATAAGAAACAACAGGAAAAACAAAACCCAAGCAACAATAAGCATCAAACTCCAATCCCTCCGTTCACAAAACTTTGCAGAAATAAGGCACCAGACACATTAAAAGACTTTTGTGTTTTGACCGAACCATTTGGACTCTTCATTAGCCTTTGAGGATCATCAAAAGATTTGAGTTCTCAGTGGGCCACTCCTATGAATATGATTCAGTCCATGTTTGGAGTAAGAGTGCCTACCAGACAGGATCATTGTCAGTATTTTCATATTGTCTTTCTCTTTTGTTCAGAAAACCTGTATACTTGGATATGTGTGTGTGTGTGTGTGTGTGTGTGTGCATGTGTGCGTGTGTGTGTGTATAAAATAGTTACTTGCTGAATGCCTCCTATAACCAGATAGTATTCTAGGTACTGGACAGAAATGGAAAAATCCTTGCCTACATGGAGGTTACCGTATAATGGTAAAGACAGACAAAATAATCATCCATTGATAACAAAAAAAGCAATCCATCAATAATAGATTGTCAGATAGTGGTAGGGGCTATGGAGAAAAATCAAGCAGATAGGGATGGAGTACAGTTTTGTTAGGATGGACATTGAACACCCCTCTGATAAGGTGACATTTGACCAAAGATCCAGATGAAGGAAGGCTGCCAACCATGCATATATTGGGGGAAGAGCACTCCAGGCAGAGGGACAGCAAGGGCCAAGGCCCTGAGTTGGGAAAGTGCTTGCTGGGTAGGTCAGCAGGGAGATCAGGAGGTGTGTGACCAAAGGGAAGAGTGGTAGGTGATGAGGCTGTAGAGAAGGGGGCTAGCCCATGTAGGGCCCTGGGAGCCTTGGTCACTACCTGTGATTTTAAGAGTGATGAGAAACCATGAAGTGGAGTGGCATTATCTGACTTACACTTGAGGATCATTCTGACTTGTGAGTGGAGGAGAAACTTTAGGGACTGAGAGTAGAGGGAAAGAAACCACACATGAGATTATTGCCATAAGCTTCGTATCAGACAGGAAATAGACTTTGAGAGAAAGATTGAGGGCAGGTGGTTTGTTTGGAAGTGTGTTCAGCAGTAGCATATGTAAGGGAGTGAGGGAGGCAGGACTGGGCAGGGGAGAGTTTGAACCGTGATTCACTTGCAGCAGAGGCCTCAGCCAGTCCCGAAGGCGGCAGGTTTATACCTTCAGGTAACTGAGGCAAAGGGGCTCAGGCCTTTGTATCCTCTCATCAAACAATTATTAGATGTTGAATGTCCCTGGGGAGCGGATGTCACCTTGAGTGAGGCAGCTCCCTTTGCTGACAGTCAGATTCTGAAAAGGGACTAAGTTGTGAGCCATCAGTAAGCAACACTTCCAATAGTTGTGGAAATGCACACTTCAGACATAAAGGGGGCATCTGGATGTCTACAACGATCCACCCCTTGTGTCATCTCCACCCATTTACTTCCTATTTCAGCCCATCTGGCAACAGTTTCTCCAGGATGCTGATCTATCTATTTTTCTGGAGAAAAGACTTGTCTCATGGCCACAACTGAAACTCACCTTCCTTACTCCCCATTCTAGATTCTCCACACTTGGCTGGTACTGGTAGTTTATGTGGTGGAGTGACCCAGACCTCATCTCTAAGAGATGTGAGCCCTGGTTACCATGCCCTTCTGCTGTTCTTGTCTATTTACTGTCAAAATGAAGCAGAGGAGAAAAAAGAGATGCCCTATGGATGATGGAGGTGCCAAGTGTATTCTTCCCTGACTCCACTATGGTAGAGCAGCCCTACTTTTTCTTAGCCATCAGGTCCACTTACCTTTACTAGGATGGTGATTCTTTTCCTTGCCTGCTGGTCTCTTGACCAAGGAGCCCAAAGTGACTGAGTAGCAACTCTACTTTAAGGTTTAATAAAACTCTTGTGTTCCCTGGTGGAAACGTTCCTTATCTGGGACATGACCTCTAGACCCACAAAACCTAAAGTTGTTGTGACGGGAAGCACAAATTCCTCAAGTGCATCACTGAAAGTAGAGGGAAGCAGAGTTACTCTTCCTTCCACCATCTATTTTCCAACTCCATGTGTTTTCCTTTCTGGTAATATGACTCCATATAGTGACCATTGATTTAAGGTAGCTGCTTCTTCCTCATCTCTCAGCTGGCACCAGAGTTGCACCTTCACAGGGACGGTCCATAGCTCTCTCAAGTCAGATGTTTCTGGGTGCTGTGGCATGTGGTAGATCTGGTAGAGCCTGTGGTCCCAAGTGTAGTAATTAGCAGTGCTGGGATTTCATCCAGTTCAGCTCAACGGTAAAGCACATTTCATGGTCATTTTGTCACTGTTTGACCTCTGTCCTATAAAATGGATTCCCTAATTTGTTGCTATGTGATACCGGATCCCATGCTGGTAGATCAAACTCTGGTTCTTTGAATAGTGATACTGGCTGAGGCCCTGCAGGCAGAGAAGGCAAACCTATAACCAGAATATGAGTTAATTCCAGCCAAGTGAATCATACCCATTTCTGGATGGAAGGGAACCAAGGTAGTTAAATTGCCAAAATGTGACTGATTTGTCTCATCAAGGGATAGTGCCATATTAGGGACTCACGTTTGGTCTTTATTCTTAACAGATTGGCAATTCAGTGGCAGCAGTAGGCAAAGCAGCCTTGATGAATGGAATCCTGTACTGTTGGGCCCAAGCATAGTCTCCATTCTTGTGACCATGGCTATTCCATTAATACACCCATTGTGCCGGCTTTGGGGTGACGAATGATGGGATGGCTGATACCCTCTGCCCAGTACTTCCTTTGAAATAACGTGTAATGCACACTTTGGTCCTAAAGGGAGCTATCTGAGCAGTGCAGAATAGCATCAACTATACTAGGTAAGAGAAAATAATGGCTCGATGAAGTGCATGTTGAGTGTGAGAGAAAGAAGTTAAGAAAAACTCCCAGGTTTTTTACCTAAGCATCATGGTGAAGAGTGGGACTATTTGTGAGATGAAAAGATGGAGGGAAGTGCAAGTTTGGAAATGGGTAACAGGACCAGAACTCAGGAATTTAGTATAGGACATATTAAGTTTGAGATGCCTATTAGCTCTCCAAATGAAGCTGTTGAGTAGGCAACAGCTACTCAATAAAAAAATAAATAAATCAGTTTGGATTTTAGAGAGGAGGTTTAGGTTGGAGAAGCAAATGGTGAATTCATCAATATAAAGTCTAAAAGTCAGTAATTAAGATGTTTCACCAGGCAATTTTCTTCAAAATACTCATTTTTAAGAATGAAGAATAAACCCTCAAGGTGACAAGACAAATACAAGACAAAATCCTAACTGATTTTGCTAACAGTGGTTTAATTGAGTAAGCTAGATCAGAGATCTCCAAAGAACCTTTACTAGAAGAATTGAGACTCCTTGATTTTATTTTAAGCCTTTGCAGAGCCCTTTGTCAGGATAACATAGTATAGCATTGTTAAGCAGAGAGCATTACACAGTTGTTTGGCCTTTTCAAAGTTCACATCAGTCTAGCTTGATCCAAACAAGGCAACTGCTCTTTACCAGAAACCCCATAGCCTGCTCACTTGACGTGGGGAGACGTCAGGAGCCACGGACTGGGTTACCTACACTACAGAAGGTGGGAGGGAGAGATTTCCCCCCTTCTCTGAAGTGAGTTGATTTGCTGCATGATTTCAGAGGCTGAGATTCAGCACACAAAGGTAACATACTATATTTACTGAGTGACTCATTAGGGCAAGAATGTGGGTAAAGGGACTCTCTGATGACATTCCGCAGCTGTGCTATTGTCTCTTCAGCTGTGGCCTGCACTTGAAAGAGGGCAGGTAGCTCTTACTGGACTGAATCCATGTTCTCTGTCTGATAGCCCAGGCAGGGGCGCATGTGACTTTACGTGACTGAAATGCGTTCTTCCTTGGTCTGCTTGTTTTCTAGAATATCTCGCTCAGTGTGAAATAAGCCTCCTGACATTAGAATCTTTAATTTAGTATTTTGCTTCCCCAGGAGTCATTCTTGGTCATTCCCAAACTAATTGCTTATTAGAATAAGTGGGAACATTTTTTTTTCTTTTTTTAGAAAATGATTACAAGTCTAATCACCTTATAAAGAAATTACATTATTATTGACCGTTCTTTACAATGTACTTGTCATCCCCATGACTCACTTATTTTGTAACTGCAAGTTTTATCTCTTAATCTCCCACATCTGTTTCACTCATTCCCCCACTACCCTCCCCTCTGGCAGCTATAATTATTTGCTCTCCATATCTATGACTCCATTTCTGTTTTGTTATGTTTGTTCATTTGTTTTGTTTTGTTCATTTTATTTGTTTCTCAGATTCCATATATAAGTGAAATTATATGGTATTTGTCTTTCTCCATTTGACTTTACTTCACTTACCCAATGTTGTCACAAATGGCAAGATTTTATTCTTTTTCATGTAATATTACATTGAGTAATATTACATTGTATTTATGTATATGTATGTGTATATATACACACACACACACACCACATCTTCTTTATCCATTCATCTATCAATAGGCACTTAGGTTACTTGCATATATTGGCTATTGTGAATAATGCTGCTATGAACATAGGGGTGCAAATACCTTTTTGAGTTAGTGTTTTCATTTTCTTTGGAAAAATACCCAGAATTGGAATTGCTGGATTGCACGGTAGTTCTAGGTTTTTAATTTTTTGAGGAACCTCTGTACTGTTTTGCATAGTGGCTGCACCAGTTTACATTCCCACCAACAGTGCTCGAGGGTTCCCTTTTTCCACATCCTTGCCAGCACTTGTTATGTATTGTCTTTTTGACATTAGCCATTCTGACAAGTGTGAGGTGGTATTTCACTATGATTTTGACTTGCATTTCCCTGATAATTAGCAATGTTGAGCATCTTTTCATGTGTCTGTTGGCCATTTGTATGTCTTCTTTGGAAAAATGTTTTTTCAGGTCCTCTGCCTGTTTTTTAATTGGGTTGTTTGTTTTCTTAGTGTTGAGTTGTATGAGTTCTTTCTATATTTTGGAGATTAACCCCTTAACAGATGTATCTTTTGCAAGCATCTTCTCCTGTTCAGTAGGAAGCCTTTTTGTTTCGTTTATAGTTTTCTTTGCTGTGCAAAACTTTTTAGTTTTACATAGTCACATTTGTTTATTTTTGCTTCTGTTTCCCTTGTCTGAGAAGACGTATCCAAAAATATATCACTAAGACCAATGTCAAAGAGTGTACTCCCTGTTTTTCCTTCTAGGAGTTTTATGGTTTCATGTCTTACATTGAAGTCTTTAATTCATTTTGAGTTTATTTTTATACATGGTATGAGACAGTAGTCCAGTTTCATTCTTTTGCACGTAGTTTCCAGTTTTCCCAAGACCATTTATGAGAGAGAGTGTCTTTTCCACATTGTATATTCTTGCCTCCTTTATTGTAGATTAATTGACCATACAAGTGTATGGTTATTTCTGGGCTTTTTATTCTCTTCCATTGATCTGTCTGTTTTTGTGCCAGTACCATACTATTTTGATAACTGTAGTTTAAAATGAGGGGGTGTGATACTTCCAGATTTATTCTTCTTTCTCAAGATTGTTTTGGCTATTCGGAGACTTTTATGTTTCCCTATAAATTTTAGAATTATTTGTTCTAGTTCTGTAGAAAATTTTATTGGTATTTTGATAGAGATTACATTAAATTTGTAGATTGCCTTGGGAGTATGATCATTTTAACAATGTTAATTCTTCCAATCCATGGACACAGTTTATTGTTCCATTTGTGCCATCTTCAACTTATTTTATCAGTGTCTTACAGTTTTCAGATTGCAGGTCTCTTTTACCTCCTTAGTTAGATTTATCCTTAGGTACTTTATTGTTTTTGATGCAAGTATAAATGGGATTGTTTTCATAGCTTCTCTTTCTGATAGTTCATTGTTCGTGTTTAGAACTGCAACATATTTCTGTGTATTAACTTTGTATCCTGCATCTTTACTGAATTCATTTATTAGTTTTAATTGTTATATATATTTAATGTATATATATATGTTATGTATATAATATGTCATCTGCAAACAGTGAGTTTTAATGTTTTCTTTTCAATTTGGATGTCTTTTATTCCTTTTTCTTCTCTGATTGTTGCGGCTAGGACTTCCAATGGTTGCATAAAAGTGGTGAGAGTGGGCATCCTTGTCTTGCTCCTGATCTTAGAGGAAATGCTTTCATCTTTTTACTGTTGAGTATGATGTTGGCAGTAATTTTGTCATATATGACCTCTATTATGTTGAGAGTTTTTATTATAAATGGATATTGAATGTTTTCAAATGCTTTTTCTGCATCTATTGAAATGATCATATGATTTTTATTCTTCAACTTGTTAATGTGGTGTGTCACATTGACTGATTTGTGGATATTGAACTATAATTGCATCCCTTGGGTAAATTCCACTTGATCATGGTATATAATTCTTTCAATGTATTGTTGAAGTCAGTTCGCTAATATTTTGTTGAGATTTTTGCATCTATGTTCATCAGTCATATTGGCTTGTAATTTTCTCTTTTTATACTGTCTTTGTCTGATTTTGGTATCAGAGTGATGTTTGCCTTATAGAATGAGTTTGGAAGTATTTCTTCCTCTTCAATTTTTTGAAATAATTTGAGAAGGATGAGCATTAATTCTTATTTAAATGTTTGGTCGAATTCACCTGTGAAGTTGTCTAGTCCTCTAGTTTTGTTTGTTGGGAGTTTTTTTTTTTGCGGTCCGCGGGTCTCTCACTGCTGTGGCCTCTCCCGTTGCGGAGCACGGGCTCTGGACTCGCAGGCTCCGGACGCGCAGGCTCTGCGGCCATGGCTCACGGGCCCAGCCGCTTCGCGGCATGTGGGATCTTCCTGGACCGGCGCACGAACCCGTGTTCCCTGCATCGGCAGGCGGACCGTCAACCACTGCGCCACCAGGGAAGCCCGGGAGTTTTTTTTATTACTGATTTAATATCATTGCTGATAATTGGTCTGTTCATATTTTCTATTTCTTCCTGATCCAGTCTTAGTCCCTCTGATTCAGTCTAGCTCTCCCTTTGCCCCATTCCAGGCATTATCCTCTCCAAAGTAATCACAATCCTGACTTCCACCCCCATGGATTAGCTTTGTCAGTTTGTGACCTTTATATAAATGGATTCAAGCAGTGTGTATTGTCCCTGACTTCTTTTGTGCAACAGTGTGTTTGCAAGATTCATAAGTCTTTTTTCCTGTGGCGATAGTTTGTTCATTCTCGTTTTTTAAATAGTATTCTATGAGTGTACCATTATTTATTAATCCATTTTGTGGTTGTTAACTTAAAAAAATTTTGTCTATTATGATAGTAGTGCTATGAACATTCCTAGCATGCCTTTTGGTAAAATTATGTATGTATTTCTGTTGGTTCTTTTCCTTGGAGTAGAATTACTGGGTCAGATGGTATGCATATGTTCAGTTTTAGCAGATACTGCCAAATAGTTTTCCAAGTGGTTCTACCAGTTTATACTCCCAGCAATAAGCAAGAGTCCAGTTACTCCACATCCTTGCTAATACTTGATAACATGAGTCTTTTTAATATTAACTATCTTGGTGGGTATTAGTGGTATCTCATTATGGTTTTAATTTGAGTTTCCCTCATGAATGTTGAGAATTTTTTATTGTTTTTATCGTTTGGATATCTTTCCTTTGTAAACACCCTGATCAAATCTTTTGCCTATTTTTCTATTGGTGTCTCTCTTCTTATTGACTTGTATGAATCTTTTGATTATATTTGCATTGAAAAAATCTTCTTCCACTCTGTGACTTATTTTTTATTCCCTAGTGGTGACTTTTGATTGACAGAAGCTCTTAATTTTTATGTTGTCCAACTTACCTATTTTACCTTTATATTTAATACTTTATGATTCCTATTTTGGAAATATTTGCCTATCCCAAGGTTATGTTTTCTTCAGAATCCATATTTTTAAAAAGCTTCATGATCCTGATTCATTACTAGGTTTAAGATATTCTGATTTTGAGTATTTGAAATCTATTAAATAATGTTACATACCAGAGAATGTGTCTCAGTTCTGAGTTAATAATAGTGAGGTTTGGACCAGTGTCAAGAATGTCTCCCCTAAAGCATTAAACAAAGGGAGAGGATTTTAAAAATAAGGTTCCATATTAAGGTCTGTGAAGGACAGACGAAGTAGACATAGAGTCAGTGAAAAATAAGCAAGGTCAGGTTTTGTGTCAATATCAAAATCTGTAAGCAGCCTCCAAAGTTCAAGGTCACAGGTTAAAAGGGGAGAGGGCTAGTGGAGTGGGAGAAGAACTTGGGCCTGAAAGCCTTGGCTGTGTCTGGCCATGTCCTCTGTGTTCTCCAAGTGCACGGTTCATCGTGTCACCCTCTCCATAGCCTCCCCGCCTACTTTGACATGATCCTAGGTCCACTGCTGATCGGCATTCTTATCCCATTTTAGAAAGTGATTCTGTTGTTCTCTTAAGGAGAAACACTTGGCTAGACTTCAGTGGGTTAGGCTAGTAAAATACGTTATAGATTGGGACGTATATAGATTGTTATAGTTGGGACATCCCAACTTGACCACTTACATTTTTCAATAAATTCCTAAGCTGATCCTTTTCAAAACAAGTAAAATGACCTTTGGAGCTACTTCTGAGACCTCAGGCTCTGGAGTCAGACTTGTGGGGTTCAAATTCTTGCCCTGTGATCTTGGGCAAATTGCTTAATTTCTCTGTGTTTCAGTTCTCTCATTTATTAATTAGCAGTAATAATAATATCTTTTTTTTCGGGTTTCCGTGAGGATTAAATGAGTTAACATATGTAAAGTACTTGTAGTTTCTGGCCCATAGGATGTACTCAATAAATCTTAGATACTATGAGCCTGTACTACCTGATTTAATAACATCTGTAATATACTTTGTGTTCCTTATAACTAAAATTTATATCAGTGCACAATTAAGTAATTACATGTTAAGGTTATATATGCCATATACTCTGAACTTCTCAAATATTACTCATATATTTTGAATAATTTAGTCTCCACCCCTTCCTTATTTACTATTTGACCCCAGAGATCTACAAGTACTATCCAGTGACTATTACTAACTTTCAGGACTTATAGGCCTGAAAATTGCCAGCACATAAGAGAAATCATTATCAGGGAAAATCATTCTTAGCTACAAAGGACAATGAGATGTTCCATATCAGCATTAAAGAGAAGTGGTTGCATCCTTGTCCTTCTTCAGGTAACCAGTGAGCCAGGTCTACATTTTGGCAATGTAGGACACTAAGTTGTAGGAATCTGTAAATTGTGATTCCACAGCTACCAGGAAGGTGTCACCACACAGAACCACAACTACTCCCCCTGATGGCTGGTGCTAAGAATTCCATCCACAGAGCTTTGAAAATCACGTTAGCTTAGAACTACTTTCTTATAGAGTGTCAGTCCTTAATATTCTCTAATATTTTCTGAAAGCACTTTTCCTAAGGGGTGGAGAAGAAAGCCTTTGGATATAATCTCAAAATGAAAGTTGAAAGGATACCAGAAAGTTGGGGGGGAAACATTCAATATAAGAAGGAAGATACACTGAAGGCCAGCTTTGCTTGATTTTATAATTCTATGTGAATCTAACACTGGTTACCTATGTACATTGAAAACAATCATATGCTCACCCTAATGTAATATCTGGAATTGACAAATGATCTTTGTCTGAGCTGGGAAAGCCATTGTTTGCCCAACTGGAGAATTGTTTCAGCCTCTTTCATGACATGTCATACCATCTCATAAGCAAAATGTGCTCACCCTACTTCACTGATTCCAACATTTGAAATTTAGAAAATGTCAGAAAAGCCTTAGTTATCTCTAGCTAATTCAAATCTGACTATAAACCTTATAAAAAATTCCAGTTTTCACAGGGAAATTCTTTTAGGAGAATGCTAGGCAAAATGCTTGTCCAAGTTGAAAGAATGGCCTGACTCTGTAGTCAGGCAAGTGATCTCTTTTGTAAGGGAGGTCGCAGCGAAATCATTCATAGCGCTCAGAGGTCAGCAGCAGAGCTCACTCCTGGCAAGCCTGAAGTATTCTCTGCCCCAGAGAGTTACTTTCTAATTACTAAAAACATGATATGGTAGAAACAAATGTTGTTGGCTCCAACTAAGCATATAATTGATTGAAAAGTTCAGTCCCAGTGTAACTGTAAAGAAACAGAGTCTGTGGGACCGTTGCTGGGAATATGAAAATGGGTGGGGGCCAGATTTTCTCCTCCTTGTGGGATTTGGGAGTTAGATTACATGCTTTGTCTTTGGAAATTAAGAACTGTTGATATTCAAGGATAGTAAAGGAAAGGCACTTCCAGGAACGGAAGAGCATGTAGGCTAATTGTATCAATATGGCCTATTGCCCCCAGGGCATTGGCTGCTGCAGCCATTTGATAGGACTAAAATGTTAAAACAGCAGATGAACGTTTACTAGATGGAAAAAGTTTATCCCGATGGCCAGTTCCAGTCTCTCGGTTGGAAAGAATGTTGGCTTCTTTCACTGGGGTATGCACCAGATGGAAAGTAAAATGGCCTCTGTGAAGTGGGTGGGTGGGTGAGGAGGAAAAACCAGTCAAATCAGAAAGGGTCAGAAAGGGTCATGTGAGGAGGTGGAAGAGTTGAATGCCCTTGAAAAGACGGATGGAGGATTTTTCTCAGCCATTGTTGAGCTGTGCTGTGCTGACACTCTCAACTGGGAGCTGCGGTCAGACAGATGCTCAGCCTCGCCGGCTGCTGGTGTCTCTCGGCGTGCCAAATCTCAGAGTGTTACTCAGTTATTCTCTTGGTTTGTCTAAACATGGCAAGAGTTCCTGGGAAACATTGGAGTCCACACGACTTAGCCATTTGAGCTGCGAGTCCAAGATACATTTTTAGTCGTTACAGTAGCATATTTATTGTCTTTGCAGAGCAGAGACCAGTCACCAAATCAGAGCATGTCTGTTGCGTATGGCATCATTGTGACACGGGAATGCACTCTTGTCTTGGTTGTGAGAATTGTGGAGTCCCGGTCTGTGCTCCAGCTTCTGCTGCTCTGCCATCGTCTCTAGGATCCTAAGGCTGTACCGTGCCCCTGGAAGTCTTCCCTGAATGGAATCTGGGCTTTGACCTGGGGACAAAGAGTTGTGTTCATTCCTGCTTCTGCTGTTCCACTGACTATGATGATCTTTATGCTTCTTTCCTACCTCTTCCCTGCTCATTCAGTTCAGCTCATTTCATTTCATCAGGTAACCATTCACCCACTAGCAGGTGCCTGACCTGGGAACATAAGGAAGACCTGTAGTAACTTATTTCTAGCAAACCTCAAGTTTCTTGTCTCTCACTATGTGGATTTCTTCTTCAGACTTGCTGTATTTGGTTCCTCTCTCTGCCATTCAGTAGCTGTGTGGCATTGGGCAAGTTACCTAACCTTTCTGTGCCTCACTTTCTTCATTTTATGATTATTATGAGGATTAAATGAGCTAGTGAACGAAAAGGCTTAGAATAGATACTATTACACAGTAAGCGCCCCATAAATATTACCTATTATTATCTTGATCCTCTGTTTCATTGCCCAGTAAGAAGGCCCTGTTTTATATTGGATATCCTGTACTGCCTATTTTCACTTCATTTACACATGTAATTTATTTTGTATTGCTTTTCTCCTTTATTGCTCCAGGTTTGGTGCCTTAAAATAGCAGCTGGCTTTCGTGCACTTTGGGAAAAAGAATCACATCTTTTACTCTCTCTGTATACTACACAGCACTACCTACCGATACTAGACATACCAAGGGTGCCCCCCACAATGCTTGTTAACTGAATGAAGTTTTAGTGAAAAGAAAGATTTCTTCTTAGTTATAACTTACATTGAAATTTCCTCAACAAAATGGCCCCCATACCTTATAGTTGTCTCCTTGTCTTTCTCTAATAATCTCAGTCCTTCCTCTCCTAAATATTCCTTCTTCCAACCTCTGAGTGTCTTTTCCTATTAGATAGAACCAGGGTCAAGGAATATGCTGTACCACAGTGATACCATTTGCTGTCTTCTTTAAAGCCATAAACCTGCCCTTATGAACTCGCAGGGCTTTCCTTTCACGGTCATTTTAGTCAGACTCTCCATGTCACTGCCATTTATCTTTCCACGTATATATTTCCACATGCTACTGCTCCAGCTGTCACATTTGGGAGGTCCTAATAATAATAATGTACATGGAAATTTCACGCAACAGTTACCTGAAGTTGTAAAAGTTAGAGGCAGATGGAAAATCAGCCTCAGGGTTTATGAAATTTGACCAGAATCCATGAATAAGGGGGAGAACTCACCTCGTCCTCAAACTCCACATCAAGTTCCCTTCCTTCCACGCTAAGCTGTTTCTTCTGCAGTCGAAAAACTTAGTAATAAGTACGAAGAGGGCAGGATCATGTGTCTGCAAAATGACATACTCATCTCTTAAAGTGAGCCTTGCCCAGAATACAGTTTCTCTGCAAACTAGCCCCAGGAAAAATTGTTGAGCAGTCTTAGGAAGTACCTCCTCCAATAGGATGTTAGCAAGTATAATTCCTGAGTCAGCCTTCTCAGGGGTCTGGAGGCAATAGAATTATTTCTGAGAAGGGAAGTCTTCCCTCATCAGTGGAGCTGTGATTGGTGTGGATGACCTGTCATCCACTATCTGTTCTGGTGTGTCTGGGCATCTCTGTCTTAGAAAAAAGACCCATTCCTCAGACATGCATACCCATAGCTGCAGCACACGTAGGGCTGAGTAGACCTGACCAAAGACCAAACTCATGTTTCCCAGAAGGGCCGTGGATCCAGAGTGGGGAGTTATGCTGGACAGAGCCCTTGTGCCCCCATCTCCCTGTCCTCCACCTTTATAATTGCCTAGCTCCGGCCAGAGTGGCCCGCATGCTGGTTCTACAGCTGTGGAGCCAGGTCATCACTGCCACCTTGGCCCACTGCATGGCGAAGAGCAGTGCTGTTCCTTCGTGCTCACAAATTGCCTTTGTGGGATCTGGCTTCCTTGGCTGCTTCCCAGAGAGCCCAGAGATGCTGCCTGAGAGTGGCACGAAGCCAACTTTGACCAACGGATGGTAGGGAGTGCGGTACACTCTCCTCTCTTCTGCCTCCGGAAGAGAGATCATATGATCTCTCTGCCCAATGAGCAGTCAGCTATGCTTCCCACCAACAGCGGCCAGGGGGCTAATGCACATCCTCACCTTTGCTCTCCTTTTTTCTATGTCACTCTCCCTGTTTCCCCCACACTATTCAGCAAAGGGGCAGCACGTGAGTTTTTGCTTTCATCTCTGTTTCTAGGAATCTTAAGTACAGAGATACGAGACAAGGTCAGATCCTGAAATAAAATTGTTCAACCCTATTCATTCCAGCCCAGACTGGCTTCCACCCCTACCATGCCACCAGTGGTCTTCATGTCACAAAATCTTCTTCATTTTCTTTGATTTTTAAGCATACAGCTTGAAATGTCTAAACATAAACAGTTGGCCTCGTTTCTTTTTGAAACCACCTGCTTGAAAACTGTACCTACAGGGACATGGAATGCGCTGTCTTCTGGGGAAACTTATTACATCTTTGAACATCCATAAGTGTTACTATGTTGTTATAAAATTTTCATAGCAAGCTAAAATTGTCCTCAACCCACCTGGAACTTCTATCCATTAGTTTAACCATGCCCTCCAGAGTCACAGCAAACAGTTCTTTAGCCTTGTGAAGTCAGTTAGCGAACCTGACCCCATCAAAATTTTTGGTCTCTAAAAAAATCATCCCCAATTTCTTCAACTGTTCCTCATATATTATTTTTTAGAGCACTTTTAGAATTCTATTCTTGGTTTTCACAAAAAAATTTTCCAGGTCTTCAAAATGTATGTGACCCAAAGATGAACAAAATAATGGAGCCTCATGAGAGGAATAGAAAGAAAACTATACCAAGACATTTTTCTTTGCAAGGTAAACTTCCTTTAAGTGGTGGCATGTGTGAGCTTACATGAGGGCGGCAAGATGGGGACAGTGGGTCCAGTGGGCGATAACCTACCCTGGATCTTTGGTTTGGACTTGGGAGAGTAGGCTGAGCGCTCATAGTCTGTAATGCAAGTTTTTCCTGCAAGGAAAGTATATGTGAATCTGGCCCTTAAAAAGTAGTAAGCATTCCAGTTCAATCTCAAGAGTTTATGGTCTTAGAAATCAGAGCAGGAAGCTGGTATGAACTGGAAGAGATTAGGGCATGTGCGATTTAAATCATTCACTGTGAGTTAATGTTGATGGTGGAGAAAGCATCCTTTCTTCCATGGTAAGAAGATAAGAAACAACGTTCTTTTTGTGCTGAAGGAAGGCAAGGTGTTGATAATTCTTCTCCATTCTTGGGGATGGTGTTGGAGGGACATGGGAGCAACCACAGCAGAGTGCCATGACCTTGAAATCACTGCTTGACATTCAAAGCTTAGATACCAGACAGTCAGGAAAGTTCTGCTCCATTTCACCACATTTAGGGACAGATCTCTGAGCCCAGGAGGAGACGTGTATAAACATAGCAGAGGTAAAGGAGCCCTCGCTCTCAGCGTGAGACATTTCCTTGATGAGGAGTCCACAGGTCTGGTTTATATTTAGCTGCATCCTGCCATCATAGCCTATTAGAAATGAAACTACACCGACAACCAATGTAGAGGCAGCGTGCCTCCCAACTGATGAGACATGTCAGTCTGGTGTTTTGCATTTTGAATAAAGGTCTTTAATAGCTACAACATAGCTGGCACTGGTTAAAAAAAATAATAATAAGGGTCCACTGACTACATTTGGTAGCGGAAAAGATATTATATTACCACAAATATGGGGGAGAGGTGATATATGAAAAATCTCCAATTCATAGATTATTTTCTGAGAGTCTTACAAGAAATATCTCCTAAGTTTCCTGGAATAAGTGTTACAGTTTTCTCCATTATTCCTGCAGGTGTTCTTAGGACCACTGCCAATAGTTTAGAAGCCTGGGTTGTGGCCTGTTAGTGGCCTGGTTGGACAAAGTAATCATGTCTCTCCCCTCAACATTCCCAACACTAGGATGGAACCCTCACTCTGGCCGTCAGTTATCTATTCCGTCTCCATACTGCTCTGTTAGGAAAATCTTCCCATGGAGAAAAAACTTGTTTACCTGTAACTCATGATATCTGTCCAGAAAAGGTCAACAGAGATCAGATCAAGTTGGACTCTTGTTTCCCAAGTCACATGGGAATGTCCAGAAACCAGGGTAAGAGCTGTGGGGACTTGCAGTTGGGCTCAAGTTTAGTAAGATCTCCATGGTGCAAGGATGCCACAGCTGACCTTTGAGTTACAAAGAGCTCTACCCTTCCTACCTCTGATTTATGCCCTCATCCAATGCACTCATCCTAGCTCTCATTTCAGTATCGGAACGGTGACCTACCTGTTTAATCATTATGGTAACTGAGGTCTGTTCTTCACTTGCTTGTTCTAGGCCAATTCCTCTTTCTCAGAGCCCCCTGCTCTTCATTTCCTCCATCTCCCTTGTATGTCTCTTGGCTTTACCTTTCTTTCCCAAAGAAAATCACACCCGAGGGATCTGCAGTGAAATGTTACTTCGTGAAAAATGAATCCAAGGCTTGTATAGCAGGTCCATGGAATCTTGAGTTGAACAGAAAAGGCATCAGAGCTTACTTCACTGAAGCACTCAAAAATTCTCAAAAACTAGGCGCTCACAACTTTGGCTGGTTCCATCATTTTATCACTGGGCAACTCTGATGGTTAAAAAAAGTATTTCTGATTATTAGCAGAAATCACCTCCCTGTTTTTCTGACTGCTGGGACTAATTCTTCTGTTTGGAGTTATACTGAAATAGTCTGTTTCTGATTCCACAGAGCAGAGAAAACATATAAAGATAGTCCTAAAGCCACAACTCCCTTCCTGTCATCCCCTCCCCTCCCTTCCCACCTCCTCCCTCTGCACGCACGCACGCACGCACGCACACACACACACACACACACACACACACACACACACACACAAACTCAAACTGTGATCTGTGCTTTCTCTAGGCAAAATAAGCTCAATTATTAAAAATATTTTTCATGTGACTTGATAAACCATCAAGCAGCTTGCCATTTTGGTTGCGGACTCGAAAAAGTACTTGATTAAGCCTTGTTTCTACAGCCAATTTAGCAAAGAGGGTAAGAGTGAGAGAGAAGGGTTGGGGGACTCGTGTTTATAGAATACCAGATTCTTCAAATATTTGGCTCAGTTCAACTTTTAGTGAGTCCCTCCACCCTTGGCCTAATCCACCCACAAATCACAGTTACACCCAGATACATAAAAGCTTCACTGCTTTATCCGGACCTGCTGTTAGGTTAGGGACTCATGGCTTCTCCTGCCATTGTTTTGCTCCTCTCCTTGGATTTTCAGTACTTGGCAGTCATCCTTCCTCTGTAAGACAGTTGGGTTCAGTTCCATTCTTTCTGTAGCTGTACTGGAGATCTGGAGTATGAACTTTCTTCTTTAGCTCCAGGACTGCAGAATAGAATTCACGTCCTAGGCCTTGAGCCAGCAAGAGTTGCTGGAGCCACTAGGAGGAAATATTTGGGGGTCAGGAGAGGTGGGGGTTAAGGGAAGGGTATAGATAAGGAAGGAAAAATCGCTCTGTACTGGCCATGTACTGGTTTTGTAGAGATTTATTTCAGAAAATATTGGGTCTCTGATCATCCTGTATTAATTCTTTTATGAGAAAAGCAGTATGGTGTCATGGAAGGTGCTGAATTGGGAAATTTAACTCTGTTCATGAAACTTCTAATAAGTTATCTTGCCTTTCTGGGTCTCCTTTTCCTCATCTACGGATAAGGACAAAGGCACAGACTGGCAGCTCTGTAAGGACGTTGTAGTGCTAAGGCTGTGTGATTCTAAGGTTTTAACACATAGGGACTGTGGGTTACTAAGGTAAATGAAAAGAAAATCTCCAGGACTGAAGTAGTTAAGTACTAATTCCACATTAAAAAGCATTTGTTGAATATTTAACATTAAGTAGGTATTAGCTGTTAATCTTTAGCCAGTCTGGTTTCAATATTTGACATTTAAATTAAATAATTGTACCGCATTTAATAATAAAGTCACTGTATGTTAAGCAAATCCCACTTGGTTATTGAAACCATATGTTACTCTAACCACTTTGTGAGGGATTCACATGTTTTCAATAACCAGCTGATCTTTATTTCATATAGAGCATAATGCGTGTACTGTACTATGAAGAGTGGAGAGGCTATTTATGTCTGCCCCAAATGGTTATTTTAAAATAAATATATTGGGTTTGACTTCCCTACTGATCCACCTACCTAATGATCTATTTACCCATTGTACAGGTGCTGTCAGTGAAGGAGTTATGCTTGTAACAGCCTGTCTTCCTGAGTTCTTATCATGTTGTACCTGAATTGCCCGAGTTGAACAGTGATTACTACTACTGCCAATCGACCCTTCCCTTTGCCCAAGTGACACCAAGAGATTTTATTGAATGGATTGGCAGGAATGCAAACATACCTATTTTTAATGCCTCTCTGGGATCATAAAATACATTGCTTTAAATGGAATACTTCCATTTCCATTCTTCTCTCACTCTAGCAAAATTAGTAGTAATTCATACTATCATATCACCAAATATGATAGTATGAATGAATCCTTACTGTTTTATTGAACTCCATTTTCTCAAGTACTGGTAATTTGTGTTAGTGTGAATGTATTGACAGTGTACTTGCAGCTCTTGTTTATACCAGTGATGCACCAGTTAGGGGGCAGGGATGAGTGACAAGAACAATATACCTGTGTTAAGGTATCTTAGCAGGTTTCCAATCTACTCTTGGGTGGAGCCTGTTGGGGAAGGCCGCACAATTGCAGGAGTCAGTTATCTCGCTGAAGTGCTGTGCAAAGGCATATTTTCAAATCTTCTAATCATTAAAATTCTATGAAGTGCATGAGATCAGGGGATGAATGTACATTGCTGTGTTTAACATTAGCAATGACACGCACTAGAAAAAAATCTGTGCGAGGGACTTTCGCCTGCATTTTAAAGATGACCAATAATCCGGAACATTTAAAGGTTTGCCCCCAAATCACATAGCTAGTTAGCAGTAGAGTTTGCAGCCAAACCCAGGACAGATCATTCAGTCCTTATACCACATTATATGGCTATCAAATTCTGCTTGTCTTTTTAAATCAGAAGAAAAAAAACTTCTTTTTAATCAGCAAGGTAGAAGCAGTTGTAAGTCTTGGTCTTCTCATTCTGCTCTCAGATGAGCTATGAGCACTTTTCTCTGTCTTATAATTGTCTCCTGTTCTATCCCATCCTTGAGATCAGCTGTCTGATTGTGAGAACTTGGACAGAAAGACAGAGAGGTCAACATTGACCAAGGATTTGTTCTTCCTGATATCTTCATTTCTGAATCTCCTTCCTCTATCAAGGAGGCCACATGCTCTGCTTCCTGATATTACACTGTGGCCTGAATTTGTTGTAAATGTGGTCTCACTCATTGTTTCTCTGAGGATGTGACACATGAGTTATCCTAGGACCTAAGGTCATTCTTCAAACTTAGACTGAGTCTATACAATTAATGGGTGAATCCTTCTAGAACTGTTCTGCCTGCAAATTTGAATCAAGCTAGTCAGGAAGAGTGTCGACTTGGTGATGTGATTGGAATGACTGATACCTCTAGGATTTTACTCTTGGTACTGCTGAGTAGAACAGAACTAAAGTCAGAATCTGTGTTGAAGGGATGTACCAGAGTCTTTAAATTAATTCATAATAATAATTCATCATCCAGAGCCTATTAATTCATAATAAAGCATAACGACTACCAGGATGTAATAAAACCTTTTCAGAGAGAAAGGCTTTGATCGACGAAAGAAGAATGTAAAGGATAATGTAAAGAACCATGCTTAAATGGAATGAGAGGCATTATGAAATCTTTTTGCCAAAAAATACAATCTGGAACTGATCAAGCTTCTTGAACTATCAGTTTATAGGAAAAATGGGGACAAAAGTATGTATTAAATAACTACATAGGCATCATCTTGTGTGTGGGATATTTAACAGCTCAAACGATCCAGTTTCTTCAACAAGTTAAATTGCAAGAAAAACCCTATTAATTAAAAGAGACATAATCAATTATAGCGTATGGACTTTGGGTACTGATTTAAACAAACCATCTGAAAACAAGATCAAACAGAAGAATCTATGAGATGATCAGAGGGGTTTGAACTCTGTATGATGATACTAAGGAACTACCGCTAATTTTTAAGTGTGTGGTAGGCTGATTAATGGTCCCCAAAATGTCCATGCCCTAGGTTTTGGTACTTGTCAATATGTTACCTTATATGACAAAAGGGACTTTGCAGTTACGATTAAGGATTATCCTGAACTATCTGGGTAGACCCTAAATGTAATCACAAGGGTCTCTAGAAGAGGGAAGCAAGAAGGTCAAAGAAAATGTGACTGAAGCAGAGGTCGGAGTGATGCAGCCAGCAGCTAAGAAATGTCATTAGCCTTAGAAGCTGGAAGAGGCGAGGAATGGACTCTCCTATGGAGACTTGAAAAGGAACAACTCTGCGTGATGACACCTTGATTTCAGCCCCTTTAAGACCCATTTCCAACTTCTGACGTTCAAACTGTAAGAGAATAAATTTATGTTTTCATAAACGACTAAGTTTGTGGTAATTTGTTACAGCAGCAATAGGAAAATAATACAATAAGTGTATTGTGGTTCTGTTTTCAAAGTTTTTATCTTTTTCAGGTTCATAGTACAATATTTATAGAGCATCATAGTACAGTATTTATAGAGGAATAAAACAGTGTCTTAGATTTGCTACAAAATAATCCAGTGTGTAAGATGGAAAGAGTGTATATGGGGGGAGTATTGATGAAGCAAAGTTGGAGATGAGTTGATAATTTTGAAGCTGGATAATGGGTACCTGAACATTTATTATCTCTTTTCTTTGATTTTGTATGTTTCTTTGTTTCCAAAAGAAAACATAAAGGGGGTATGAAGATATGTTTTCTAACTAATTCTTCCCAGTGCTGAATTGCCTGGGTTAATCTTTCTGTCTACTCTGATTCTTTCTCTTTCCCCCATCTCAATGTTCTTAATGAATAACGAAGGGAGAGTTCTCGTAGAACTTGTACTGATCTGGAAGAGGTGGTAGAGGGGCGGAGTAGGTAATTATCGTAGGATAGCCACGTCTTATTTGGATAAATCCATCAGACTTGGAACTTGATGGTGCTGATGGATCTTTCATGTAAATGAAAACTGTATTAAAGAGAGAAGATAACAAATGCTACTCTGTCTGCTCTCCATGGTGGATTTATTTAATTTGGCATTTTTCTGATTGTATGACATCTACTAGAAAAACAAAACTAGTCCCACTTCCTTTGTTTTCCCTAGATAAGAATTTTAATGTGTATTATTAGACCAACCTCATGTCTAGTTTGCTTGCCTTTACATAGAAAAGTTTAAAACAGTGGTTCTCAGTAATAGCTGTGGGTCAGAATTAACTGTGGATTTTTGATTTTTAGTATAATATTTAAGGTCACATCCAGTACTAAAATCAGAAGCTTTGAAACAATAGGGAACAAATTTTTAAGTAAAGAAGTGACATGATGAGATTTTGTTATAGAAAGAGAATTTTGATAGCAGTGTGAAAGATGAGCTATAATGGAGAGAAACAATAGAATCCCCAATTAAGGGAGTTTTGTAGTAATAAAAGTAAGAAATGATGTGCAACTGAAACAAGGAAGTGTGATTGGAGGTAGAAAAGAGAAGGTGGATTTGAAAGAGATTTCTGAGATAGAAACAATAGATTTGGGTAATTTAAATAATGCGATGAAATGAGTATAGAAGACGTATAAGCCAGGGTAATTCTTGGTTCTGCTGTGATAACAAATAGAAACACAGAGAAGACTCTTCTCCACCTTCCCATCATCTCCATCCTTCCAAGTGTAAGGAAAAATATTCCTTCTGAAAGATCCTCATTCCTCTTTTTCCAGTAAGGCGGGAAGTGGGACAAAATTTCCATGGCCTTATGCAATTTGGGTGTCAGGAAGGAAAAAACATAGTAGAGAGGTGCCTGGGAAGAAGCAAAAGGTGTGGAGATACGCCTCTACTAGGTGGCCGGATCTTTTATTCCTCTTAATTCCCTCACTGTTATGATTCCAAATACATACCATTCTGCTCGTGTTCATTCCTACCCACTTGCTATCAGTGGAACCTTCCTGGTCACCTAAGTCTCCTGCTGACCTGGAAGATTGTCAGCAGCTTTGTACTTTCTGGATATGAGCATGACTTTGGCCATGCTTTTTCCACCTTCCCCTTCCCCAAGCTGAAAACCAAATGTCTGGTCCTTTTCTATTTCCTAAATAAATCACAATTTTAAGCATGACAAATTTAGAATGAGAATATGCATATTTTATTCCTATATAGGTCGTAGCTAAAGAATGTCTAAACAGGGAGTGACTATTCACAACCTAATTAACTAAAGTTCTGGATATTCTTTTACTGTCAAATATATTCCCTGAGTTTTCCTTAGTTTATTTCAGCCAGAATATCCTGTTAGGAAGCGATGCTAAGCTTTAAATTCACAAGTACAAGCCTACTGGATCAGTATTTCAATAGAAGCCTATCTTCTGTCAGCATTTTCATGAAAAAGAAGGCTCTCATGAAAGTATATCGTGGTACTTAAGCTCATAATTGCCTATGCTTTGCCGTGAGGACAGGACTCTTGATAAATGATTTCGGTAAACCTGAGCCTTAACATAGACTTCTCCATTTGGGGAAAACACTAAAGCTGTCACTTTTCATGCTGAAAACTGATGATGACTCACCATAGCTGGATGGACACCTTGGGAGTGAGCGGAAGACAGTGGAAGACCGCATGGCTGTATCTTGGGCCATTCCTTTTGAAGCTGGAGATTTTGTTATCGTTTACTGTCAGCCTGTTCTACCATTATTAGTCAGAGCCTGTGTTGACCAACTTTGCTAAATATAACATTATGTTCTTTCCTCGTTTTAGGAGAGGAAAAGTAGAATAGGTAACAGTATTTGTCAGACTACTTGGCTACCAGTTCATCTGCTCTGAGTGAAAATTGTCTAGAACCTTCCTGGCATGCCCTTTCCTCACTTTGAAGGACAAGTGTTGAAACAAGGGGTTTCTTGGGACCCTCTTAACAACAGGAGTGTCTTTGGGAGCACCATGATACCAACTTCTGCTTAAAGCCGCAGCAGCTTGTGCTATGATGCCCCTCGGGTTCTTCACAAAGATTCCCAGTAACATTTTCATGGGAATGGCTTTCACCATGAAGGCAGACCTGGCTTGCTGTGTGCCACTCAAGGCTTTGCACACCAGTGCTTCTGGATGGCCACAGGGGTGATTACAGCCGGCCCCTCCAGCGTTTCTTATTGGTGACCATTTACACAGGATATTCTTTGCCTTTGCTATTCGTCCTGATCCATCACTAGACAGTTTCGTCCTCTAATATCAATGATGATCTTGCCATTTTTGAAAATGAACCATTTTTCCTATTCTAGTCCTCAAAATACCATGAGTATAGTATAAGTGATTAACATAGTATAGTCATAGGTGATTGCTGTGGTCCCTTCCTGCACTCAACAGTTAATACTCTTTTGACTTTTACTGTTGTCATCAAATAATGGAATTTATTAAGTGCCCAAATATAAAAATGATGCAGCCTCTGCCTATTGATGATTATAACCTAGTTGAAGTTGTTTTGTGTTGTTATTTCTTTCCTATTACTAAATCTTTTGATTTATTCATTGGGGAAAGAGTCATATGCATTATCTTGCATTAAAATACAAATGAGTTTCCAGTTAAGTTAAAGCAAAATTCAAGAATATAGAAATATCTGGAGTCTGGTCTCTCATTTTAAGCTTACTTTGCAAGTTTGATAATTGAAGGAAATCATAGCTCTTATTGTATAATTATCAATACTGAATTTTAGGTAATATGTAATTAGATTTTGTTGTCCTATTACAAACACCTTAGCAGCCAATTTTAGAAAATTTTAGTTCATCACATTTTTGCTATATGTGCTTATACCTAATCATAATTCCAACCACACAGCCCTCAATCTCTATAGTGTTAATAGCTGTCAGTCTTCTTTGACCAGTCACTATGTGCCAGGCGCAGTGCCTAGCAACTGAAGTTTATTAACCTCCAGAATCCTCACTAAAACCCTATTCAGTAAGTTCTTTTACTATTTCCATTTTACAGGTGAAAAGGTCTTACAAAAATTAATCAACTTAACCAAGTTTTCATTTCTAGACTCAGGTATGTTTGGCTTTAAAACATATGCTTGTCACCACCGTGTTTTACTGTCTAATCATGAAACTAGAAAGTCATTGTCAAGCTAGGATGAACCTTAGGAGCTCTGTCTTACAATCGCTGAAACAACTCACTGGTAAATATTCTTAAGGAGAAGGACTCAATGAGTGTAATCATGATTTTTGGTACCCACAGCAGAAGGCATGTCGTAGTAAAGGTCCCTGGGTTTCAGAACCAACCTAGCTACACCGCATCCCTTCCATTGTTAAGTGTCGGTGAGTTCACTGTCAAACCCCTGACCCCTCCCTTCTTCTAAAGGAGCTGGAGTTGGAAAAGGCAGCCTCCAATTGTGGAGGGACAGGCTGGGTTGATTTCACGGTCTCCTGGGATTATTTGAAGTGAGGACCAAGTGGGCCACTAGGTTACCTCTGACTCAGCATTGTCTGCTTCAGATTCATCTGAGCAAATGGGTGCCAAGAAATTTGCAGGACATTTTAACCTACTTTAAAAAAAAATTTTATTTATTTATTTATTTAATTCATTTAGGCTGCGCTGGGTCTTAGTTGTGGCATGTGGGATCTTTGCTGCTGCATGTTTAGTTGCGGCATGCGGGATCTTTAGTTGCGGCATGAGAACTTTTTAGTTGTGACATGCGAACTCTTAGTTGTGACATGCTCGTGGGATCTAGTCCCCGACCAGGGATCTAACCCTGTCCCCCTGCATTGAGAGCATGGAGTCTTACCCACTGGACCACCAAGGAAGTCCCTACAACCTACATTTTCACAGTTAATGCTCTCAGCAACTCTGTCCTCACTTTAAAGAAGAGGGCATTGAGACTCTGAGTGGTAAGAGGACTTGCCAGTGGTATGATTAGAATTAGGGACTGGCTGACATGAAACATTGGTTCAAAGCCTCGAGTCTTCTCAGGGCCCCTCATAGCTTCCCAGGGCACAAGCACCCCTTCTACACACCTCTGGAACCAAATCTGAACACTGTACACTCAGGTTGTTTTGAAGTTCATCAGACTCTCTGGAAATTCAACATTTTGCTAATTTTCTCAACTACGCGTTAGAGGAAGTTAAGGTTTGCTCTTTCCCTTTGAGAATAAAATGCTTCCATCAGGTAGTGTTTTCAGAGTTTCCAGTGTCCTGAGATCTTAAAAGAAACTTTTTGCCATCTTAGAGTGGTTACAGCATTTTAGAGTGGTCACAGCGTGGACAGCAGGAGCCCCGTCTGGCATTTCCACCTACCATGCTGACTGGGGCCTGGATCCCATGCTCTTGTGATAACAGTCTTTGTTACCATGTCCTGTAGAACTGGCATGAGCTCTGGTCTGCCTTTTGCTTTGGATATTTGTGAATCAGTGGGATTTGTTTTCTGTTCAACTGCTTGGTCACAAGGGAGGGGTGGGAGACAAGGAAAACTCCCTCGCTTTCCCCATACTGGTCTGACCAGTTTAAGGTGAATAAGTCCAGAGAGATTTCTCACTTTCTACTTCCCACCATCAAAGTAGGCAGTGGATCCAGGGGTATGTTTGCAAAGGGCAGCTGCCTGGTGCCTCCAGGGCAGCTGAGCAGGAGTAGTGAAAGGAAACCCAGCCTGGGGAGACACACAAGTGTTCCATTTCATCCTGAATTCAGACTGAGCTGTTCAAGGTCATGCACAGAAGCTGAACTAGTGACCCACAATTTGATTCCTACACATTCAAGATGTTTGAAAGACTTTGCATCCTCTGCTCTCGGCTCCTGCCTAAACTTCCCCAGTACCGTCCTCTCTACCCCCCAAATTTCACACAACACCCAGTCCTTTGAGTTGTAAGAATGGCTTCAGTTTTAGGGGCCTCTGGGTGCCAAGGTGAACAAGGCTTTTGGGGGGATTATTGTCCCCTTTCGGAGTAACATCACCAGACAGTTAAAATAATTTCTTATCGCTAGAAGTATCTTTAATCATTCCCAGCTTTATGCTTAGATGGCAGCTGGAGAGTACGTTCTTTTTAAAAATTTTTTAAGAGATGATATTAATGAGATGAATAAGCTAGGTAAGGGTGAGCTTTCTGGAAAGAATGACTAACAATAAAAATATTTTCTCTTTTATCAAAGTGTTGCTGGCTCAAAGGACACAGGCAAGGGAAAAGAAAAGCAATAACAAACTGTAAGCAGGGAGAAACTGACTCTGAGATCACCTTACTCTGAATCACTGCAGAAGGCAACGCTAAATACTCAGAGTAAACACCACCACTAGCACCGATCCCCATGGTTTCTTGGTCCTCCTAGCCAGCACAATCTTTCAGCCTGAGTCCTGACTGATACCCTTTTACCTGTATATTTCTTTTGCTTTTTTAATCTCACGTACTTTTTTAACCTGGTATTATATGTGACATTCTGTTAACTTTTAAATTCTTTTGGAATAAGGTGAGAATATAAATAAAAACCAATACTTTCCGTGTGTGTATATATAAATTGTAAACATAAATGATATATTTATATAAGTATAAAACAGATTAACAAATTAATAACATAATAGCTTATTCACCAGTAGTGGACCTTCTCTGTCTCTGAGGTATATTAATGCACTTGTTCTCTACCTGCTTGTAATTTAGAAAAGCTAGGGAAATTTTGAATATATGGTTTCACAGTCCAGACCTACTAAATCAGTATCTGTCTGTCTGTCTGTCTATCTATCATCTGTCTTATCTCTGTGGATTTAATCTCTACAGGGGGTCAAATACCACTTGACTCCTTATGAGCAGTGATTGGAAAAGAATCATTGTGGAATTCCCTGGCGGTCCAGTGATAAGGACTTTGCACTTCCACTGCAGAGGGCACGGTTCCATCCCTGGTCGAGGGACTAAGATCCCTCAAGCCGTGCAGTGCAGCCAAAAAAAAGAAAAAGAAAAGAATCATTGTTTCTTGCTCACTTATTCACCTCCATCATTTATTTATTCATTATATGACAAATGATTTTTAAAAATTCAAGGGATATAGAAACAAAGTAAACACATTTCTTCTTCTTAAAGAATGCATTACTTGATAACTCTGAGTCTTCAGAAAACATAGCTGAATTAATGCCAGGGACCCTGTAAGAAAAATCCCTAAACTCATACCCTTGAAGGAATTCCTCCATACTTGGTGAACATGGTAGGGAATATTCCCATGGTTAATCTGCACTCTGGATTTTGCATGGCCCAACACTTCATTTATAGTGTGAACCATCCTCTTTAATTAGCTCCATATTATTAAATAAGGAAAAATTGATTCCCGTTAAATAAACAAATGGTAGATATGAAAAAAATCCAGACTATAATCTTGTCTCCTAGGTATCTTCATCTATGCCTGGAAGAAGTCATTTTATTTATGCATACTATTAGTGTATACTATTTCATGAGAAAATCAAGATTTTCCAGTTTGCTTCTAAGAAAAAGCAAATGGTCTTCACCATGTTTGTATTTTGTTTGAGGGTCATAAGTGCGAGTGGCAGGCGACTCAGATGAGGATGTGTTTACACGTATAAAGTAAATGCAAACTCGTTGTCAGAAACAAAGATGAGTGACAAATTACAGTGCATGAGAGGAGGAGATCATTGAATCTTTTTGAAGTATACTTTGCTGGTTCTTCCCCTGGAATGATTCTTCACAATAGTGCACATTCTTACCCCTGTGCACCTGAGGAAGGCATGCATAGAAATGAAGAACACTCAGAGGAGCACAGTCAGCATATCATCTCTTTCACCACTGCCTTATTGCTTGAGGCAAAGGGAAGAGTAATTCATGTGTTATTTTCTGTCACAGCATTCCAGTCCTGCAGAAATACCTCCCCCTCCCCCTTAAAGATTCACATGGCCCTTCTCCCTCACAGCACTGGCTACCAGCTCCTTGTTTCGGTTGTATGGTGGGGATTAGGGAACACAGATTCATCAATAAATAAATGTTAAGAGCAAGAATAGGATGGATTAGTGCAAGACACTAACAATCCAAAGATATTACAAGCTATAACCCATCTCTGCGGACACATATAGTAGTCCTGTTGAAATAACTATCATTTTAGTTAAGAACAATAAATCTCTCCTAGTTTAAGTGATAGGTGGTGGGCAAAAAGAAAAAACAAATTGAGAAAACAGAATTCACATAATTTTGAAAGGAGAGAGTTGGCCAAATTCTAAAATTTAAAATAAAACCCACAATAATTGAACCCTAGTAGATAAAGTCCCTAAAACATCAACCCATCCCGGTGAGATGTCGCCACGTAATTTGGAATCTTAGAGTTTACTGGTTCAGGATATCAACTTTCAGTTTAGTCCTTCAAGAATTCCAGGTAAGCATGCTATCTTAGTAACGGAACAGAAGACTCAAGGATTGTATCTGTGGCCTCTGTAGTGTCATATAGGAGTATTTTTAGGAAGAATTCTTTGCATTTTATAGATCCACATTTTAAAGGCATGGCCATGAAAGGAGCAAGAGATTTTCTGATTTCCAGAAAACATCAATAGCTCTGCCATTTTTGTAAACTTCCGTTCCATCAGACACTACGCTTCATTTTATTTTTTCTATTTTTAATTTTCAAGCCACTTTATTGAGTTATAATTGACAAAAAGTTGTTCATATTTAATGTATACAACTTAATGAGTTCAGCGATAAGATATACCCATGAAATCATCATCACATTCTATGCCATGAACATATCCATTCCCTCCGACTCTCTTCATTTATTATTAATGTTTTCTGCGATAAGAACAATTAACGTAAGATCCACCCTCTTAGCAAATTTTGAAGTATATGGTACAGTATGGTTAACGATAGGCCCTCATTCACATAGATCACACCTTTTAAACACTTACTGCATTAATATATTCACTTAACTTGTTTTGAGTTATTATACTGTGTTAAAATGTAATACAGTATAATATAATACAGTAGAGAAGACAGAAGTAAGCCTTTTTTTTTTGAATTCTAAATTCACCATAAATCCAATTCCTAATCATTGCCTTCCTCCATCCCATCCCTAACTCAGCTGTACATTTAGTAGGGCACAAAGACACTACAGAGTGCTGGCTGGCCTCTCCGAATGGAACTCTCCTAAACTTCAGTTCTCCTCCTGCAAGTCCCACCGCCCCACGTCTCCCACCCAACCCCGCATCCAGTACAAATTATTGGTTATCTCCTCTGTCTCATCCCATTATTGTTAAAGTTTCTGTGGTCCCTTGCCTCTCTTCTTTTCTAATCTTCTAATATTCACCACTCTTGTTTTCTGACTGCCCTTTCTCTCTCTCTTCTTCACTTTTCTTCCTATAGTATTCATCCCCTCCTTCTCCCCACTTCACATCACTGCCCCCTCCTGCTTTTGTGCTAATGCTGTGTGGCTTTTGTAGCCAGCACCTGTTATTAGCAATGTGGTAATCTTTTTGTTTTTTTTCCTGTGTGGTCAGCATAGTGAGCAAAGACATCATCTTATCTTGTTTCTAGTATTTGGCTCAAGAACTGTTTTTGTCATAAGGTCTGGTCAGTGGCTTTAAAGTGTTTTCTTTCCTTATACTTCACCACACACACACACACACACACACACACACACACACACACACACACACACACACACACACACACACACACACCCCTTCAATGAAGAGATACAATTGGAGAAGGATAGAGTGGAGAGAAAAAATAATGTACTGGAACAATATCTAGTATGAAGCAATGGAGAGACTAAGCAGTTAGATTACTCAATTATTAATTATTTCACCAAAAGAAAATCTCTCAGCAAGATCACAATTTACTTTTAAAAATTCTCACCCACTTGTGTGTAACTGCAGGCTGTTATATTGCCCTGGACGCACTAGTTGCCTGCATCTACTCTCCCGTGCATCCGTTTTCATAGGTCCAGTTATGGAGTCTTACTGGATAGATTTTCATTTCCTTTGTTTTCATGATTATCTGGGGATTTCCATTATAATGTTCGGTTCTGTAATTTTTCTCCAATAAGACTAGTAAACTATTAGATATTATATACATATATGTCTATGGATTGAGTGTGATGGATTCTTTTTAATGTTTTGTTTTGTCTTGAAAACAGTTATAGTATGACTCCTTAGAAGGCTCTTTTTAATATGCAAAAACATCTAATCTGCTTGGAAAGGCCCGTAGGAGCAAAGATAAATAGAAAGTTTGTACTGTAAAATGACAGGTAGATGTTTAGTAAAAAACAAACAAAATACCAGTTGGTGGAATGAATACCAGGTGGATCTCTGCTTGTGTAAAACCATTATCATTTATAGTATATAGTCCACCAAGGCTCTTTATAATAGCTTAAAAGAAATATCTAAGCTGCTTTAGAAACATAATTGCCTGGAGAAGAATATCAGAATCAAGAGAAAAGTCTAAAAGAAGAGACTTTTAATCCTTTGAATTTTGAAATCTGACCCTGCTATTTATGTGATACCATTCTTTTGACTAAATGTAGCTATTTAGAATTCTTGTCTCTATTCAGAGGAAACCACAAAATAAATATTTACTTCTCTTTATATACTTTCTCCCCAATTTTTTTTTTTGGTACGCGGGCCTCTCACTGTGTGGCCTCTTCCGTTGCGGAGCACAGGCTCTGGATGCGCAGGCTCAGCGGCCATGGCTCACGGGCCCAGCCGCTCTGCAGCATGTGGGATCTTCCCGGACCGGGGCACGAACCCGTGTCCCCTGCATCAGCAGGCGGACTCTCAACCACTGCACCACCAGGGAAGCCCTCTTTATATACTTTTCACTTCGCAGACTCTTTGTTGTAAAATCAGTGCTTTCTAAACCTGACATTGGTATCACCTGGGGAGATCTTAAAAATACAGATTCCCAGGGTATACCCTAGCCCTAACTCTGAACCTTCAGGTGGGACCCGAAAATGTTTATTTTAACTTGTTACCAGAGAGAATTCTTATGGAACCATTCAAACACCAATCTTAATGGTTTAGGAATTAATAAGTGGACCCTGAAGGAGACATGATGAAATGCTAGGAAGAAAAATCAGAATGGCTTCTCTGTCCATATACTACCACACACCCCCAACACACACATACACACACACACACACACACAAGAACACATAAATATGTGTGATGGCTGTGTGTGCCTGAGGGGACAGTAACTGAGCTAACCCAGAATACCCATGTCTGATCAATTCCAGTTACAGAAATAGCCGTGTATAAATATCCTGTCCCAAACGTGTTTGACCTGCCAAAGTTCGGTTTACTTTTCCAGTTGAAGTCCTCAGAGGACACAGTGCTCTGGTGAGTTTGCTTTGCTTTTAGAGTCCCTGGACTTCAGGCTATATTAGGGTCCTTCTGTCCCTGGGACATTTCCAGGACCTGGCTCCTCCAACAGCATTTTCATCACCATCTGCTTACGTCTCATCTCCTCCTTTGGGCCATTCCGGAATCCTGGACTGAAAAGCACCCACCAGCTCAGGGATACAGACCCTGTTTGTTTGTAGACCTCACTGGAAAGCCATCTCTATTAACACATTGGTATGAATGCCAGGAATAGTGGGAGTGAGTGTTTTTAGTCTTTTCTAACCAGCTGAGTTATCTCATTCTTTTTCCCAAAGAAGATTTAAAAAAAAATAAACTGCTGTTTCATAACTTCAATTTGACCTTTGATTTGGTGTAAACAAGAAAGAAAGGTGAGCAGGAGAGCAATAAGTAGCAGTTAGCTTGGAGATTCTCCCCACTTTGGTTTTCATTTGTCAAGCACATTTTCCAAGAAGCTTTTAGGGGCCAGCCTGCCCAGTAGCCAGGGCTGTTGCCCCCTGTGTTGCCATTCCCTCCCAAACCTCACTGCGTTTTTGTCTCCAGACGATTTGTCCCCTCTGCTGAGGAGGGGGGTTAGAACCAACATTATTAATAGAAACATGTAGTTCAGAGTCACTTCTGTGTTTGCTTAGATGCAAGCATTTTTAACAGCAACTCAGTTTAACCCACGTGATGCTATGAGGCTAGGCAGCAAGGCAAGATGCCCAGGCAGAAGGCCGTTCCAGGTCGAACAGGCTGCCATCTACAGGCCAGTGAACAGGCAGGAGCCGGTCTGCCTCCAGCAGGGGGTTAGCCACGTGAACACTAGCTCACCAGGGCTGGCTCACAGCGCCCCTGCTGGCACTCCAAGGGGACAGGACCTTTTCTCACTTGGCCTAGCTGAAGGTAGACTGTTAGCTGGCACCCTCAAGGTGGGCCATATCACTGTGGACAGATCTGGCAACTGACCTTAGCTCTGATTTCTCATGTTAGACATATGGGAACATATTTAATTGTCTCTATAGTCAATTTTGGGCCCCCTAACTACAAAAGTAAATTTTGCATTCAATATTTATATATTATATACACAGACATGTACCCTAATTTATGGATTCTATATAATTAATAGCCATTATGCTATAATTTATCAGAGGGCTGGAGCTAAGACACAAGCTGTGGATTCTACTCATATCTTCTCATAACTGGGACCTGAGGGGACCCCTGTTCTTCATAGCAGCTCAGCTGACATGAAAAACAAAAGGTATTTATCTAGAATCAAAAATTTTAAACCTGTCTCTAAATGTTTCTGAATTTTCAGCTGAAAAAGGAAATGTTTAGTTGTACCTATGAGCTATTTGGTTGTACATAAATGGAAAGAAACCCAAGTCCCTGATAATTCTAAATTTACTTTAAAAATGTAGTTATATCAATGCAGTATGTATGTGTGGACACCAGTATTATTCCACTTCAAATTGTGTGTTCTGTGTATGAACCCAAACACACACCTTGGGTGTTTACCTTTCCTGCTTACCCAGGCGAAGGATCCCCCCACTTCTCAGTCCACTAAGTGTTTGAGTAATTCAGTAGTCCTCTCCTCGGGTTCTGTCAGCAATCAATAGGTTGAATTCTATCCGTCTCTCTAATGATCTCATGTGAAAGGCCACATAACACTTTCTCTTCCTTGACCCTCATCCTGGAAGTGATCCACACTTGGTAACTACTAGCACATCTTCCCACAGCATTTGTAATGCAGTGGGCCCAGCCGTGGACAAGCATTTAATTATAGACGACCATCTGTTAAATTTAAACTTCATCTGCCAGCAGGTTCTTGGCAGTCTGAGGAAAGCTTTTTCTAAAGGGAAATGGGAATTGCTCATTGAATGGCAGCAGGGGAAAGACCTTCTTGAATCCTTCCCATTTTGACACATTCAGGTCTTCTGAGTCAATGCTTGAAAATAACTTCAGTGTCACTTGACTTCACAACTCAAGGAGAGTTAAATGTGCCCCAGAAATTTTCATCCATCTGGTATGGATTATTCGGGCGTTTTTTGTTTGTTTGTTTTTCCATACTAGTTTAGGCTTCAAAGACAGTAAGCTAAACAAATGACCTAAGGGACAAGAACTGACCAAATGTGGGCATGATTTCCCATGTAATTTCTGACTGTAATTTTATAGTTTGGAATCAACCTCATATTGTTAAATTAGAAAAAATACTAAAGTACACGACAAGGGGTTGACCATTCTTCTTTCTTAATGACACTTGGTAAGTCAATTCTTACCTACTTCCAGAATCTTTCAGTGGAGCTGCCATGCCACAGCTCATCTGGGAACAGCAGCCCAGGCCACTGTGTTTAGTGCTTTTCAGCCTCAAGATATAGCCAGAGGTAAGCTGTATCTTGACTGGATCAGAGGGGAACACCAAAGCCAGCAGCCCAAGGCTGTCCAGCATTTTATCATCTGGTTGATATAGAAGATGAACAACCCTAATCCTCTGTGTCCAAATTACCAGTCACTCTACTTCTTTTATTCTAAGGTGAACACCTCCTTTGTGGTATTTTACATACCTGGAATCAGGATGTCATACAGTCTCTGTGTGTATTTATTGTAATTATATTTCCTTCTCCTACTAGGTCGTATTAAAATGATGGTACATTATATAATCAGTAATGTTTTTGAACCATGGTGATGTAGTAACTAGAAGTGGGAACTGAAGCTTCAAGGACATGAGAAATTCTTTGAGATAGTCAGGACCACAGTGGAGAGTAGGCCAAAATATCAGTGAGAAGAAGGTATGAGTAGGTAAAGGAAGCTGGCCAGTGTAGAAAAAAAAAAAGAGGAAATGAACATGCAGAGGGACACTGGCCACATGGGCCTTAGAGGGAACAGAGGCAATAATAACAGGTTTCCAAGTCCTCACAACAGTTCTTAGCCTTGAAGTTCCTCCAGTAGATTTTTGAAACAAAGACCCCTAGGAGAACAGGGGAGAA
This sequence comes from Globicephala melas, assembly GCF_963455315.2. Taxonomy (NCBI): domain Eukaryota; kingdom Metazoa; phylum Chordata; class Mammalia; order Artiodactyla; family Delphinidae; genus Globicephala; species Globicephala melas. The sequence continues at coordinate 94,540,682 of NC_083315.2, forward strand.
GGTAAACTTAACTAAGTCTCTTTTGCTTCTTAGCAAGATTCTGAGATTCATATTCTCAAAAGATTTGGGGGATCTTTGAGAATGATAGACTCCTATGCCCAGCCTCGTCTCTCATTACAGAAAACAATTGAATGCTGATGGTTCTCTGGGTATTCTGATTGATAAAAAGAGCATAAAGTTGAAGTTCACAGCTGGATTCAGTCCCAGTGAAGAAACAAAGACTGAACTTGAAAGAATGGTCCCCTCTGCAATGGTTGGCCAATGATAGGTTGGAAAATGAACTTTCAGGTATGTCAGCATGTATGATGACAGAATCTTTTGGCCCAGATGAGCTCTGTGATTGATAGTTGATGGAACTCTGAGGCTAACTCAGTGAGGTAATTCAAGCTGAATCACACGTGGGTGTTCACAAGTTTCTCTAGACAGTGGCCTCGATTGACTTTCTCCGATTACTCTATTGCAGCACCATGTTAATTGCATTACAACACTTACCACAATTTGTTCTTATCTTATTTGTCTGCTTGGATATCGTCCCTCTCATTAAAATATCTGTCTCGTTCACTGCTGTATTTTCAGCATTGAGTTGCACATTATAGGTACTTAATATATATTTGTTAGATGTGGAAATGATAGGAAAGGTAAGTGTAACTGGTATATTGAACATTGATAGAGAGCAAGTCGAGACCAATTTTATGGATTAATATAGGTAAAGCTTTTTAAACATAGTGACCACTGCGTTGAGTGACTAAATAATAATGACCATTATTATTTCTCATTATTGCCTATTCCAACTACTCTCTCAACTTGTTCTCCCCACCCTGGATGAAACCTTGGACAGGTTTCTTAGATTTTCTGGTAACTCCTGTTTTGGCAGATGTCCAAGTCTGTCTTTGTCATTGGTGTGTGTGTGTATTTTATAAAGACCCCACCTCATCCCTCTAACCACAGTTCCCTTGATTCAAGTAATGCCTCCTGCAGTGGTTATTTGTAAGCTGCTCTCCATTCCTGGTTTTTGACCAGTCCCTCCTCTGTTGGGGTGTCTTCACTATCCGGGAAAACTTCTTGGCCTCACTCTCTCTCTGTGACCGCATTCGTCTCCTCTTCTCAAGAGTCCACATCTGACACATATCAAACTAGGAGGACAGGCTCTTCCCATGGCAACCACTTCTCCTGCTACCATGCAAGGCTAGCCATGGCCCCCAGCTCTCCCATTTAGATTTTCCCAAGTAGGAGTTGGATGCAGTTCCTATGTTCTCAAACTCCAAGGGATACATGTCGAGTTCTACACGTGGTTCTCTTCAAGTTTCTCTTCAGTTGACTTGAGATAAGGGGAAGAACTCTCCTGCCCTTCCCCACAGGAGGGGATGGACATCACAGCATACTGGAAATCTTCCCATGACATTCTTCTCTACCAACTGCTTCAACTTCTCGTGTAGGTAAGAGGTAGTTGATAGGCAGATGTTGGCAGGACTGTTTTTAGAACCTCTTAGCTTGCTCTGCATAGATAGTCAAGTACCTGGCACTTCTTTGATCATTCTTGGCCTTTGTATCACATAAAAAGCTGGGAAACCAAGAATCCCAATTTGACATCCTGTTACATGAATATAGATAAAAGTGGTAACTCCTATAAAGTCTTGTTACACAGCAATCTACAGTAAGACTGATCCTCATTAATAAGGGATTATCAAAGCCTTAATTGGTAAATTCTAAACTGTTGTCTGTTCCAAGTTCTAAACCTAGGGAGGGTTATGATTTAAAAGGGATGGAAAGCTAAGGTACAGTAGAATTTGAGGATTTCTTTGCAACTGAGATTAGTAGAAGTCAACCAAATTTAAAGGATGAGATATACACTCCTGGTTTGTAAACACATGGCTGATGGAAACATGAAAAATCTAATTTAAATTTCATGAACAAAAACTGCTATAAGTTATTGATGGTGGCCATTCATATTATATAATTCTTTGCTCTTAGGCCTTTTACCAATAATTCTTCTAAAAGCTTGGCCAAACAACTACATTTTTCTATTAAGAGATATATAGAGAGATAATGCTAACTTGGTAACACTTTTTCCTTATAAATTAATAAATTGAAAATGTGGCTTTTTATACTGAAGTTCCTAGATTTGATCAACACCTATCAAACTTGAGTATAAGATAAGTTGACTCTGGCGTAGCCTAAAGAATATAGAGAATTTTGTAGGGATGTCTGATCATGACTTGGAATTGTTGGGTCTGAATTGAGTTTTGGCTTACTTTGCCTGAAGGTACCTGCAAGAAACTTTGAGCACAGATACTTGAGAGGTCAGTGGGAGAGGTATAAACTGGTACCTCATAGTGTTTTGGCAATGGTTTTTGAACATCCCAGCAAGGGTTGGATAAACACTGTCAAGTGGGCCATTTTAAGGGCTAAAAGAATGCAGGGTTCTGTTGGTGCTTTAAGCAATGGGAAATAGCCCCCAGGGCTAGACAGCTTTCTTCGGTAGGTTGTAAATGGTATATAGAGTGAGAGCTCATGGATACAGCAGTTGCCCAGATGAGGTGGGAGATCATGAGCAGAGGCCCAGGGAGAACAGCAGCATGTAAAGGGCCTGCTTGAACACATGTGAGGCTTCCATGGGGAAACCCAGAAATACCTTGGGGGGACTTTTCAAGGGACCAAGTTCTTACAGTTCTATGAGTGAAGGCAACAAGCCTGCAGAATTTGAGTCATAATGTCAGTGTAAATTATTTTTGCCCACAGTTTGGTTGCATGAAGTTCTGGACCCATGGCACCAGACCCAACATAGTGGTGGTCAACTACTTCGTGCGTTCCTGCTAGAAAAATCCATTGCCCTTGCTCTGATCTTAGCAAGGTCAAGCCTGAAGAAAAATTGTATTATCTTTTTCAACCTATGTCCCATTTTTGAAAATCCTAGCTAAAGCCATTATCCGATAATTAATATTTATACTTTAATAGAAGATACAAAAGAAAAAAGCCCTCAAAGATCTAGAGCTGTAACAGTGGAATGACACCATTTGTCCTGAGTGCCTCTCCTGAGAGGCCAACATAAAAGAAACTCCCTATTATGGGAGCCAGGAGCAAGGAGGAAGGTTGGACGTAAGTCCAGGACTCTCTCTGGAATAAGTGAAATAGACTTCAGTAAGTTCCCAACATCGAGGTGCTAAAAGCCACAAAATGAGTCATGCATTCATATATCATCAAAGGTAAACTATCACCAAATGAATCAAAATTCTTAAGCCACTGAGGTAAAAGAACAGTTTCTGAGCTAACACTCTGTCTAGGCAAGCGTTTGAGTTTTCTCTTGGATGGATTCCACTCTCATCAGCCTGCTTTAGTTGGCAGACTACACAGCTGTTGTCAGAGAGTGGCACAGGAAGGGAGATGCTGAGATTCCTTCTTCCAGTTTGATTGGTATGAGTGGCAAATAGTAAGCAACAAACATCTCACTGACTCCTTTCCTCTGATGGCTTCCTGATGGCCTGAAGCCAGTGGATGATGTGGGCATTGGCTGTTCATTCTGAGAGAGCCTTGCCCTGACAGGTCTGCTAAATTCTTCTGCAGCCAGGCTTTCCAAAGATACTCTTTATTGTGTGTGTGTGTGTGTGTGTGTGTGTGTGTGTGTGTGTGTGTGTGTGTGTGTATCTATTGAGGTATAATTTATATACTGTACAATTCATCTGTTTACAATTTAATGTTTTTTACAACAGTATATTCACAGAGCTGTGCAACTATTACCACAACTTTAGAACATTTTCGTCACCCCAGAAGGAAACCCCATACCTATTACCAGTCACTTTTCCTTTCCCTTGAACCCTTCCAGCTCCTGGTAACCACTAATCTACTTTCTGTCCTTATGCATTTACCTATTGCAGACATTTCATAAGAATCATACAACATGTGATATCACACAATATGTGGTATAATTTGTGACTTGCTTCTTTCAGTATCATAATGTTTTCGGGGTTTATCAATGTATGTATCAGTACTTTATTCTCTTTTTTGAATAAATAATATTCCAGTCTATGAATATACCACATTTTATTTATCCATTCATCAATTGATAGACATTTGGATTATTTCCACTTTTTGGATACTATAAATAATGCTGACATTAGCACTTGTTTACAAGTTTTTATGTGGACGTACGTTTTCATTTCTCTTGGTATTCCGAGGAGTGGAATTGTTAGGTTGTATGGTAACTCAACATTTACTCTTTTGAAGAACTGCCAGACCATTTTCCAAACCAGCTGCAGCATTTTACATCTCTCAGCAGTATATCAGAGTTATAATTTCTTCACATTATCACTAACACTTGTTATCTTTTTTTTCTTTGCATTTTTTTTAAACATCTTTATTGGAATAAAATTGCTTTACAATGGTGTGTTAGTTTCTGCTTTATAACAAAGTGAATCAGCTATACATATGCATATATCCCTATATCTCTTCCCTCTTGCATCTCCCTCCCTCCCACCCTATCCCACCCCTCTAGGTGGTCAGAAAGCACTGAGCTGATGTCCCTGTGCTATGTGGCTGCTTCCCACTAGCTACGTATTTTACATTTGGTAGTGTATATAAGTCCATGCCACTCTCTCACTTCGTCCCAGCTTACCCTTCCCCCGCCCCGTGTCCTCAAGTCCATCCTCTAAATCTGCATCTTTATTCCTGTCCTGCCCCTAGGTTCCTAATAACCTTTTTTTTTTTTTTTTTAGATTTCATATATATATGTTAGCATACAGTATTTGTTTTTCTCTTCCTGACTTCACTCTGTATGAAAGACTCTAGGTCCAACCACCTCACTACAAATAACTCAATTTCATTTCTTTTTATGGCTCAGTAATATTCCATTGTATATATGGGCCACATCTTCTTTATCCATTCATCTGTCGATGGACACTTAGATTGCTTCCTTGTCCTGGCTATTGTAAATAGAGCTGCAATGAACATTGTGGTTCATGACTCTTTTTGAATTATGGTTTTCTCAGGGTATATGCCCAGTAGTGAGATTGCTGGGTCACATGGTAGTTCTATTTTTAGTTTTTTAAGGACCCTCCATACTGTTCTCCATAGTGGCTGTATAAATTTACATTCCCACCAATAGTGCAAGAGGGTTCCCTTTTCTCCACACCCTCTCCAGCATTTATTGTTTGTAGATTTCTTGATGATGGCCATTCTGATGGCCAGTTTTGCTTTGCACTTCTCTAATGATTTGTGATGTTGAGCATTCTTTCATGTGTTTGTTGGCAGTCTGTATATCTTCTTCGGAGAAATGTCTGTTTCGGTCTTCTGCCCATTTATGTATTGGGTTGTTTGTTTTTTGGATATTGAGCTGCATGAGCTTCTTGTAAATTTTGGAGATTAATCCTTTGTCAGTTGCTTCATTTGCAAATATTTTCTCCCATTCTGACGGTTGTCTTTTCATCTTGTTTATGGTTTCCTTTCCTGTGGAAAAGCTTTTAAGTTTCATTAGGTCCCATTTGTTTATTTTTATTTCCATTTCTCTAGGAGATGGGTCAAAAACGATCTTGCCGTGATTTATGTCATAGAGTGTTCTGCCTATGTTTTCCTCTAAAAGTTTTATAGAGTTTGACCTTACGTTTAGGTCTTTAATCCATTTGGAGTTTATTTTTGTGTATGGTGTTAGGGAGTGTTCTAATTTCATTCTTTTCAATGTACCTGTCCAGTTTCCCCAGCACCACTTATTGAAAAGACTGTCTTTTCTTCATTGAATATTCTTGCCTCCTTTATCAAAGATAAGGTAACCATATGTGCATGGGTTTATCTCTGGGCTGTCTATCCCGTTCCACTGATCTATAATTATGTTTTTGGGCCACTACCATACTGTCTTGATTACTGTAGCTTTGTAGTATAGTCTGAAGTCCAGGAGCCTGATTCCTCCAGCTCCGTTTTTCTTTCTCAAGATTGCTTTGGCTATTGGGGGTCTTTTGTGTTCCATACAAATTGTGAAATTTATTGTTCCAGTTCTGTGAAAAATGCCATTGGTAGTTTGATAGGGATTGCATTGAATCTGTAGATTGCTTTGGGTAGTATAGTCATTTTTACAATGTTGATTCTTCCAATCCAAGAACATAATATAACTCTCCATCAGTTTGTATCTTCTTTAATTTCTTTCATCAGTGTCTTATAGTTTTCTGCATACAGGTCTTTTGTCTCCTTAGGTAGGTTTATTCCTAGGTATTTTATTCTTTTTCTTGCAATGATAAATGGGAGTGTTTCCTTAATTTTGCTTTCAGATTTTTCATCATTAGTGTATAGAATTGCAAGAGATTTCTGTGCATTAATTTTGTATCCTGCTACTTTACCAAATTCATTGATTAGCTCTAGTAGTTTTCTGGTAGCATCTTTAGCATTCTCTATGTATAGTATCATGTCACCTGTAAACAGTGACAGCTTTACTTCTTCTTTTCTGATTTGGATTCATTTTATTTCTTTTTCTTCTCTGATTGCTATGGCTAAAATTTCCAAGACTATGTTGAATAATAATGGTGAGAGTGGACAACCTTCTTTTGTTCCTGATCTTAGAGAAAATGGTTTCAGTTTTTCACCATTGAGAATGATGTTGGCTGTGGGTTTGTCATATATGGCCTTTATTATGTTGAGGTAAGTTCCCTCTATGCCTACTTTCTGGAGGGTTTTTATCATAAATGGGTGTTGAATTTTGTCGAAAGCTTTCTCTGCATCTACTGAGATGATCATATGGTTTTTCTCCTTCAATTTGTTAATATGGTATATCACATTGATTGAATTGCATATATTGAAGAATCCTTGCATTCTTAGGATAAACCCCACTTGATAATGGTGTATGATCCTTTTAATGTGCTGTTGGATTCTGTTTGCTAGTATTTTGTTGAGGATTTTTGCATCTATGTTCATCAGTGATATTCACCTGTAGTTTTCTTTCTTTATGACATCTTCGTCTGCCTTTGGTATCACGGTGATGGTGGACTCATAGAATGAGTTTGGGAATGTTCCTCCCTCTGCTATATTTTGGAAGAGTTTGAGAAGAATAGGTGTTTACTCTTCTCTAAATGTTTGATAGAATTTGCCTGTGAAGCCATCTCATCCTGGGCTTTTGTTTGTTGGAGGATTTTTAATCACAGTCTCAATGTAATTCCTTGTGAATGGTCTGTTTATATATTCTATTTCTTCCTGGTTCAGTCTTGGAAGGTTGTGCTTTTCTAAGTATTTGTCCATTTCTTCCAGGTTGTCCATTTTATTGGCATAGAGTTGCTTGTAGTAATCTCTCATGATCCTTTGTATTTCTGCAGTGTCAGTTGTTGCTTCTCCTTTTTCATTTCTAATTCTATTGATTTGAGTCTTCTCCCTTTTTTTCTTGATGAGTCTGGTTAATGGTTTATCAATTTTGTTCATCTTCTCAAAGAACGAGCTTTAGGTTTTATTGATCTCCGCTATTGTTTCCTTCATTTCTTTTTGATCTGATCTTTATGATTTCTTTCCTCCTGCTAATTTTGGTTTTTTTTTTTTTCTTCTTTCTCTAATTGCTTTAGGTGTAATGTTAGGTTGTTTTCTTCAGATGTTTCTTGTTTCTTGAGGTAGGATTGTATTGCTATAAACTTCCCTCTTAGAACTGCTTTTGTTGCATCCCATAGGATTTGGGTCACTGTGTTTTCATTGTCATTTGTTTCTAGGTATTTTTTGAATTCCTCTTTGATTTCTTCAGTGATCTCTTGGTTATTAAATAGTGCATTGTTTAGCCTCCATGTGTTTGTATTTTTTTACAAATTTTTTCCTGTAATTGATATCTAGTCTCATAGCATTGTGGTCAGAAAAGATACTTGATATGATTTCAATTTTCTTAAATTTACCAAGGCTTGATTTGTGACCCAAGATATGATCTATCCTGGAGAATGTTCCATGAGCACTTGAGAAGAAAGTTTATTCTGTCATTTTTGGATGGAATGTCCTATAAATATCAATTAAGTCCATCTTGTTTAATGTATCATTTAAAGCTTGTGTTTCCTTATTTATTTTCATTTTGGATGATCTGTCCATTGGTGAAAGTGGGGTGTTAAAGTCCACTACTATGATTGTGTTATTGTCAATTTCACTTTTTATGGCTGTTAGCATTTGCCCACTGTATTGAGGTGCTCCTATGTTGGGTGCATAAATATTTACAATTGTTATATCTTCTTCTTGGATTGATCCCTTGATCATTATGTAGTCTCCTCTTTGTCTCTTGTAACAGTCTTTATTTTAAGGTCTATTTTGTCTGATATGAGTATTGCTACTCATGTTTTGCTACATATGTTTTTCCATCCCCTCACTTTCAGTCTGTACGTGTCCCTAGGTCTGAAGTGGGTCTCTTGTAGACAGCATATATACGGGTCTTTTTCTTGTATCCATTCAGCCATTCTATGTCTTTTGGTTGGAGCATTTAATCCATTTACATTTAAGGTAATTATCTATATGTATGTTCCTATTACCATGTTCATAATTGTTTTGGGTTTGTTATTGTAGGTCTTTTCCTTCTCTTGTGTTTCCTGCCTAGAAAAGTTCCTTTAGCATTTGTTGTGAAGCTGGTTTGGTGGTGCTGAATTCTCTTAGCTTTTGCTTGCTGTAAAGATTTTAATTTCTCCGACAAATCTGAATGAGATCCTTCCTGGGTAGAGTAATCTTGGTTGTAGGTTTTTCCCTTTCATCACTTTAAATATGTCCTGCCACTCCCTTCTTGCTTGCAGAGTTTCTGCTGAAATATCAGCTGTTATCCTTTGTGGGGATTCCCTTGTATGTTATTTGTTGTTTTTCCCTTGCTGCCTTTAATATTTTTTCTTTGTGTTTAATTCTTGATAGTTTGACTAATATGTGTCTTGCCATATTTCTCCTTAGATTTTTCCAGTATGGGACTCTCTGTGCTTCCTGGACTTGATTGACTATTTCCTTTCCCATATTAGGGAAGTTTTCGACTATAATCTCTTCAAATATTTTCTCAATCCCTTTCTTTTTCTCTTCTTCTTCTGGGACCCCTATATTTCGAATGTTGGTGCGTTTAATGTTGCCCCAGAGATCTCTGAGACTGTCCTCAATCCTCCGTTCTTTTCATTCTTTTTTCTTTATTCTGCTTTGCAGTAGTTATTTCCACTACTTTACTTTTTAGGTCACTTATCTATTCTTCTGTCTCAGTTATTCTGCTGTTGTTTCCTTCTACAGAATTTTAAATTTCATTTATTGTGTTGTTCATCACTGTTTGTTTGCTCTTTAGTTCTTCTAGGTCCGTGTTAAATGTTTCTTGTATTTTCTCCATTCTATTTCCAAGATTTTGGATCATCTTTACTGTCATTACTGTGAATTATTTTTCAGGTAGACTGCCTATTTCCTCTTCATTTGTTTGGTCTGGTGGGTTTTTACCTTGCTCCTCCATCTGCTGTATGTTTCTCTGTGTTCTCATTTTGCTTTACTTACTGCGTTTGGGGTCTCCTTTTCACAGGCTGCATGTTCGTAGTTCCCATTGTTTTTTGGTTCGTTTGTTTTTAATTTATTTATTTTATTTATTTATTTTTGGCTGTTTTGGGTCTTCACTGCTGCACACGGGCTTTCTCTAGTTGTGGTGAGTGGGAGCTACTCTTCATTGCAGTGCGCAGGCTTCTCATTGTGGTGGCTTCTCATTGAGGTCGCTTCTCATTGCGGAGCACAGGCCCTAGGCGTGCGGGCTTCAGTAGTTGCAGCATGCAGGCTCATTAGTTGTGGCTCATGGTCTCTGGAGCACAGGCTCAGTAGTTGTGGCACACGGGCTTTGTTGCTCCGCGGCATGTGGGATCTTCCCCGACCAGGGCTTGAACCCGTGTCCCCTGCATTGGCAGGTGGATTCTTAACCACTGTGCCACCAGGAAAGCCCGTTCCCATTGTTTTTGGTGTCTGCCCCAGTGGCTAAGGTTGGTTCAGTGGGTTGTGTAGGCTTCCTGGTGAAGGGGACTAGTGCCTGTGTTCTGGCGAATGAGGCTGGATCTTATCTTTCTGGTGGGCAGGACCGCGTCCGGTGGTGTGTTTTGTGGTGTCTGTGACCTTATTATGATTTTAGGCAGCCTCTCTGCTAATGGGTGGGGTTGTATTCCTGTCTTGCTAGTTGTCTGGCAAAGGTTGTGCGGCACTGTAGCTTGCTGGTCATTGAGTGCAGGTGGGTCTTAACGTTGAGATGGAGATCTCTGGGAGAGCTTTTGCTGTTTGGTATTACGTGGAGCCAAAAGGTCTCTGGTGGACCGATGTCCTGAACTTGGCTCTCCCCCCTCAGAGGCACAGGCCTGACACCCAGCTGGAACACCAAGACCCTGTCAGCCTCACGGCTCAGAAGGAAAGGGAGAAAAAGGGAAAGAAACAAAGAAAAAAGTAAAATGAAATAAAATGAATTTGTGAGAATAGAAAATAATTATTAAAAAGTGAAAAAAATTAGAAGTAATTAAGAAAAAAGAAAGAGAGAGCAACCAAACCGAAAAACAAATCCACCAATGATAAGTGCTGAAAACTATACTAGAAAAAAACAAACAACAAAAAAAACCAGCCTGACAGAACCCCAGGGCAAATGGTTAAAGCAAAGCTATACAGACAAAATCACACAAGGAAGCATACACATACACACTCACAAAAAGAGAAAAAGAAAAAAAAATCTATATATCGTTGCTTCCAACGTCCACCACTTCAATTTTGGGATGATTCGTTGTCTATTCAGGTATTCCACAGATGCAGGGTACATCAAGTTAACTGTGGAGATTTCATCCGCTGCTCCTGAGGCTGCTGGGAGAGATTTACCTTTCTCTTCTTTGTTCACACAGCTCCTGGGGTTCAGCTTTGGATTTGGCCCCGTCTTTGCGTGTAAGTCACCTGAGCGCTTCTGTTCTTCGCCCAGACAGGACGGGGTTAAGGGAGCAGCTGATTCAGGGGCTCTGGCTCACTCAGGCTGGGGGGAGGGAGGGGTACGGATACACGGCGACCCTGCGGCGGCAGAGGCCAGCGTGACGTTGCACCAGCTTGAGGCGCACTGTGCATTCTCCCCCGCGGGAAGCTGTCCCTGGATCCCGGGACCCTGGCAGTGACGGGCTGCACAGGCTCCCGGGAGGGGAGGCGTGGAGAGTGACCTGTGCTTGCACACAGTCTTCTCGGTGGCGGCAGCAGCAGCCTTAGCGTTTCATGCCCGTCTCTGGTGTCGGCGCTGATAGCCGCGGCTCACGCCCATCTCTGGAGCCTGTTTAGATGGTGCTCTGAATCCCGTCTCCTCGCGCACCCTGAAACAATGGTCTCTTGCCTCTTCCTCAGCTCCAGACTTTTTCCCGGACTCCCTCCTGGCTAGCTGTTGTGCACTAGCCCCCTTCAGGCTGTGTTCACACAGCCAACCCCAGTGCTCTCCCTGGGATCCGACTGAAGCCGGAGCTCAGCTCCCAGCCCCTGCCTGCCCCGGCGGGTGAGCAGACAAGCCTCTTGGGCTGGTGAGTGCTGGTCGGCTCCGATCCTCCATGCGGGAATCTCTCTGCTTTGCCCTCCACACCCCTGTTGCTGTGATCTCCTCTGTGGCTCTGAAGCTTCCACATCCCCAACCCCACCCCCGCCTCCGCCACCTGCAGTCTCCGCCCGCCCGCGAAGGGGCTTCCTAGTGTGTGGAAACCTTTCCTCCTTCACAGCTCCCTCCCACTGGTGCAGGTCCCATCCCTATGTTTTTGTCTCTGTTTTTTCTTTTTTCTTTTGCCCTACCCAGGTACATGGGGAGTTTCTTGCCTTTTGGGAGGTCTGAGGTCTTCTGCCAGGGTTCAGTAGGTGTTCTGTAGGAGTTGTTCCACATTTAGATGTATTTCCGATGTATCTGTGGGGAGGAAGGTGATCTCCTCCGCCATCTTGAAGGTCTCTCCCTCTATCTTTTTTTTATTATAATCATTCTAGTGTGTGTGAAGCGGTATCTCATTGTGGTTTTTATTTGCATTTCTCCAATGGCTAATGATGTTAAGCATCTTTTTATTGGCTTTTTGGCCATTTGCATTTCTTTGGAAAATGTCTCTTTAGATCCTTTTAAAGATACTCTTAAGTCCCTGAAAATTCTAATGCTGAGTTTAGACTCTGTGCCTGGCAACAGCACAGCAGCATCATGAAATGCATACCAGTAACAGGACCTGTGAATGATCAGAGCCTCCAGCACAGCTGAAATGAGATGAACGGGAGAATGTGCTCATGGACAAAATATCAGAGCCTGAAGAATAGCGTCTAGAACACTGTGATGGTAAGCATTATGCCTCTAACTAGGCTGCAGACCTTAATTATTCAATCAAACACTAACCTAGGTGTAATTAACATCTACAGTCGTTTCAAGGAGATGTAAAGGAGATTACCTTAGAGAAATTTCATTTATAGGTTCAATTTGTTTGTGAATTGAAGATTGCTCTCTGAAGTTTTTTCAAAGCGCATCATGAAATGCATACCAGTGGGCATGATTTAATCAATTGAAAGGCTTTAAGAACAGAACTGAGGTTCCCTTGAAGAAGAAATTCCTCCCAGGGAACTGCAGGTTTGACTCACAAAGAGCTTCAATCTGCCCTTCCTGACAGCCTACCCTAGGGATTTTGGATTTGCCTAGGCAGCAAGTTAAAGGGAAAGCCACAGTTATGTAACATATATATATGATTGTTACAAACACCAAGGAGTTTCTGACATTTCTAAAAGGGCTTCTTGTCCTGCGTGGTACAGAAGATATAGGAAATGTGAGTGATGGAAAACTGTTCTCTGAAAGCAGGTCTAACTCTAGGAAAAATTGTGAATTTGGTTACACCTCCCTTTCATGGCCTCACCTCCCAGATCACAGGTCTTCTTCTACCAGATTCCTATGCCTCTTATTTTCTAACTCTTGACAGCAGCAGTAATTCTCAACTGGGAACATTTTTACCCCACAGGAGACATTTGGTCACATTTGGAGGTATTTGTGGTTATAACAAGTGAGTGGGGTGCTAGTAGTATCAAGTGGGTAGAGGCCAGGGATGCTGCTGAACACTACAATTTTCAGGAAAGCCCCCATGACAAAATGGCATTAGTGCCAAGGTTGAGAAACCTTGTTCTACAGGCTCACTAAATGTCTCCTGGTCCATAATCTACCTAGGAATTTACCTAGGAATCTTTGATGCTTCCAAGGGATATCTGCACTTTAAAAAAGACCTCAGAGAGCAATCTTCAAGTCACAAACAAATTGAACCTATAAATGAAATTTCAAATCTTCTCAAGGGAGATTATTGGTTTGGAAGAGAATCTATCTACTGTTTCAAAGACTAGACCAGGTAGTAGGTCTGCCTAGAGAGAAACTGATTCCCTGACCCTATGAACGGTGCTGTACAAAGACCCAAATAATATCTAAATGCCTTCCTTAGGAGGGAAGCCCTTGTTATTAACGATTGCAAGTGGTCTGCTGTGTCCACATTTATTTATGATAGAATCTCAGAGTAGGAAGTGATTGTAGAGGTTGTCGAATATAACTGCCAATTTATTTGAATACCATATCATATCACATCTTATAGATGATATCATATCATAATATAAGGCCTATGTTATTCTTTTCAGGTGTTGCTCAGCCTCAGTTCCAGGGCTGGACCACTCACTACCTTCTGAAACAACTTGCCTCTCATCTTCCTAAAAACAACTCTTTGCTAGAAATTCTTCCTAACATTGAGATGAAGTCTTCTTCAATTATGTTAAACCCATAGCTCCTAACTAAGCATCATAAATTCTGAATGTGTAATTGTGTACCTCCTATTACAGGGAGATTCAAAAGGATTCTGTGACTCCACAAATTTTAAGAGTTAAAATTTACTCACAATTGCTGTCTCATATGAGAGGTGTTTCAGAACAGTTCTTTTTAATATTGAGGCTTACTGAACAATGTGGGGTGTGATGGTAGATGGGGTTGAAACGCTACGTATAATCAGGCCAGGCAGCAATAGAGGATGACACAGGCTGGGTGACTACTGGCTGGTTCCTAATTAGGTCCTCATTAATCCTTTGATATCTTCAAAATCTTGCTGCAGATATCCTGCCTTGAGCAAAGTATGGAGCATCCTTAAATTTTTATCCCACCTGGCTTTGAAAGGAAAGCCTTTTAGGGGCGGTGCGGGGGATGTTTCTGATCCCCTTACGCTTACCTCATCAAAGTGTGTTTCGCTCTGCCTATTTGATGTCTGAGAGGCCTCATCAGGAGCTCATTTTATTAGCCCTGTTAAAAGAGTTTCTTTCCTATAGAAACAGGAAGTTACATTTTACAGTGTGTATACCCCTAAGGTCTCCAGAATCTAGACACATTTGGAGTTCTAGTCTCCAGGTCTCCAAATGCAGACAAAACTCTTCCCTAAGAGGCTCTCCAGTGCTCTGGGGAAATCAGTTCACGCCTGAGGTCGGGCCTCTTGGCATGCCCACTTTATAGGCTCTGCTTTTCATGCAATCAGGAGAGTGATTCCACTTTGGCATTTATAATCTATGCTTTTGGTAACCTTGAATTCTCTGTCCCCTTTTAAAGGGCTCTAAAAAAAGATTGCAGTCTTGTAGGTCATTGGACCTAGTCAATAGCTTCCTGGCTCCTTCTTCAGAAAGGAGAAATGTTGGGAAACCAAAGTCATTGAAGTATTCATGCCTTTCCACTTCTAAAATGGGAAAAATGAGCACTAGGCAACTTTTCAGGATCTAGGATCAAAGTGGTCAGTAGCACCGTGGATTCTTCTTTATTCTGCTTTTTTAGATCTGGTTGCTAGATCTTCACGTCCCCCTAGGAACCTAAAAGGGGCTGGGTCATCCTAAGCATTCCCCTACATCCCCATCCACCTCTTGGACCTTTTCCCTAGGATCTTTCTTGTGGAGTTTCCTCATCTTATCCATAGCTCCACTCCCTAGCACATAGTTCTTAGCTGAATTGTGTAAAAAGAAATATTTCCTTTCAGAAGATGTGGGAGGGGTGAACTTTTCCCCCTCATACTTGATGGAAATAAAAAGAAATTCTAAATTTCATAGTGTAATTTTCAAAGAGTGTTAGCAAATAGGAAATGTCCTACAATGGCAGAAACATGACTGTTGTAGACAGTAGTGAAGCCAGGGATCAAAGTGATTATTTCTAGAGCAGCTTTCTGCTCAAAGTCTAAAATTCAGTTTCCAAGCTTGTCTCTCTTCGGCTCCTGTGTAGGCTGTACATCTTTGATATTGTCCTAGGAATTTGTATTACAGGAGGCAGGAAAGAAAAGGGTGGTACTGATTAGAGCATTGTTTCTTAACCTTAGTCAAACCTTGATGTTACCACACTAGGGGAGAGGAAAATAAACTCCCGACCGAAGCAGCACTTCAACATTGGAAAGGAAAAGCACTAAAGTTGATCCTTCCACCTTGACTCATCCTGTGTCCCACATACTTGCTTCATTTCCTGGCAGAGCATAAAATTGTCTTGCACTGGAATCTTGCATCTGAGTAAGTCAGAGTTCTCTGCATAAACAAGCTTCCCAAGTCTTATTCTGTACCTTCACAGAGTATGATTATTTATGAGCCAATCGGGTAACACTTCTTTTATCTTCAACCAACAAAAATGACTTCATCTACATAAGGTGGTCAATATATTCAATTCCAATTTTGCATGCCTTCTCCAATTTTTCTTTCCCAAATTTATTTGTCTTCCATTACAAAATGTATCCAAGAGTAAAACTGATTTTTTAAAACATTTTCCTCCCTGAGCTTATGAATTTATAGAAACTTTATGTGTCCATTTGTGTCTGGGAGTTTCCTTCCTATCTTCACTACCATTTTAGCAGAATCTTTACCTATGCAGGGTCTGAAAAACGGCAAGTCCTGAAAATGTATTTGTTGAATGAATACACATCATCATATGATGTTTTAAAGCAACAAGGAGCTGGCATTGTAGGAGATACTTATTTGTCTCGGGTAATTGCTTGTATGAATCATCTTAGCAAACATTTATTACATGTCCCTTATGTTTCCAGAGAAGAAAAATAAACAGAAACTAAAGGTTTATGTACTTATAACTTTTTTTTTTTTTAGAGCTATTTTTCTACATTCTCCCCTCGAGAATTTAAGTCCCTGTTTCTTTGGACCACATGATGTTCTGACTTTCTTCTAATGAAAACAATAACAGCAGCCAGATATTTGTAGTCTGATCTGTCCTTTTTGATGCCTACACTGAATTTCTCCCACCAATCCCAGTGATTAAAAATAATCAGAACCCAAGGTATTGGCAACAACCTGGGCTTTGCTAGCCATTGACCTTTCTCCCACATGATCCAGTAGAAAATGAATTTTCTGCATAAGAACAAAAGACTCTATAACAGTGAACATGTCATCCTTTGATTTTTCTGATATTATGTGGATTTAAACAATTCAATAATTTTATAAAACTGGGGGGAAATGTCAAAGTCCTCATGACTTAAGAGTGTGACCACTAGAAGTCCTCATTTCTTCAGACTTTTCTTTTCTGGCTTAAAGCAGAGAGATGTTTAAAATCAGTTTCTTTATTTGTAAAATGGGAATAATGATGGGTGAAGTAGAGCAACATAAGTGGTTAGAGAACTGTGCATCCTAGATTATACTGAAAAGTGTGGTACAGATAATCAGTAGAATGAAAGGATGAGAAGAGTATTGACGTAGTATTAGATAAAGGTTCAAGGAGGTGGTACCTGAGAGTCAATGAAGACTGGTGATATTTGACATTAACACATTAGGGAGAAACATTCCAAAACCATAAAATAACAATTACCCATAGAGGTAGACGTGTTGAACTTAACTTTGAGAAGTCTTTCACCAGGGGAAAAATGGTTGGCACAAAACATTTTATATCTGTGTAGCTAAAATTAGCTCTTCCTGATAATTCCCTTGGAACATATCAAATATTTCTCCCCAAATCCCATCAGATCAAAGTCTGTTGGATGTTTTCTTTAGGACCAAGTGGATTGGTTTGTAGTTGGTACTTATTAGAAAATCGAGGATGAAGATGACTTACTAAGTTGGCTAATGGACCAGACTAAATTCTTGTAGATCATAATATTTACAGTAAGAATGAGAACTATGGCTTAATTTTTATATAGATAATCTGCATGTTGCCTAAAAAAAATAGAAAACCCAGTTGTTTTCCAGGCAGAAAAAGAATTAAAAGGAAAATGAAGCACATTTTCTTTCTGCTTCACTCCTCAGCCTATATCCTCCTTGTTGAAAGCTATGTCCATTGGCCCATTCATGGAAATCCTTACAAAGTGTATTTATTGGGGAATTAACTTATTTCAATTCTATCAATTTCTCTTAGTAATTTAAAATGTAGTCATTTGAGTCTATGTTATATAAAATGTAAATTGTGTGATAACTTCTTTCATCTTTGTTCATATCTTAAATCCTCAGAATCTTGGCTAAGGGACACTCTTAGGTAAAACTAAGTATAATTAAATCATATAGTTTCTGGAGGGGAGTCCAAGATAATTTCCTATTTTTAATAATGCCCATCTTTCAGAGGCATGTGATAGGCCATTCAACAGAGTCCTTTTGACAAGTTTGCTCTCAAATGCAGCCTTTTTCTACAAGAGAAGCAACAACAAACAGCTGGATGTTTTGGTCAGTTTTGTCCAAAGACATTGAAATTTTTCCCCATTTGAGACTTAGTGTAGAAAGTAAAGTATGAAATTGGATGCTCAAACCTGCAGTAGTGCTATTTTCAGACTTGAGTAAAACCATAAGAGGAAATTCCCAAGTCCTTTTCCCAGCTGATACTAACTGGCTTTCATTTCCCATGGTTCCTGGAGGAAGCAATTTAACATGCTAAGGAGTAACTTGAACGTTCCATACATATTCGTTTCATTTGAAACCAAGATCTAGGATTCTAACTCATTCCAACATTGTCCAGGTTACTGGGAAGATAGTTTTCTTATTTTATTATATTTTAGACGTCTTCTGTAACCAGAAGTACTCCAGGGACAACAGTTCCGTTCATGGACTGGGCAACTACATTAGCCTATGCCAGGCTGACATTTCAGTAGAACCAGTCAAAGCCACCAGTGTCAAGGTAAAGAAACTAACTGCAAACTTCTTTAAATCCATCACCTTGTTGAATCCTAATGCCAAATTTGTCCTTGCTTTTTATTTTGTCCAGAATATCATAGACTAATTGTATAAGACCTACTGTTTCTTCAAGGCCTTCCACAAGTCTCGTCCTTTCACAGTATTTGTCCCAATCACAGCAAATTTGATAACAGCTGCTTCATTTAAACTCAATGTATTATAAAAAATCCATTGACACACATAGGCTACTGCATATTTGTTAAATCTTTTAATATATCTACTTCATTTTTCATTATTTCTAAAATATTTATTGGCTATTAATGTAGCACTGTCCCTATCTCATGGACCATATTGTCTAGTAAAACTTTTAGATGAAACAATCAATAATGAGAAAGTGTGAGATTGGTTCAAGATGGCAGAGTAGACGGATGTGTGCTCACTCCCTCTTGTGAGAGCACCGAAATCACAACTAACTGCTGAACAGTCATCGACAGGAAGACACTGGAACTCACCAAAAAAATACCCCACATCCAAAGACAAAGGATAGGCTGCAATGAGATGGTAGGAGGGGCACAATCACAATAAAATCAAATCCCATAACCCTGGGTTCATGACTCACAAACTGGGGAACAATTACACCATAGAAGTCCACCAAGTGGAGTGAAGGTTCTGAGCCCCATGTCAGGCTTCCCAACCTGGGGGTCCAGCAATGGGAGGGGGAATTCCCAGAGAATCAGACTTTGAAGGCTAGCCTAATTTGATTGCAGGATTTCAACAGGACTGGGGGAAACAGAGACTCCACTCTTGGAGGGCACACACAAAGTAGTGTGTGCATCAGGACACAGGGGAAGGAGCAGTGACCCCATAGGAGACCGAACCAGGCCTACCTGCTAGTGTTGGGGGGTCTCCTGCAGAGGCAGGGGGTGGCTGTGGTTCACCATGGGGACAAGGACACTGGCAGCAGAAGTTCTGGGAAGTACTCCTTGGCGTGAGCCCTCCCGGAGTCAGACATTAGCCCCACCAAAGAGCCTGGAACCTCCAGTGCTGGGTCGCCTCAAGCCAAACAACCAACAAGGAGGGAACTCAGCCCCACCCATCAGCAGACAAGTGGATTAAAATCTGTTGACCAGGGAAACACCCAGCTCTACCCACAACCAGTGCCTCCCATCAGGAAGCTTGCACAAGGCTCTTAGATAGCCTCATCCACCAGAGGGCAGACAGCAGAAGCAAGAAGAACTACAATCCTGCAGCGTGTGGAACAAAAACCACATTCACAGAAAAATAGACAAAATAAAAAGGCAGAGCAGATGAAGGAACAATATAAAACCCCAGAAAAACAACTAAATGAAGTGGAGATAGGCAACCTTCCAGAAAAAGAGTTCAGAATCATGATAGTGAAGATGATCTGGACCTCGGAAAAAGAATGGAGGCAAAGATCAAGAAGATGCAAGAAATGTTTAACAAAGACCTAGAAGAATTAAAGAAGAAACACCTAGAAGAATTAAAGAACAAACAAATAGAGATGAATAATACAATAACTGAAATGAAAAATATACTAGAAGGAATCAATAGTAGCATAACTGAGGCAGAAGAACAGATAAGGGACCTGGAAGAGAGAATGGTGGAATTCGCTGCCACAGAACAGGATAAAGAAAAAAGAATGAAAAGAAGATACCCTAAGAGACCTCTGGGACGACATTAAATGCACCAACATTCTCATTATAGGTGTCCCAGAGGGAGAAGAGAGAGAGAAAGGGTATGAGAAAATATTTGAAGAGATCATAGTCAAAAACTTCCCTAAAATGGGAAAGGAAATAGCCACCCAAGTCCAGGAAGCACAGAGAATCCCGGGCAGGATAAACCCAAGGAGAAACACGCTGAGACACATAGTAATCAAACTGACAAACTTTAAAGACAAAGAAAATTTATTAAAAGCAACAAGCGAAAAATGACAATTAACATACAAGGAAACTCCCATAAGATTAACAGCTGATTTCTCAGCAGAAAATCTACAAGCCAGAAGGGAGTGGCATGATATATTTAAAGTGGTGAAAGGGAAGAAACTACAGCCAAGATTACTCTACCCAGCAAGGATCTCATTCAGATTTGATGGAGAAATCAAAAGCTTTACAGACAAGAAAAAGCTAAGAGAATTCAGCACCACCAAACCAGCTTCACAACAAATGCTAAAGGAAGTTCTCTAAGTGGGAAACACAAGAGAAGAAAAGGACCTACAAAAACAAACCCAAAACAATTAAGAAAATGGTAATAGGAACATACATATCAATAATTACCTTAAATGTGAATGGATTAAATGCTCCAACAAAAGACACAGACTGGCTGAATGGATACAAAAACAAGACACGTATATATGCTGTCTACAAGAGACCCACTTCAGACCTAGGGACACATACAGACTGAAAGTGAGGGGATGGAAAAATATATTTATATATATATATATTTATAACACTAAATATTTATATATATATTTATAATATTAAATATATTATAAAAATATATTATATTCCATGTAAATGGAAATCAAAAGAAAGCTGGAGTAGCAATACTCATATCAGATAAAATAGACTTTAAAATAAAGGCTGTTACAAGAGACAAGAAAGGACACTACATAACGATCAAGGGATCCATCCAAGAAGAAGATATAACAATTATAAATATATATGCACCCAACATAGGAGTACCTCAATACATAAGGCAAATGTTAACAGCTATAAAAGAGGAAATCGACAGTAACACAATAATAGTGGGAGACTTTAACACCTCACTTACACCAATGGACACATCATCCAGACAGAAAATTAATGAGGAAACACAAGCTTTAAATGACACAATAGACCAGATAGATTTCATTGATATTTATAGGACATTCCATCTGACAATAGCAGATTACACTTTCTTCTCAAGTGCACATGGAACATTCTCCAGGGCACATCACATCTTGGGTCACAAATCAAGCCTCAGTAAATTTAAGAAAATAGAAATCATATCAAGCATCTTTTCTGACCACAATGCTATGAGATTAGAGATGGGGAAAAAAACTGTAAAAAACACAGACACTTGAAGGCTAAACAATACATTACTAAATAACCAAGAGATCACTGAAGAAATCAAAGAGGATATCAAAATATACCTAGAGACAAATGACAATGAAAACACGACTATCTAAAAGCAATGGGATGCAGCAAAAGCAGTCCTAAGAAGGAAGTTTATAGCTATACAAGCCTACCTGAAGAAACAAGAAAAATATCAAATAAACAATATGACCTTACACCTAAAGGAACTACAGAAAGAAGAGCAAATGAATCCCAAAGTTAGTAGAAGGAAAGAAATCATAAAGATCAGAACAGAAATAAATAAAATAGAGACAAAGAAAACAATAGCAAAGATCAATAAAACTGAAAGCTGGTTCTTGGGGAAGGTAAACGAAATTGACAAAACTTTAGCCAGACTCAGCAAAAAAAAGAGGGAGAGGACTCAAATCAATAAAATTAGAAATGAAAAAGGAGAAGTTACAACAGACACCATAGAAATACAAAGCATTCTAAGAGACTACTACAAGCAACTCTATGCCAATAAAATGGACAACCTGGAAGAAATGGACAAATTCTTAGAAAAACACCACCTTCCAAGACTGAACCAGGAAGAAATAGACAATGTGAACACACCAATCACAAGTAATGAAATTGAAACTCTGATTAAAAATCTTCCAACAAACAAAAGTCCAGGACCAGATGACTTCACAGGTGAATACTGTCAAACATTTAGAGAAGAGCTAACACCCATCCTTCTCAAACTCTTCCAAAATATAGCAGAGGAAGGAACACACCCAAACTCATTCTACGAGGCCACCATCACCCTGATACCAAAACCAGACAAAGATACTACAAAAAAGAAAATTACAGACCAATATCACTGATGAATGTAGATGCAAAACTCCTAAACAAAATACTAGCAAACAGAATGCAACAACACATTAAAAGGATCATACACCATGATCAAGTAGGATTTATCCCAGGGATGCAAGGATTCTTCAGTATATGCAAATCAATCAGTGTGATACACCATATTAACAAATTGAAGAATAAAAACCGTATGAAAATCTCAATAGATGCAGAAAAAGCTTTTGACAAAATTCAACACCCATTTATGATAAAAACTCTGCAGAAACTGGGCATAGAGGGAAGCCACCTCAACATAATAAAGGCCATATACAACAAACCCAAAGCAAACATCTTTCTCAATGGTGAAAAACTGAAAGCATTTCGTCTAAGGTCAGGAAAAGACAAGGATGTCCTTGTCCACTCACCATTATTATTCAATATAGTTTTGGAAGTCTTAGCCATGGCAGTCAGAGAAGAAAAAGAAATACGAATTGGAAAAAAAGAAGTAAAACTGTCACTGTTTGCAGATGACATGATGCTGTACATAGATAATCCTAAAGATGCCAACAGAGAACTACTAGTGCCAATGAATGAATTTGGTAAAGTTGCAGTATACAAAATTAATGCACAGAAACCACTTGCATTCCTATACACTAACCGTGAAAGATCAGAAAGAGAAATTAAAGAAACAACCTCATTCACCATTGCAACACAATGAATAAAATACCTAGGAATAAACCTACCTAAGGAGAGAAAATACCTGTACTCAGAAAACTATAAGACACCAATGAAAGAAATCAACGATGACACAAACAGATGGAGAGATATACCATGTTCTTGGATTGGAAGAATCAATATTGTGAAAATGACTCTACTACCCAAAGCAGTCTACAGATTCAATGCCATCCCTATCAAATTACCAATGGCATTTTTTACAGAACTAGGACAAAAAATCTTAAAATTTGTATGGAGACACAAAAGACCCCGAATAGCCAAAGCAGTCTTGAGGGAAAAAAACGGAGCTGCAGGAATCAGATTCCCTGACTTCAGACTATACTACAAAGCTACAGTAATCAAGACAATGTGGTAATTGCACAGAAACAGAACTATAGATCAGTGGAACAGGATAGAAAGCCCAGAGAAAAACCCATGCACCTATGGTCAACTAATCTATGACAGAGGAGGCAAGGGTATACAATGGAGAAAAGACAGTCTCTTCAATAAGTGGTGCTGGGAAAAGTGGACAGCTACATGTAAAGGAATGAAATTAGAACACTCCCTAACAACATACACAAAAATAAACTCAAAATGGCTTAAAGACCTAAAGGTAAGACTGGACACTATAAAACTCTTAGAGGAAAACACAGGCAGAACACTCTATGACATATATCACAGCAAGATCTTTTTTGACCCACCTCCTAGAGTAGTGGAAATAAAACCAAAAATAAACAAATGGGACCTAATGAAACTTAAAAGTTTTTGTACAGCAAAGGAAACTATAAACAAGACAAAAAGAAAACCCTCAGAATGGGAGAAAATATTTGCAATCAAATCAACAGACAAAGGGTTAATCTCCAAAATATATAAACAGCTCATGCAGCTCAATATTAGAAAAACAACCCAATCAAAAAATGAGCAGAATACCTAAATAGATATTTCTCCACAGAAGACATACAGATGGCCAAGAGGCACATGAAAAGCTGCTCAACATCATTAATTATTAGAGAAATGCAAATCAAAACTACAGTGAGGTATCACCTCACACCAGTCAGAATGGGCATCATCAGAAAATCTACAAACAACAAATGCTGGAGAGTGTGTGGAGAAAAGGGAACCCTCTTGTACTGTTGGTGGGAATGTAAATTGATACAGCCACTATGGAGAGCAGTATGGAGGTTCCTTAAAAATCTAAAAATAGAACTACCGTATGACCCAGCAATCCCAGTACTGGGCATATACCCTGAGAAAACCATAATTCAAAAACAGTCATGCACCACAATGTTCACTGCAGCTCTATTTACAATAGCCAGGACATGGAAGCAACCTAAGTGTCCATCGACAGATGAATGGATTAAGATGTTGTACATATATACAATGGAATATTACTCAGCCCTAAAAAGGAATGAAATTGGGTTATTTGTAGAGATGTGGGTGGACCTAGAGACTGTCATACAGAGTGAGATAAGTCAGAAAGAGAAAAACAAATATCGTATATTAATGCATATATGTGGAATCTAGAAAAATGGTATAGATAAACCGGTTTGCAAGGCAGAAATAGAGACACAGATGTAGAGAACAAACATATGGACACCAGGGTGGGAAGGGGGTGGTGGTGGTGGAATGAATTGGGAGATTGGGATTGACATATATACACTAAATGTATAAAATAGATAACTAATAATTACCTGTTGTATTAAAAAAATTAAACTAAATTTAAAAAAGAAAAAGAAAAGATATCTTAAAAGAATAATGAGAAAGTGCTGTAACTGTTTCTATAGTGAGCTGTGGTAACCCAGGGAAGGAACATATAAAATATACAGGTTCTCAGAGAAGCGTTTTTGGAGACATCAAGTGTCTCCCAGTGAGCTGTATAAATTTGGGAAGGATGAAGGGCATTTCAAAAGATAGAACAGAATGGACAAAGGCATGGAAATGTTTGAAGGATTCATGTATTCAGAGAATGGCAGATTGTTCAGTGTGGCTGAAGTCATGTTAGGAATTTGGGGAAATAATGGGACAAAAAGAGAGTCAAGCCATTTTAAAGAGCTTGTGCCTTTTGGCAGTTGAGAACACTTGAAGAATTCTAAGCAGATGAGTGATGCTATCATTGTTAGATGTTAGAGGTACTGTGATAACTGCAGTATTATGGGATGGTTTGAAGAGCAAAGAGATTGACAGAAAAGTACTCTAGCAGATAAGACTGAAGTTGATAAGGACCTGATCTAGGAAAAGAGTTAATTCAGGGAAACTTAAAGTGATAAAACAAACAGATTGCTAAAACATTAGCTATTGGGAGTAAGGGAGTGTGGACGTTCTTGGATGACTCAAGGTTTCTGGCTTTTATCATTGGATCAAATACGTTACATGAAAATAAACAGAATAAAGAATGAAGAATAGAAGAAGGAGCAGAAAGTATGGGAAGGGGGTTTAAAAAATGAGTTCAGTTTTGAACATGTGCTTCCTGATGTCCGTTTTTGATGTCTAATAGGACATTAAAAGTAAATCTCAAGAGAGAAGTCTGACTAGAGCTTCTGTATGTGACTTATTAGCAGAGAAATGGCATTAAAACCATGAAATTGGATAAGATTGCCCAGAGAATGTAAAGTGACAAAACGGCCAGTGACAGACTTCTGGGGAATGCCATAATGTAAGCTGTTGACAGAGGAAAAGGGTGACAGAAGAGAGTGAAGTGTGGTTGGAGACACAGGTAGAAAGTTGAATGAGAGCAGTGTCTAAAACTCCAGAGAAAGGAGTTAGATGATAGTCTTAGTTTCCTAGGAAACTAAACAAATTACATTAACAAATTACAACAAACTTAAAACGATAGAAATTTATTCTTTAAGAATTCTGAAGGCTAGAAGTCTGAAATCAAGGTATGGGCAGGGCTATGCTTCCTCTGCAGACTCTTGGGAAGAATCCTCCTTTGCCTCTTCTAGTGGCTTTCCAGCAATATGTAGTGTTTCTTGTAGCTGCATCATTCCAGTCTCCTCTGGCTTCACATGGCCTTCTTCTCTTTGTGCATCTCTATGTTTTCTTCTCTTTTTATGAGAATACCAGTCATTGGATTTAGAGTGCACCCTAATCCAATACAACCTCATCTCCATTCTTTTAATTACATCTGCAATGAATCTGTTTTCAAATAAGGTCACATTTTGAAGTTCCAGGTGGACATGAATTTGGGGGGAACACTATTTAACCCACTACAATGGTCAATGACTATATCTTATGACCTTCACACATCTGTAAGATCCCCTGCCATCATCAGAAACCATGGCTTTTCTCTGGGGATTTCTCAGGTTTATCAAGGAGAAGATGAATTTATAGGGAAAAGAAAGAGATAGAGAGAGAAAGAAATAGATTCTAGGAGAGAGGAAGCAGAGCTATGCCTACCCTTTACCAGTTTTCTTCCGTAGGGCACATTTTAATGCTCCCTCCTTTTGTGAAGTAGGAGCTGTGCATTGAAAATTGTCCTAACATTCTGATAATATTCCCCACAATATGAGGTCAGACCTAGGAATGTAAATCAGACTTAGGTCCTTATAGCTCAGCAAGACAGAAGAGTCAAAAGAGTTGTGTGGTTGTTGGGTTGGGGCCCTAGGGTTCATATTCCCATGTGATTTCTCCTGGGTGTGGTATCCAGATTGTCCTTTTAAATCACGCTGGTCACTTTGTGGTTTGCCTTCCAGTTATTATAGCTGTATATCTTTCATCAATTAAGTCAAAAGCAGTTATTTCCCAGTAGTATTGAAGTAAGGTTAAATGCATGGCTGTTTTTATGCAAAGATAAACTTGTCTCTGAACTAGTATCTCATAAAAGACAACTCACACAATGCATAGGTAATTGTGGAGAACTAATCCCAGATTAAAAAATGAAAACGTTATGGCTGACTATATTCTCCAGGTAAGTGTATTGAGGTTGCGACACATATTGGAAGAAAAAGTGACGAAGGCACTGAACAGTTACATTTTATCAGCGAGAGAAAATTGGCAGGTTTTCTGCCGTTTTAGTAAACATCAAGACTGAGAGAATCTTTCTTTACTAGATATTTACCACTGCCCAATAAAAATCCAATAGCGGGCTTCCCTGGTGGCGCAGTGGTTGAGAGTCCGCCTGCCGATGCAGGGGACACGGGTTCGTGCCCCGGTCCGGGAAGATCCCACATGCCGCGGAGCGGCTAGGCCCGTGAGCCATGGCCGCTGAGTCTGCGCATCCGGAGCCTGTGCTTCGCCATGGGAGAGGCCACAACAGTAAGAGGCCCGCATACCACAAAAACAAACAAACAAAAATCCAATAGCAAGTCAAATCAGTAGGATTAGTCCCAAACAGTTATTGGAATCAAGCCATCCTTTCTCTGCATCTGCTCTTCAATACGTGTCAAGAGCAGTGGTGACCAAAATTTGTGACCAAATATGAATTTCATGGCTATTGCTATGTCTGGGCTGGACCTTGAAGGTAGCTTTGATTCAACAATATTGTTACAAATTTTTCATGACGTTTTAAACTGAAGGGTGTTCATCTGTCAAAGAATCATCATTATTATTGTCACTTATCCTCACCATCCCACCCATTCCTAAAAAAAATTTTTGCTCTGATGTTGTTTATTCTTAATAGAGTGGAAAAGCCCATCATGGACCAAACATAAAGGAATTTTGCTATTAACCTTCCAGAGGAACTCATTACATGTCAGTTTCAAAGGCAACATCACCACATGATTTTAGGAAATGTAGACTTTAGTATAAGGACAAAATTATGTCACATATTTAACCACACTATCTAAAACAGGTTTTCAAAATTTGTCCACCGTGTCTAAATCACATTATAAATGTATGCTTAACTTTGTAAGAAACAAACTATTTTCCAAAATAATTGTCTATTTTATTTTTGTTTATTTTATAGTGATTGCTGTTAATTTAAGTGATTAGGTAATTGTTTAATTTATATTGCCCAAATCACTGTATGATAGTTATAATTGTTCTATCCTGGCCAGCACTTGGTATTGGTAAATTTTTAAATTTAGACCGTCTAGTAGGTGTGTAGTGCTATCTCATAGTGGTTTTAATTTACATCACACTATTGAGTAATGATGTTGACCATATTTTCATGTGTTTATTGGGCATTTGCATATTTTGCTTCTCTCCTCTATTTTGTACTGTTGTTTTTTTTAATTGAAGTATAGTTGATTTACAGTACTGTATTAATTTCAGGTGTACAATATAGTGATTTAATATTTTAATAGATTATACTCCATTTAAAGTTATTACAAAATGATAGCTGTATTTCCCTGTGATGTACAATATATCCTTGTTGCTTATTTTTTTATACATAGTAGTTTGTATCTCTTAATCCCTTACCTCTGCATTGCTCCTCCCATGTTCCCTCTCTCCACTAGTAGCCACTAGTTTGTTCTGTATATTTGTGAGTCTGTTTCTGTTTTGTTATATACCTTCATTTGTTTTATTTTTTAGATTCCACATATAAATGATTACATAGAGTATATGTCTTTCTCTGTCTGACTTATTTCACTGAACATAATACCTTCTAGGTCCATCCACATTATTGCAAATGGCAGAATTTCATCCTTTTTTATGGCTGAGTAATATTCCATTGTATATATATACCACATCTACTTTATCCATTCATCTGTTGATGAACACTTAGGTTGCTTCTGTATCTTAGCTTTTGTAAATAATGCTACTATGAATATTGGAGTGATTGTATCTTTTCAAATTAGTGTCTTTGTTTTCTTTGGACAATTACCCATAAGTGGGATTGCTGGATTGTGTGGTAGTTCTATATTTAGTTTTTTTAGGAACCTCCATACTGTGGCCAAGACTTGCAATGCTATGTTAAATAGAAGTGGTGAGAGTGGGCATCCTTGTCTTGTTCCTGAATTTAGAGGAAAGGCTTTCAGCCTTTTACCACTGAATATGATGTTAGCTGTGGATTTGTCATAGATGGCCTTTATTACATTGAGATATGTTCCCCCTATACCCACTTTGATGAGAGTTTTTATCTGTTCCTGTCTTGGAAGGTCATATGTTTCTAAAAATTTGTCCAGTTTTTCTAGGTTGTCCATTTTGTTGGCATATAACTATTCATAGTATTCTCTTATGGTTTTTTTTAATCTCTGTGATATTGGTTGTCATTTTTTCTTTCATTTCTTATTTTGTTTATTTGGGTCCTCTCTCTTTTTTTCATGATGAGCCTGGCTAAATTGTTATCAATTTTGTTTATCTTTTCAAATTCCAACTCTGGTTTCATTGATCTATTTTGGAAGGGTGTCTCTATATTATTTATTTTCTCTCTGATCTTTATTATTTTATTTGTTCTGCTGACTTTGGGCTTTGTTTTTTCTAATTCCTTTAGATGGAAGGTTAGGTTGTTTCTTTGAGATTTTTCTTGTTTCTTGAAGTAGGCCTGTATTTCTGTAAAATTCCCTCTTAGAACTGCTTTTGATATATCCCATGGACTTTGGAAAGCTTTGCTTCCATTTTCATATGTCTCAAGGTATTTTCTGATTTCCTCTTTCATTTGTTCATTGAATCATTGGTTTTTTATTAACATGTTGTTTAGTCTCCTGTGTTTGTGATATTCCCATTTTTCTTCCTGTAGTTGATTTATAGTTTCATACCTTTGTGGTCAGGAAAAATTGCTTGATACAATTTCTCTTCTCTTAAATTTGAGACTTGTTTTGTGGCCTATCATATGATCTAAACTGGAGAACGTTCCATGTGCACTTGAAAAGACTGTGTATTATGCTATTTTTGGATGGGATATCCTGTAAATATCTATTAAGTTCACATGATCTAATATGTCATTTAAGACCACTGTTTCAATAGATTTTCTGTTTGGATGATCTGTCCATTGATGTAAGTGGGTGTTAAAGTCCCCTCTTCTTATTTGATTGTCGTCAGTTTTACCCTTTATGTCTGTTTATGTTTGCTTTATATATTTAGGTGCTCATGTGTTTGGTGCATATATGTTAATGAGTAATATCCTCTTCTTGTATTGATCTGTTTATCATTTTGTAATACACTTCTTTGTCTTTTGTACAGTATTTGTTTTAAAATCTATTTTATCTGATTAAATATTGTTACCCCAGCTTTCTTTTCATTTCCATTTGCCTGGATATCTTTTTTCCATTCCTTCACTTTCAGTCTGCATGTCTTTAGATCCAAAGTGAGTCTTTTGCAGGCAGCATATAGATAGGTCTTGTTTTTAATCCATTCAACCACCCTATGTCTTTTACTGGAGCATTTAGTTCATTTACATTTAAAGTAATTATTGATAGGTATGCACTTATTGCCATTTTGTTGATTGTTTTCTGGTTGTTTTTGTAGTTTTTGTCTGTTCCTTTATTCCTCTCTTGTTCTCTTCCCTTGTGTTTTGATGATTTTCTTTAGTGTTATATTTGGATTTCTTTGACTTTATTTTTTTGTGTATCTATTATAGGTTTTTGATTTGTAGTTAACATGAGGTTCATGTATAACAATCAATATATAAAGCAGTCTATTTTAAGTTGATAGTCGCTTGAACACATTCTAAAGCACTACATTACCACTCCCTCTTCCATGTTTTATTTTTTACATCATAATTAACATCTTTTTATTTTGTGTATTCCTTAACTACTTATTATAGTTATAGTTGCTTTTACTACTTTTTTGTGTGTGTGTGGTATGCGGGCCTCTCACTGTTGTGGCCTCTCCTGTTGCGGAGCACAGGCTCCGGACGTGCAGGCTCAGTGGCCATGGCTCATGGGCTTAGCCGCTCCGCGGCATGTGGGATCCTCCCGGACCAGGGCACGAACCTGTGTCCCCTGCATCGGCAGGCAGACTCTCAACCACTGCGCCACCGGGGAAGCCCTGCTTTTACTACTTTTATCCTTTAACTTCATATTAGTTTTATGAGCGGTTGATCCAGTACTTTTTGTATATGTTTGCCATTACTGGTGAGATATTTTTCTTTCATATATTTTCTTATATCTAATTATGGCCTGTTCTTTTCCACTTAGAGAAGTCTCTTTAACATTTCTTATAGTGCTTTAGTGGTGATAAACTCCTTTAGTTTTTGCTTTTCTGGGAAACTCTTTATCTCTCCTTCAAATCTGAATGATAACCTTGCCAGATAGAGTATTTTTGTTTATAAGTTTTTTTCTTTCAGCACTTTGGATATATCATGTCACTCCCTTCTGACCTGCAAAATTTACGCTGGAAAATCCATTGATAATCTTATGGAGGTTCCCTTATGTAACTACTTGTTTATTCTCTTGCTGCTTTTAAAATTCAATTTTTTTGTGTGTTTTTGTTTTTGTTTTTTTGTGGTACGTGGGCCTCTCACCGTTGTGGCCTCTCCTGCTGCGGAGCACAGGCTCCGGACGCGCAGGCTCAGCAGCCATGGCTCACGGACCCAGCCGCTCTGCAGCATGTGGGATCTTCCCGGACTGGGGCACGAACCCACGTCCCCTGCATCGGCAGGCAGACTCTCAAACACTGCGCCACCAGGGAAGCCCCTAAAATTCAATTTTTATCTTTAACTTCTGACACTTTAATCATAATGTGTCATGATGTAGATCTCTTTGGTTTTATCTTATTTGGGACTCTGTGTGCTTCCTGGACCTGGATGTCTGTTTCCTTCCCCAGATTAGAGAAGTTTTCAGCCATTATTTCTTCAAATAAGTTTTCTGCAGCTTTCTTCTCTTCTGGGACCCCTACAATGTGGTCAGAAAAGATACGTGATACAATTTCAATTTTCTTAAATTTTCTGAGGTTTGACTTGTGACCCAAGATTTTATCTATCTTCGAGAATGTTCCATGTGCATTTGAGAAGAAAGTGTATTCTGCTGCTTTCAGGTTTACTATCCTATAAGTATCAGTTAAGTCTATCTGGTCTGTTGTGTCATTTAAAACTTATCTTTCCTTATTTATTTTCTGTCTGGATGATCTGTCCATTGGTGAAATGGACCAATGAGTGGGTGTTAAATCCCCCCACTATTATTGTGTTACTGTTGATCTCCCCTTTTATGGCTGTTAGCATTTGTGTTATGTATTGAGGTGCTCCTATGTTGGGTACATAAAGATTTATAATTGTTATATCTTCTTCTTGGATTGATCCCTTGATCATTATGTAGTGTCCTTCCTTATCTCTTGTAACAGTCTTTATTTTAAAGTCTATTTTATCTGATATGAGTATTGCTACTCCAGCTTTCTTTTGATGTCCATTTGCATGGAATATCTTTTTCCATCCCCTCACTTTCAGTCTGTATGTGTCCCTAGGTCTGAAGTGGGTCTCTCATAGACAGCATATATATGGGTCTTGTGTTTGTATCCATTCAGCCAGTATGTGTCTTTTGGTTGGAGCATTTAATCCATTTACATTCAAGGTAATTATTGATATGTATATTCCTATTACCATTTTGTTAATTGTTTGGGGGTCATTTTTGTGGGTCTTTTTTGTCTCTTGTGTTTCCTAGAGAAATTCCTTTAGCATTGGTTGTAGAGCTGGTGTGGTGATGCTGAATTCTCTTAGCTTTTGCTTGTCTGTGAAGCTTTGATTTCTCTGTTGAATCTGAATGAGATTCTTACCAGGTAGAGTAATCTTGGTTGTAGGTTTTTCCCTTTCGTCACTTTAAATATATCCTGCCACTCCCTTCTGGCCTGCAGAGTTTCTGCTGAAAAATCAGCTGATAATCTTACGAGGATTCCCTTGTATGTTATTTGTTGCTTTTCCCTTGCAGATTTAACTTCTTTCGTTTGAATTTAATTTTTGTTAGTTTGATTATAGTGTCTTGGTATGTTTCTCCTAGTGTTTATCCTGTATGGAAGCACTCTCTGTGCTTCCTGGACTTGGGTGGCTATTTCCTTTCCCATGTTAGGGAAGTTTTTGACTATGAACTCTTCAAATATTTTCTCATACCCTTTCTCTTTCTCTTCTTCTTCTGGGACCTCTGTAATTCAAATGTTGGTGTGCTTAATGTCCCAGAGGTCTCTGAGACTGTCCTCAATTCTTTTCATTCTTTTTTCTTTATTCTGTTACTTGGCAGTTATTTCCACCATTCTGTCTTCCAGCTCACTTATTTGTTCTTCTGCCTCAGTTATTCTGCTGTCGATTCCTTTAGTGTATTTTTCATTTCGGTTTTTGTGTCATTCATCACTGTTTGTTTGTTCTTTAGGTCTTCTAGGTCTTTGTTAAACATTTCTTGTATTTTCTTGATCCATGTCCGCATTGTATTTCTGAGATTTTGGATCATCTTTACTATCATTACTCTGAGTTCTTTTTCAGCTAGGTTGCCTATTTCCTCTTCATTTATTTGGTCTTGTAGGTTTTTATCTTGCTCCTTCATCTATAACATATTTTTTTGTCATCTCATTTTTTTGATGGGTTGGGCTGTGTTCCTGTCTTACTGGTTGTTTGGCCTGAGGCTTCCAGCACTGGAGTTTGCAGGCCGTTGGGTTGAGCTGGGTCTTGGTGTCGAGATAAGCACCTGCAGGAGAGCTCACTCTGATTAATATTGCCTGGGGTCTGAAGTTCTCTGTTAGTCCAGCGGTTTGGACTCGGCACTCCCACCACAAGGTCTCAGTCCCACCCCATGACCAGTGAACCAAGATCCTAGTCACTCGGGGGTTCTTCCCGTCCTCTTAGGTGTCCAAGGTACCCCACCAGCACCTAGTAGGTGCCCTAGTTGTGAGGAGTTGCAAACTCTGAGTCCTCCTACTCTGCCATCTTGACTCTGCCCCTCATGAAGTTTAGAATTTGAGTTGACATTGACAACCAGAAATCAAAAGCATAATCTTGGCCTCTCTGTTGGAGTTGGGGTTCTACTCTGGGTAGTAGATTCCGGTTAGTAACTGGAGTCCCGGAGAAAGTCAGTTCTCAGTCACTTAATGCATAATTAGAATGACTATACTCGGTAGGTGGGGTAACTGCTGCCACATGGTGTCCCAGTCCTATGAGGTAGGAGCCAAAGAGTGGGGATGGCCCAATAACCTCTAAGACTTCTCTCCACAAAGAGAGTAAAAAAAAAAAAAAGCTTCATAGGTGCATGGTAGAGAATTTGGCAAATGTATTGTTTTCCATCCTCTAGTACTCAGAATAAACTCTCACTTTGCTTCGTTTTTCAGCAGAAACTACAATGTGAATATTAGTACACCTGATGCTGTTTCAGAGGTCCCTTAAACTACCCTCATTTAAATATTTTTCAAATGAAATTTTATTTTTCTGTTCTAATTGGGTGATTTCCACTACCCTGTCTTCCAGATTACTGATTCATTCTTCTGTATCATCTAATCCGCTATTGATTTTCTCTAGTGTATTTTTCATTTCAGTTATTGTATTCTTCAGCTCTGATTGGTTCTTTTTTATATTTTCTAACTCTTTGTTGAAGTTCTTACTATGTCCCTCCATTCTTCTCCAAGTTCAGTGAGCATCTTTGTGAACATTACTTTGAATTCTTTATCAGGCAGCTTATTAGTTTTATATCATTAAAGCGTGTTTCTGAGGTTTGTCTTGTTCTTTCACTTGGAACGTATTTCTTCATCTCCTCATTTTGCTTGGCTCTCTGTGTTTGTTTCTATGTATTAGGCAAAACTGCTACCTCTCTTGGTCTTTAAAGAATGCCACTGTGTAGGTGATGATCCTTCTTATTCAGCCCTGCCTAGCTCTTGGTGGTCTCTAGAATCTTTGTGGTTGTCTATATTGCTTGATTTATTTTTGATATGCTCCTGTTGTTGTGGGTGTGCCAAGGCCCATCAGTGTTCCAAGGAGAGGAATCTGATTTAGCACCTAGCTTCAGGCTGATTGGATGCAAGACCCTTAGGCAAGAGCTTTTAAAGCATGTAGGTATATACAGTCCTATAGGGCTGCAACTGTAATCCCTACTGGCCTCAAAATCAGGAGACCCAGAGTTGTCCTCTTGGTGACAGTTGTAAAAATTGGGACTCCTTTCCAGGGAGTCTTGTCAATCTGTGGCAAGGCCAAAGAGGTGTACTAAAATGGTGTCTCCTTGCTTATGTTCCCCAGTAACACCTCCTTAGCCTCTAGATGTGGGGGAAACCTGAAGCCTGTCCCACAGAGTACAGATCCAGGTTAAGGAATAGGCCATTTTCACAGGAAGACTGGGGTTTTGTTTCAGTGCCTGGAGGTGGTGGCCTGCCAAGAACTGTCTTTCCAATTGTTATCGTCCTGTGGAGCTCAGGAACACCAGCTCCCTTGGCCATAATGTCCAGGTGATAAACAGGTGTCCCTTGTATGGATTGTACAGGCCTGCTGGCTATAGCTAGGCATCTGGAGAGCATAGGGAACAGAGCTTTCTCACTTGCTTCAGGAAAGCCATTGAACAGTGATTTGACTGTGTGTGCCCATGAGCTTCAGCAATGCACCATTAGAGTGCCTTGCCTGTATACTTGTGTAGGCTTTAGCTGGGGGTGGGAGAATACCGTGATTGCTCACATTCAAGGATTGCTTGCCCCCACGTCCAGGCTCACCTGCCTCTGCTAGTAGGTCAGGTAAGGAGTGCAACAATGGCATCTGCCAGGGCCTTTGTCTCCAGGGAGCATTTCTGTCACCTCCCCTCCAGCTGATGCTCTTAGATTCTCAAATGACTCTTCTTTGCCTATAGTCTTGGCATTTTTCAAATATCCGTTATTTTACTGGGTCTTGGGGCAACTGAGACCACACATGAGCCCCTTAAGAAGTTTCCTGTAGCACTTTGGGACACTTGAACATCAGCCCCGTTGGTTTTCTAAGCCAGATGTTTTGGGAGCTCCTCTCTTCAGATGTAGATCCCAGGGGCCAAGGGGCCTGACATGGAGCACCAACCCCTCACTCCTCTGGCGGAAGCACCTGTCTGTCGAGATCCTGCCCTATTGTGTGTTGCCATACCAGGTGAGATTTTTGGCAAGAGTGTTTCTCTTCCTCTCTGACCCATCTTTTTTTTTTTTTTTTTTTTTTTTTTTGGGGTTTTTTGGGGGGGGAACGCGGGCCTCTCACTGTTGTGGCCTCTCCCGTTGCGGAGCAACAGGCTCCGGACGCGCAGGCTCAGCGGCCATGGCTCACAGCACAGCTGCTCCGCGGCATGTGGGATCTTCCTGGACCGGGGCACGAACCCGTGTCCCCTGCATCGGCAGGCGGACTCTCAACCACTGCGCCACCAGGGAAGCCTTCTGACCCATCTTTATATGGTCCTTTTTATTTCTTGGTATAGAGCATGTGTTTCAGCTAGTTCTTAGGTTCTTTTCAGAGGGAATTGATCTGTATGTAGTTGTATATTTGTTGTATCTGTGGGAAGAGGTAGGTTCAGCCTCTTCCTGTGCCATCTTCTTAAATCACCCCCCAAATTTCAATTTATATTTGAGTACATTTGGCCCAAATTCAAATAATTTATTATATGTTATTTTTTAAAACATATACTATCAAATCATATTTTATCTTACATAAGTGATTTAAAGAATATGTATCACTTGTTTAAGTTAAACAATCTTATGTCTATCACTAGCAGTTATTAAAATGAGCTTTATGATATAGTTAATGGTCTACTGATAAAAATAAAATATACTTATTTAAAGTCACATCACCATGTACCATACAAAAGTAACAACGTGATTTTTTAATTCTTTAGATTATTTTATTAGTATATGTTACTAATAGAGGAACTTTCAAATCAAAGAAGGTTTGGAAACATCATCATAGATTAAGTATGGAGAAGAAAAGAATTGAAATGTTTCATGAGGTAATAATGGCCCCAAATGACAATGAAAATGTTGTTTATCAATACTTATCCCTTCAAGGAACATTTGCTGATCTTCTTTTCTGTTAGAGGATGACAAAATACCTGAACAACGATGAATAAAATGTGACCATCCACTCAATATCTATGAGACATCTGTTAGATTCTCTGTCAGTTACATTGTTATGTTCTGGAATTATAATATTGAACAAGATAGGCAAGAGTCACTCCTTCATCAGAGTTATAGTTCAGCAAAAGAGACTGACAGGAAACAAATAAATCAACAACAACAAAAATAACATTGTGAAGAGATCTATGAAGGAAGCTGAATCACAGTAATGTAAATATAATAGTTAGATTTTCAGCATTAGGATTCACCTTAGATATCTCGTGGAAGACTTAACTATACTTACAAGTAACTTGTCAATATTACTGATTTTCGCAACATAAGTATAAAGCTACAGATAACTGAGGTTGTGAGATGGAAGCAGGATGGGAGGTGAAAAGAAATGAGGGTTAGGGACTTCCCTGGTGGCGCAGTGGTTAAGAATCCACCTGTCAATGCAGGGCACACAGTTCAAGCCGTGGTCCGGGAAGATCCCACATGCCACAGAGCAACTAAGCCCGTGTGCCACAACTACTGAGCCTGTGCTCTAGAACCCATGAGCCACAACTACTGAGCCTATGTGCCACAACTACTGAAGCCTGCGCGCCTAGAGCCTGTGCTCCACAGCAAGAGAAGCCACTGCAATGAGAAGCCCATGCACCGCAGCAGAGTAGCCCCTGCTCAACACAACTATAGAAAGCCCGTGCACAGCAACGAAGACCCAGCACAGCCAAAAATCAATTAATTAATTAATTAATTTTTAAAAAAAGAGATGAGGGTTAATATCCTGATCCTACAAAACTGTAGTTATTTAAAAAATATTATCTGTAGCTTCCCTTTTCAGTACAGTTACCATATGGCTGTTCAATTTTACATTATTTAAAATTAAATACAATTTAAAATTCTGTTTTTCCTTGGTTGCAGTAGCCATATTCCAAGTGCTCAGAATTCATCCATGGGTAGTGGCTACCATGGTGAACAGAATAGATATGAACATTTCTATTATCACAGAAAGTTCTATTGGACAGTTCTGGTCTATAGTGAGCAGATAAAGAAGTAATGATTTAAGAATGTTGTTTGAAGTAGCAGAGGCAGTCAAAGGTAGAACTGAGACTTGTGATGTAACTAGAATGAAAGAAGATGAGACAGGAAGGTGGTTTCATCTTCATCAGTCGAGTCAAGAATGTCAATAGTAAAGTGACAATTCCTAGTCAATAATTTTATATTTTGACAAAGCACTATATTTAGCATCATTGAGATAACCAATATAAGCACTGAAAATAGAAATCATTCCTGTACTGAGAGAGGGGAGAAGTGGGCCTGGAGAATATTGGCTTTAATTGTATATCTGTTGGTACTGTTTCATTTTTAATCATTTGCATATATCACTTTACTTTTAAAGCTGTTTTTATTAAGAAATCATTCTAGTTTCTTTTGAGGAAATAAATTGACAGAGATAAGAATTTAAGTAGGCAGACTACTTATGGGGATTCTGTAATAGTTCAGGGGATAGATAATGGTTTTTCTTTGCAGTTAGTAGACAATCAAGTGATCAAAGTCTAAAAAGAGAAGGTGGGAAGACAGCAGTGAAAGGGAAAAAGGAAACAGAACAGAATATTTATGGAGTGAAGATCCTTGATATAGCCAAAAGTTGTTACATACATTAAATTCATGGTATTGTCATATTTGTATATGGTGTTTTTGACCCTTATTCTAGCAATGATTCAAGGACAACACATCTAGTTCAGTTCAGGGCCCGAAACTCACCCAGGGCACGCACACTGACCTAACTAATAAGAGTAGGACATCAGATACACAGCTGGAGGGTATGAAACCCTATTAAAGAATTCTTAGAATATGGAACAGAGTTAAGCCATTCCATCTATATGCTGGAGGAATAAACAGTGATCTTCCCATACAGTGTTCTAGATCCTTCAAAGACAGGCAACTAAGGAAAAACAGTAGATGTTATGTTATCGTGTTTATCATGTTAATGTTCCAACTGGCAGGCTCCAGAGATAATAGGATTTCCTGGAGTGCACCTGTGAATAGACCTCAATGTCCTAGAGAAAATAATTAAACACACAAGTTATCAGATTACTTTTACTGCCAGTTGCAAACTTACTGCTCTACATATTCTCAACTTGTTGTTTTCCTTTTGTCTTTTTTAAAAAAAATTTCCCCAAAACCATATTCAGACAAGTTAGACAGTTTGCAGCCTTTAACAAAGACAATTGAATTTTTAAAAATAAATTAAATGCTATAATTTTCCCATAAAAACCAAATGTTATGAACCTCTGGTCAGATTTTCTGCTTTGAATTTA
Source organism: Globicephala melas (assembly GCF_963455315.2). Classification (NCBI taxonomy): domain Eukaryota; kingdom Metazoa; phylum Chordata; class Mammalia; order Artiodactyla; family Delphinidae; genus Globicephala; species Globicephala melas. Next base: position 94,579,485 of record NC_083315.2, read on the forward strand.
AAGCATAATATTTCCCTTCCCCTCCAAACACACAGCAATAATATATGCAAAATAGTAAACCAAAACAATATAGACAGACTCAGAAACAAGAAAGGCATCTCTGGGGACCAGGAACAGAACTGAAATACTAAGCCATGAGCAAGACTGAAGCCACACACATGCTAGCCTTTGAGTCCAGAAACAAGCAGTGATAGTAGGAACTCAGCTTCTGTAGGCTTCAGAGGACTAAAATTGTTCCATGTGGGACAAGGGAGCACTGAAGCTAAGCTGCTGAAACCACCCTGCCCTCATAAAAGAAGGTGGAAAAAATATTAGACCGACTTGAGTCTACAGCTTTTAGCAAGCTGTAGGCCATCACTGCTGGAAGATATGGACAGAGTCCAACCATACTGAGACTGAAATAGGTGTCCACTGCTTAGTGACTGGATCTGAGGTATCCTCACAGTCCACACCATGGAGATACACTCACAGGGGCTCCAGTGCCCTTATGGCAAGCCCATGGGATGAGCAGAGGCAACTGTAGACTCTAAATAGGGGTAGTCATGTCCTCAGTAATAACTTATTCTCTGTATCTACTCTGGAGTTTAGCCAGAAGATAGAAAATAAAAAGACATATACACAAATTTCCTTTCAAATTTAAACTAACAGCAAAATTCTAAAACATTAAGGAACCCAGTGTTAAAAAAAAACCAACAAACAAAATTAACCATCAAAACCATATTAATTCACTTTGGTTGAAATTAATTTTATGTAACAATTTGACAAAGACTTTAAAATAAGGATATAGAGTGCTCTGCATTTTAGGTGAAAGAAGTATTTCCTTTTAAAGTGAGCAAAAGTTTGAGTCAAAAAGAAACAGAAGGGCTTCCCTGGTGGTGCAGTGGTTGAGAGTCCGCCTGCCGATGCAGGGGACACGGGTTCGTGTCCCGGTCCGAGAAGTTCCCACATGCCGCGGAGCGGCTGGGCCCAGGAGCCATGGCCGCTGAGCCTGCACGTCCGGAGCCTGTGCTCCGCAACGGGAGAGGCCACAACAGTGAGAGGCCCGCGTACTGCAAAAAATATATAAATTAAAAAAAAAAAAAGAAAAGAAACAAATTAAACAAGGTGAGTGTAAGAAGAACTAATTAGAAATCTTAGGATGAAAAAGTACAGCCATTGATTTAAAAGCACTCAAATAACTGGTTAAACTCCAGACTGTATACATAGAATAAGTTAGTACTGAGGACATCCCTAAGAATGAAGATGAGGGGAAAAAAAGATGAAGAATATATGAAGCTCAAGCATACATCTAATAGATCTTCCAAAAGAAATTAATAAAATAAATGGAAGTGAAGTAATATTTGAAGAGGTAAAAGCTGAAGTTTTTTTTCAGAATTAAAGAGAAATATGAATCTTTAGATTGAAAGTATACTCTAAGTACCAAGATGTATAAAATAGATCCACATTGAGGTACATTACTGTGAAACTGCAGAATAACGAGGGTAGAGAGAGGGACCCTTAAAAGTTACTAGAGAGGAAAAGGCAGATTACTTATAAAGGGATAACCTTTGCATGTAAAACAGATTTCTTTATTGACAATGATAGAAGCCAAAGTACAATAGGATAATAGCTTCAAAATGCAGAAGGAAAATAACTGTCAATCTAGAATTGTATCAATATAAAGAAATGAACTATCATTTGAGAACAGAGGCAAAATAATGGCATCAAAATAAAGACATTTTCATTTGTACGAAGCCAAGAGTTTATCATCCATAGCCCTCACTAAAAGTACTATTAAAGGATAAACTTAAACAAGAATAAAAGTGGCACTAGAGAAACCACATGATACAAAACACAATAGGATAGAAATTGACAAATTATATGGGTAATGGTAACAATAGACTGGTTTAAAAAACAACATGGTTTCAAGGTAAAAGGCATAGTAAAATTTTGGCTACTAGACACTTTGTTAAGACCTGTGACAAAATTCTTCTCTACCAGACAATAGCTGTTCCAGAAATATTAAGAGCATGGTCCCACAGAAGCCTGATGTGCCCACGCTCTCTGTAATTTAGTCTAGATAGAAGCAAGTCTCAAAAGGAACTGTGGTTATGGCTTTTAGCACATGAGACTGACTAGAAGAAAACACATAGAGAACCATAAGATTTTATGAGACAGTTGCTTTGGCAAAAATGTCATCAGCCTTGAGTAAAAAAGACTGAGACTAATTGAGATGTGAAAAGATACCCATGGGCCCCAACATTCTACAGGCAGGAAGCAAGCTGATACAGCCGCTCCGTTGCCAAGAATGAAATATTCTCCAATGCCCTATGCGGAAGTGATCAAAGAAGACAGCGGAAAAAGACAGGAGACAGCACAGCCAAGCACCATAGGGGAAAAAAAATGGACTAGGGAGCCATTCCCAGGATTTTAAACTGGAACCTAATCTAGATACATTCCCTAGCCTTAAGGAAAAGCAAACTGGCAACATCTGCCCAAAGGATTCAAATGGCTATGGACCATTTACTGCTATGTGTCTCCACCTCTTTTCTTTCTTTGAATGGGAGAGTTTGTTGCAGTTATCCTGTCTCTGATTCATCACTGTATTTGGGGTGTGTGGGAGGCAGATAACTTGTCCTTTTAGTTCTAGAGTTACAACCAGATGTGACATAGGTAATAAGATCCTGGGTTTAGAGCCTGATGCCTTGATTGGATGAATCTTTTGGGGTGTAACAGTGAAGGGCTGAGTGAAGTTTGTGTGTGGGAGAAATGTAATAATTGTAACCAAGAGGGTAGCCTGTGGTAGGTTTCATTATTATTGCCAATTTTTCACCCTACCCCTGAGTCTAAACCCATTGTCATAGGACTTTGCAGTTCTTCCTGCTAGAGGCAGAGTATATCCCCCATCCCACTGATTCCGACCTCGGCCATGTGTCTTGCTTTGACCGTTTGGATGTTAGCAGATGTCAAGTGATCAGGGACTAGAAATGTTCTAGTGAGGTTGGGCTTGCTTTTTCACTTTTGTCATTGCCCTGGATAGCCTACTGGTCCCAGAATAATGTAACGTGTGTGAGGCAAGCTTGACCTGAACTCACAGTCTGGAACCAAACCCAGCTAAGCCTAGCCAAGATTAGCCAAACTATAATGAACCCAACAATGTATGATATGTAAATGATTGCTTTTTGCTGTAATCCACTGATTTGTGGATTTTTAAAAAGAAGTATTACCGTGGCACTACTTGACTAAAATATTCTCTTGCTGCACAGAAAAATAAATTTGAGACAGTTTAAAGATCTAAATATAAAATGAAAAAAATTTAAATATCTAAGCAAAAATAAAGGAAAAAATTCTAAGGATGTCTTGAAGAATAAACCAAAAGCCCAAAAATTATTGATTAATTTTCCTATATTTAATTTTAAAAATCTGTTTAACAAAACACATCAAATATTAAGATAAATTACAAGGCACAGACTGGGAGAAGATATTTGAAATGCTTGTGCTCATCAAAATATTATTGTCCAGAATATATATAGGAATAGGACAGTAAGGAAAAGTTACAAAGGCAGTAGGAAAATGGACAAATAATATGAATATTCACAGAAGAATAAATCCAATAGTCACATGGAAAGATGTTAAATCTCACTGGTAGTCAAGGAAATATAAAATAAAATGACAATGAGGCATCATTTCATATTTATTAGATTGGTAAAATTAAGCCAAAATCAGACAATACTAAATCTTGGTGAAAATGTGGAATGATGGACTCATATAATTATGGTGGGACTGTAAATGGACACATCTACTTTGGAGAATATTTGATATTGTCTAGTGAGAACTGAATTCAACATAATTCCCTGTCCTGGTGTTGAACAACACTGGTACCAAACATACTTTTCTGTTCCTGTATTAGACAAGTCTGACAGGCATAGTTTTCTGTCTCTTTGTTAAGAAATACTTAGCTACTTGCTCCAGGACATATTTTCTCCTGGAAGTTAAGACCATGAAGCTACAAAAGTAACTTATGTATCAAGACTAATACCTTGCTCATCAAGGCTTACTTCAAGAGACTTGCCTCGTGGTACCTACCAATTCAAAGCTACTATGTCACAAACTCTGCCCAATCCAAATTAGTCCCCTGCAATGCAAGACATATGTGAAAATCACCTAGCCCAGGTCCTAAACCCATGCAAATACCATCTTCTAATTTCTCCATTTGGGGGCATGATTAAGACTCTGCCATGATAGTGGTTCTTCCAGAATACAGTAGGCCTAAGAAACTTAGCTTTCCTTGATCAACGGTGTTTTTTTCTTTTGGTGGGGGGGGGGGTGTATTTCACGGGAGCTGATACTAGTAAAGTTGAAGATTCTTATGGTATATCACTCAGGATTTCCATCTTCACATAAAAAACCTAAAGCAGTATAATTCAAATCATGCGTTTAGACTGATTAGTGAAATGAAAAATCAGTTTGGGGAATCACAACCCACATTTGCTTTTTTCAGAATAGGATAGATCATACAGGTATGGACAAAAATGGAATGGAATGGAACAAAATAAAATAGAATGAAGAGTAAATAGTAAAAATTAGTAAAATAATAAAAGGTTGGTCTGTGAAACTGGTTTCAGTATCATCTAAGTGTATGTTTGTACATGGGTACATATATGTATTATGCACTGCCTTAAATTAACCCTTTCATATGTATACAAGAAAACCTGTATTTGTTTATTGCACAAAAAAACTAGAAACAACCTCAATGATCATCAAAATATAGATAATAAATATTTATGTAGTAAATATTATACAGAAGTTAACATGAATGAACTAGAGTTATATATATCAACACAAATAAACCTGAAAAACCTGTTGAGTGCAAAGCAATTTATACAATACATACATAATTATAAATAAGAAAACTATACTAAATATTGCTTGAGAATACAGTAATCCAGACAATATGATGCCAAAGTATAAAAATTGGGAAAATCAACATAAAATTCAGGGCAGTGGTATTCTCTGCAAAGAGTGGGAGTGAGAGACTGAGGAAGCAGAGCATTGAGAGGGGGTAGTGAGAGGGAGTGAGAAAGGGAAGAAGGGAAAGATATCAAGGGGGGATAAACAGGGGGTCTTGAGTGTGTTCGTATTTTGATTTCTTAAAAAAAATCTGAGACAAATACGGCAAAATGTTAAAACCTGATAAAGCTTGGTATGGGTAACAGCAACAAAAATAGTAGCTCACTTAGAGTTTGCTATGGTCCAGACACTGTTCTAAGCACGTTACTTTTTATTTGCAAAGCTACTCATTAAATCTTTACCTTGTACTTTTCAGTGTGGTGGAACTACTTCACAGTTTTAAAAATAAAAGCAGGGACAAAATATTAACATATGAAATCTAAGTGGTGGGTATATGAATGTTCATTATGCTATTTCCTGTAATTTTCTGTATGGCTGAAATCTTTCATTAAAAAGCATGTATTTAAAAAATCAGTTGTTAATACAGGACCGATAGTTAATCCTTAATGAGAGACCATATGATATAGGGAATGCACTGAAGTGTTTACAGTGGCCTATGCACACATCTCTAAGGACTGTTCTTTTTCTCACCAGAGTTCCATGAAAATGTTCACTGTCATTTTGTAAAGAACCAGACTGGTTATCTCTAGAGTACAGAGATAGCTGTACTCTCTTCAGAGGGAACACAGGAAGTTGCATGAGAGCCATACTTGGCCAGCTTGTGCCATTCAGCCCTCCCTTTCTTCCTCCTCTCCTGCAAATAACTGAAAGGAACACCCAGAAATGGTGACAGAGATGGGCTTAAAGTTCCCACGCCTTCTTTGAGAAAAGGGCTGGATCTAAAGAAAACAGACATTAGTAATACCACACCGTGTCGGCTGTGGAGGGGAGCGGGGGCGTGGGGAAGAAAAGTGCTTCAGAGTAAAGCTTCATTTGCACAGACCTTTTTGTGGTCTTTATGTCTGGAATGTCTTCACCAATCTGTGGCTTAGATCTCAACTGGTTTTATTAAGAGCTGGAAGCAGTCAACATCAAAATCCTTCATAATCTTCTGATGAGTTAGAACTCGACACCCAGCTCTCTGAGCGGGACGTGTAGCCTCTCTTTGAGTGGTTGTTTGTGCTGGCACTAGAGGCAGGTTGGCTCCACTAAGGATGAGCCTCCAGTTGGACCATTGTTTCACAGAACTGGCTGGTTGTTCGATGAAACTGGCTGAACTAACCTCTTGCTTTGATATCGTGGAAATAGAGTCCAGTTCTCTTCCCAGCCAAGAAGTTGGCTGAAAGCCCAGCTTTAGATACAAAATTGGAGACGTGGATCCAACTCTTTAAGACTCTAAGCAACATCTTGTGCCTCTTGGTCTTTCTTTTAAATGAGTAAGAATTTTATTTTTTAAGAAAGGATGAAAATAATAAATGGGTTTTTAAAAATGGTTTTAAAAGCCCATACTTGAAAGTATAATGTAGGGCTCAATTCACCATAAATCTGAAGTATTTAATAATAATAAAAATAGTAATGCTAGTAGTAATACGAATAGCCTTTATGAACTGGTTTCTGTGTGCCAAGTATTCTTTCATTTTCCAAACACAAACTTATCCTTATAACAACCCTATGAAATAGGTAACTAGTTCTCCCATTTTATAACTGAGGAACTGAGTTCTGGCGAAATTAAATAATTTGCTCCAGATAGCAAAATTAGTGGTGGAGCATGTGAGGCTTAGAGATGATGTAATTCAACCCCCTCCTTTTACATAGGAGGGAACTGGAGGTCTAAGCAGGATGTCAACATGAGGAAATCCACTTGAGTCCATTGAAATTACATTCTTCTCCATAGAGAGAAGGGGATACATGCCTAGGCCTCCAGCCCAGCTAAGTCGACACTGGGTTCACACCGTTGCCTCTAGATGAGAAAACTTAGGACCAGAGAGGCCAAGTAACTTGCTCACAATCTGGCATTTAGTAAATTGCAGAGCTGAGGTATAAGAGTTCATCTAAGTCTTTCTCTAGACTCTTAGCCTGATTTTCTTCTCTGTGAATTTGGATTTCTCCATCAATTTTTTTCTCTGATTTTAACTTGCTTTATTCTCCATGTTTTTCAGTTTTCACTAGAAATAGGTTTACACTCATATCTAGCCTCTTTTATTTATTTATGTATGTATGTATGTATGTATGTATTTATTTATTTGCGGTACGCGGGCCTCTCACTGTTGTGGCCGCTCCCGTTGCGGAGCACAGGCTCCGGACGCGCAGGCTCAGCGGCCATGGCTCACGGGCCCAGCTGCTCCGCAGCATGTGGGATCTTCCCGGACCGGGGCACGAACCCATGTCCCCTGCATCGGCAGGCGGACTCTCAACCACTGCACCACCAGGGAAGCCCGGAAGTGGAATGTTTTTGTCAAAAAATGTATATAATATTTTAATACAAATCGATAAACTTCATAATGTTTATAACAACTGCTATCCCATTCAAGTGTATTAGTGAATTCAGTTCCTCATGGCAAAATATACACAATGTTATTTACCGATATAATAGATCAAAATAGCACCTTATTTTACTTTGCCTCTCTATAATTATGAGTGAGGTTAAATTCATTTTGTGTACTTCTTAGCTTCCTGATTTACTCAATACATTTCCCTTTTTTAACAAAGTTTTGCTGATTTCCTATTGGCATGTTTGTGTTTATAAGTTTTTTTTTTAACATAGGAGTTACTATCTCTTTGATAAAATGATGAATGATTAGTCCAGGCTTCTCATTGGTGAGATGGAACCTATATGGATTGGCTAAAACTTTTGAGAAAGCCTCCAAGCATTGCCTGAAGAGAGCCTAAGAATCTAGGGAGGCCCACAGACCCCTCTTTAGTAAGTGTCCAAGACCTGCCCCTAAATAGCCCTGGTTGTAGCCACTGGACTGGGATTTTTGATTACCTGATGCTGACTCTGAGTAACTTGATGTATCTGCTTCAAAGGAAATTTTTATGCATAAGTGTCAGAGTTCCTTTTTGTTTTAGGGCAGGCAAGCTTCCAGAAGAGTTTTATGACCATTTCTCCTTATTAGTTAAAAAATATCTAAATGACAAATATACATGGAAGACTTTGATCTGAGACTCCCTTTTTTACTAAGAGGATAATCCTCACTCATCCCACATTTCTTTGACAGCTACTAGGAAAAACATAAAGTTGTGCATGACCAGACTGTCCACAAGAAAGACCTATGTCAAACTCACCAATGAACATTTTCAACATGTTTCTGAACCAAAATGTTCTTGGACTCTTCTCCTAGATTGAGGCTATCTATAAGGAATGAGATTGAACTTACCTACAATTGGAAGAGGAAAAACTACTTCTCCTTGTCCTCTTTTTCTTATAGGAAGAAGAAATTAATTAAGGAATTCAAGGTCACTTGCCTCTCCAACCTTTGCTCTCTCACCCTCTCATCTGTGTCACCTCAAAAAACACTCCTAAGGGCTTCCCTGGTGGCGCACTGGTTGAGAGTCCGCCTGCCGATGCAGGGGACACAGGTTCGTGCCCCGGTCCGGGAGGATCCCACATGCCACGGAGCGGCTGGGCCCGTGAGCCGTGGCCGCCGAGCCTGCGCGTCCAGAGCCTGTGCTCCGCAACGGGAGAGGCCATAGCAGTGAGAGGCCCACGTACCGCAAAAACAAACAAACAAAAAAACATTCATAAATAGATAATTGGGAAAGGATGTCTGTGTTGAGAATTGTAACTAACAAGTAATTACCAATCCCTCTAACTCAGCACTGCACTTCATTGAAGCTGCTTTCATCCCCTTCATTGATTGATTCCACACATTGACTTGAATTTATTTTCAATCACCCCCCTCCCCGTCCCCCCATAGCTTCTTTATGTTATGTTAGATTCAGAGACTATCCATGACGGTGATGCCTGCTTCCTTCTCCAAGTTATTGACCTGCCAGAGCATCACCTCCTGAGAATTAGTGACCTACTAATCCTATTCTGGGTTTATTTTAGAAAACCAAGCATAGCATATCTGGATCCTCATCGTCCAGGAAGTGCCCCAGACTTCAAATGAAACTTCTAAAAGTGTTTTCACAGAGTCGTTATTGTAATGGAACAGAATGAAAAGAATAAAACTTCCTTTTTCCCTCGGTTCATGAAAGTCAAAACCAGAAACAAGTTAAATGGCCTGTGACTCACTATGAGTTCTGATTGCCTGCTTCTGTTTCTGCTCACAATCTTTGCCTGGGGGAGAGAGAGGCTGCCACATTTACTATGTGGTCAACCGGAGATGCACACATACTGGGAAGGGTGTCTAAAAATTGATCTTCTCTTGGTTGTCTGAGGCTTTGGGGTTTCATATGATCCTTCTATCACTGTGAGGACCCGAGGAGAGAGATTAGCCTGGTTCTCTTTCTTCTCACCATCAGGGTCTCAGGGGAACATAAATCAACCCACCCATGAGGACCAAGACACAGGCTGCCTGGTTCAGCTCTGACAGTCACACCCTGGCTGGTCTCACCTGTGAATGAAGTAAATATCTACATCATGTGACTGTGGGAGTATTGAGCCCACCCCTCCCCCAATATCGTCCTTGACTAATAAGTGATTCCTGAAACTCAACCCTCAGAGCTTTCCTTTTGCTGTTTAAGGTTACGATTACTATGCAAATAACTCTTGGACAGAAAGGAAGATGGGGAGTGGAAGGAACTAACATGTGAAGGCCTACTTTGTGCCAGGACCTGTTTGGAGCCCATTAGAATCTATATTTGCCACTTATTTCATTCTTACCTCTCAGGTAGGTCCTGTCTTTTTTCTAGAGTGGAGGTAATTTAATCTTAAGGACCCTCAATGAGTAAATGGTGCCTCAAGGATTTGAACCCAAACCTCTCTGATTCTGGAGTCCTTGGTATTTAGGAGAAATACACATAAAGCTGCTGTCAGTCATTCATAGTTTTACACTGATTTGGGGAGAAATTAGCAGTGCTTATGACTGGGAGAGTGTGAGAAATAGACTGATATTTGCTAAAAGCACTATCGAGAGTAACTGAAAACACCTCTTCGCTCCCTTGCAATGTTGCTGTGGAGCCTGGGTGGTGCTTTCTTCCCTCCAGGGCTCACATCTCCTGTACTACGTGCTGCCTCATCCAAGTAAGGCTGTGCCAGGGGGAAAAACTCATCATGTGAAAAAAGCAACGTCAAGCAAGAGCCTCTCTTTCCCAGTCTGCCCCAAGTGATGTCAGTGATATATAGGAGTTTAGTAAATGAGGCAAGAATCTGTGATAGAATAAACAGCCTACAGCCTGCCACTGTGTCACCGGGATTTGACAGCTTAACCAACCAACCATTTGTAGATGAGGAGACTGGAAAGGTGTCAGGAGAGACTTGGAAAGTGCCTCAGACATTTACATTTGTGTCACTCTTTAGGTATGTTTTGAAGTTTGAAATAACAGATGTGGTTAGTCCCTTTGATGGGGAGAACCCTGGACTTGGAAGGAGAGACCAGTGTGACGGTGTCATCCCTGCCACTCATCAGCACTGCAGGGTGTGATCTCAGGCAAAGTCCCAGCCTCCTCTAGACCCCACGGGGTGCTCAGAGGGTGCCACACCTCAGAGTTTGTCTTGATTAGAGATAAGGAAACTAGACTTTCATAGTCCCCAAACAGTCAGTCCTAGGCTAAGGGCTTTCAAGGAGCTGGTAAAAAAGAGAACAGATCCAAATCTGGGCTCTTTCCCTTACTAGAGTTGTTTCTATGGGGGAATTTTACCTAATCTCTTAGTTTCCCCATCTCTGATCATGGTAGGATAATTAGGCTCAAAGGAGAAAATAAAAGCAAATGTTTGTCCACTTCCTGGGCAGACTTATATGTACTCAGAATTGGTATTCTCAGACTTGGTTTCCCTGCTCTGAAGTATCAGTCATAAAAATTGAAATTGACAGCTCAATAATACCATACAGGGTCAGGTAAATTTTATTATTCCTTCCAGTTTTGATATCCTATGAAGTCACAGCCTTGCCTACAATTCCTAGTGTCTGAACAGTGCTATTGAGAGAGTCTGAGAGACATTTATATAGGACTGGAAGTGAAAGCAAATTGATCCCCTTAGGCTACATCTAGCAGAGCTCTGACAAAGGCCTTTATAATGCCCGACCAGCCTGGGGCATCTATTTTCTATGAATAAAAGTAATGGTACATGATTTTTCCCTAAACCCCTATCAAATAGTCAGGTCTTGGAATTCATCATGAACCACAGAAGGGAGAAGCTCAACATAGTGAGCGAAGTATACAGTGATCTCTTCTTCTCATTTGGTCCCTTATTTATTTTAAGGGGAATAACTGCTTCTGGAAGCATATTTGGATGGAAGTTCATTTAAGGACGACAATAGCAATGATGAGGCCAGTGCTGAATAGCCAGGATTTAGGATAGGGCTGACTGTATATCCATGCCGTGAGCCCGGCAACTAAGGAAATAAGATGAGGAAATAGAAACGGCCCTCGGTTAGAAGGATATCTAATAGCCACTGGGTCTACATCAAAAGGTCCTACAGAGTGTCTGCAAAAACAGAAGTGCAAATGAGAACTTTTAATACTGGAATAAAAGTTACCAAATGTGGGAGAAACTCAAGTCTGAGGAAATAATTGTGTCCTTGCCTCATGATGGGCACAGCTTTGGGAATTTGATGCTACAGATGACCGCTTAGAACAGACCAGTTACAATGGCAAAGAGGAAGCCTGGAGGGCAGTTTAAGTAGCTCTCATCTCTCCCGAGAGCAGAGGTGGGAGACCCAACATGGTTGTGCAAAGAGGATGGCTGTCCTAAAGGCTTGTTAAATAACTGAGCTTCACCTTCAATCTATAGGGTATGAGGTTCAAGGACATTGCCCATTTAACAGGGCTCAGTATGACAGAGCAAACTGGGTATTTTCATAGACATTCTTTTATCCCACTAGCACCTGAAGTAGGTACTAGTGGATCGGGGGGAATATTGCTTATCTAGGAGCATTGAGTTCACCAGTGTGATTGAAACAAAGGTGGGAAAATAACTGTTTAAAAATGTAGAGATAGCGATTTGGAAAATATTCCAAATGATGCCAGACTAAGGATCTGTGCTTTATCTTAATGGGGAGCCTCTAAGGACTTTGGGGATGGGAATTGGAATGAAGAAAGGAAATTAATCTGACTCTGGTACATAAAATCATTTAGAAGGGAGGGGAGGCTGAGGTTAAGAAGACTGGTTAGGAAAAAGTTTTGGTTATTGAGGCTGAGGGTACCTTGTTGGGTGGAAGGAAAAATGGAGACACATAGCATGCTGAATGGAGCAGGGGAGGGATTAGCCTGGGTGCTCGTGTCTAGCTGAGAAGCTACAGAAATAGCGGGTGAGACTAGCTTCCCACCTCTATGGAGGTACCTGCAGTAAAGATCATGGATTCCACAACCACCTGAGGGAAGCAGACAACGGGCCAAGGTGAACAGGTCTCCTCAGTAACAGGACAGAATTTCATGTTGTGATTACTAGACACAGCCTGGAGAGGCCACTGGCTCTGCTAACCCTGGCTGCCCTCAAGGAGATAAGCACTCCTGGCCAGGACCAGCCCATCCTCATGATTCCTGGAGAAGCTGAAGATGTAAAAATCCCCCCATTTCCCCATAGCACCATAACCCCTACCCCTAGAAAGATCCAGTTTCCTACGTGCCACCTCCTTTGCTTCCATACTTCTGGGGGAGAAACTTCCCCTTTACATTTAACCACTTCTAGAATCCCCGCTCTCTGAGAGGTGGCAACAGCAGGACTGTCACCAGGGCTCAGAGAATTCATACCACCGAAATCAGGCAAATGAGTTAATATTTATTCCAGACTTATGATCAATGACAATGTATAAAGAATTTTTAATTCATAAGTAATGTGTGGAAAAGGGTAAAGCTGTTTGAAATAACTTCATATTTTTTCACAACTTTTTCATATTTAAAAGTAAAATAGGAACCTGTAGCCAAAGCATCCATTAATAGAAATAAAAACAGTAATGAGAAGATAAAGAAAGTGCTTAGCATAATTCCTGGTTCATGGTAAAAGACGTGGTACCCTGTTAATCATGATGTGGAGTGATTGCATGAAATCCAAGAGAAAAGGTCTAACCCCTGTTAGGTATACAGGATTGGCACTCAGCAGAGAATTGGGGGTTGGAATGATGATTTAAAAGTCATTTGCACAGAGGGGAGAGTAGAAATTGTGAATGAAGCTTTCCACGCTTTCCTGGAACTTATTCGTGTGTTAAGAAAGTAGAGGCCTCAAACTTAATTCCTGGGGATGTGGAAGAAGTGGAGCAAATAGATACAGGCTCAGAGCTGTTAGAAAGGAGGAAGATCCAGGACAATGTGGGGTCTTAGAAATTTAAGGAGAAAAGGAAGGCAAAGACCTCATTGACTGAGAAACATAAGAGGCTAGAGAGGCCTCAGGAGAGCAGTTTAAGAGGACTGCATTCAATTAATCCTGTCTTTTAATGGTGGGCACTGGGAGCTATGGCTTCATGTGCTTAGAGCTAGTGAATCCAGAGCTCCCAGCCCACCATACTTCTGCCATTGTTTAATCTTGTGTTTCCTGGGCCCTAGATCCAAAACCGTAAAATGTGTAGTATTTATTTAGTATTAGACCATGTTCTGAGAATGCTTTTTCTGGAGCTGTTTTGAGACCACAGAATTGAAAAAGTTCTTGAGATGAAATGCTAGCCCTGTACCCAGGTTGGCCTGTCATCCTTTCCATTTAAAGCCACTGGTAATATGGTTGCAAGATGTATTTTGCCCATTTTTTTAAAAGCCATTTTCTACTTTCCAACCACCAAAATATGTTGGGAGTTTCATAATTGTTTGTCTCTTTGGAACTTTAGAAAATATTGTTTTTATAATAGAAATAGCATTTCTTTAATTTTTTTCTTTTTTTAGTCGCCAAAGGCTGCCATACCAAACCACAGACTTGGCTCATTATATTTCCAATTCTAGCTTGTGCTAGAATTTCTGGCAAATGAGTGTCATAGGACTGCCCAAAATATTTCTGAGGAGGTTTATCTCAGAGGCTAGTCAGATGAAAGACTAGAAAATTTAAATGGACTTAAATGAATTCATGCAGGTTAAGCATTTAGAATAGGGTCTTGCACATGGTAAGCATATATAAATGCTGGTTATTATTATTATTAGGACATTCTAAGATGATGTATTATCAGACGCCGGAATGGACCAAGAAAGATCATCTGTTCTTATGATAGGATAAGTGTTCCCTAAGGATCCAAAACAAATGATTATTAGAGTTTAGAAGACTTCCAAGGAGCTGTTAAAAGACGACTGCACCATGGGTGATAGTTTTGTTAAGAGGTTGACCAGTTGTCAGTTGTGTACACTTAACTACCAAATGTATCATGGAGTGGGAAGTGAAGGAGTTTGCGGTTATCCAAAGTTGTAGAATCCACATACTTGGAAAGTAGTCCAACCATAATAGAAGTGTAAAGGTGCTTGGAATTAGCATAGGAAGAAAATATTGAGATGCTGAAAAGAGCATGATGTTCAGGCATTTAGAAGTTGTCAAACATGTGGAGAAAGATTAAGTGAGCCCCTATTCAGGGTTCTATCTGTTTCCCTTCACTTACTTGCTTTCAGGGTCTCTAAGTTCTCTTGCAGTAGGGCAATGTGATTGGAACATTTATTAATAAATGATCTGGTTTTGGGCTTCCCTGGTGGCGCAGTGGTTGAGAGTCCGCCTGCCGATGCAGGGGACACGGGTTTGTGCCCCGGTCCGGGAAGATCCCACATGCTGCGGAGCGGCTGGGCCCGTGAGCCATGGCCGCTGAGCCTGCGCGTCCGGAGCCTGTGCTCCGCAACGGGAGAGGCCACAACAGTAAGAGGCTCGCGTACCGCAAAAAAAAAAAAAAAAAAAAAAAAAAAGATCTGGTTTCTGCAGATCAGTGAGTAAATAATTGAACAACTATTTATACAAGCATTTGCTCTGAGACATGTGAAAATCACTATAATAGAAGTCTTTGTGTCAATAATAAACTTCTCTATCATTCAGATTGTTGCTAAAGATAGAAAGAATGTATCACAGACTATGAGATAAAGGGAGGACAGAAGGTACTCCCCAAATTTACATGCTAACAATGTCCAATCTAACCAATGAAAGAATATGTCTAAGAGTCTTGGAAGAGAGCTGGGAAGACCGGATAAATTTTGAGTCAAGACGAAGAGAATAGGGGAAGAACAGATGGGATGTTTTGGAGTTAGTGAAACTTGCCTGCAGACTCGCTATAGACCAATACATGACTTAGACTCTAAAAAATTCATGAGAAAATAAACATGTCCTCCAGCAAACCTAGTCCACCCTTTGCCCAGAATCCCAGCAGCCTCAAAGAGCCCATTCCCAGGCTAGAATCCCACAAAATAAATAACCAGTCTGGTGGGGAATGGTCATAGCCCATCCCTTTGAAAAAAACCCTAACCCCCATTATCCCCATCAGTCATCCTAAATGGAGAGTAAAGATTTTTTTTTAAAAAGAAAGTTGTGGACATATTTTCAGACTTGCCATGTACAGAGGTAAGACCGTCCAAAGAGCCCTAGGGACAAGACAAGGAAAACAGTGTTTAATGAAGAAGAATATTCATGTGAGAAATTTGGAAGATGAGGTTGTAGAAGTAGGTCAGGACCTAATTATAGAGGACCTTGAGAGCTTAGAAATGAAAGCTCAGAGTTTCTCCTCTTGGCATGCGAAGGGAGTGAAAGATTTATGAGCTAGAGGGAGGGGGATAAAATATTAAAAGATATATTTCAGAAAGACTACTCCTCTGGTTGGTAGTGGGGAGGGTGGACCACAGTGGGTAGGGCAACTCAAGACCAGAAAAGAGAAAACAAATTGATGTTACTATCATGTGTCACGCACAGGGGCCTGGATATCATGGAACTGTGGGATTAGAAACAGGAGAGGCCGTCTTAAAGTAAAATCACATGGGTGTTTTTCATTATTTTTTTTCACTTTTTATTATGGAAATGATTCAATCATACATAACAATAGAGAAAATAGTACAATGACTTCCCAGGTATCTAATATCCAACTTCAACAGTTATCAATATTTTGCTAATCTTGTTTCGTTTATCTCCTCCTACAACTATTTTTACATGTGTTTGACCTTTTTCTTTTGAAATAGTTTCAGAGTTACAGAAAAATTGCAAAAATAATACCAAAAATTTCCATATACCCTTCCACCAAATTTCCCAAATGTTAACGTTTTGCCACGTTTACTTTAATTTCCTCTCCCTCTCTCCCTTCCTCCTTTCCTCACTCCTCTCCCTCTCTCCTCCCCTCTTTGTCTCCCTCTCTCTCTCTCTCTCTCTCTTTCATATTGGTGCTACAATTGTCCCAGATTTGGTTAGTGGGAGCCCCTGCAAGCTGGATCCTATGTTCTCCTGATGTTCTTCCATCATTCTTTGAGTACTTCTTCTTTTTTAGCACAATACACTATTCCCTGCTCATGTTATACTTTCCATGCCACAAGCCTGGAATCAAACATTTCTCAAGGACTCTATTCCTTTTAGTGAAGAATGATATTTAGAAAACAAAATATGACCATTAGGTATACGTATTGTTTTTGCTGCTATGCCCTCTCAGCAGATATAGCTACAAATTTATGTATATCTATTTCTATATATAAAATTATGGGTTCATAATGGTAACTCCAATTCCAATCCAATGCCACAGGGTTCTTTCCAGCCTTACCCCTTTCACAATTGTAGTTTCATTTCCCAACAGTGAGAACACTGACTCTTATCCACAATATAGACAAAATGATGCTTTTACGAATTATCTATATGACTTTATAGAATAATCCTGAATTTACCCATAGCTCTCTCTCTTTGACCTCGTATACTTAGTCTCAGCAGGGAAGAGGAGGAAAGATGCCCACAGCAAGCAACAGTTTGACGTATACATTCCTCCACATTTCTAAACACAAAGGCAAACACAGGGTGAAATGATGTTTCCAGGGCAGTTAAGGACTGGAAACCTCACATCTGTCCTTAGATGGGAGTTTATTTTCTCAGACTAAGTCCAGGCTTTACATTCCAGCCGCTCGCCTTTCCGTGGCAAATGGATATGGAGAAGTCTGCCACCAGCCGTTGATGGAAGAAACAGCTTTCCTTAGAGGGGAGAAGCCATGGAGGTGGTTGGATGTCCTCTCCACTTCCCCCATCTTCTCCCCATCCTGCCAATACAGCATGCACACATGTACATGCAAATGAAGGGAAAAGGACTCTCATTCGTTGCTAGGAGATTCAACTGGGAGCAAGAAAATCTCCCTTAAGTAAATTCTTTAGCCAAAGTTTTCCTTTAGATGATGATTTGCATGAACATTAATTCAAGCATGATTATCTTGATTATTTGTGAGTTGTTGCCTGTGTTGATTCGTTCAGTTTCCTGAAAACTGGATGAGTAAGCACATGACCTCGATGAGGGGACTACCACTTTATTTCGGTATGTTTGCCTGTAGTGACTTATCTTCATTTCTTAAACAGTGCTTACTAAACACTTTTTATGTGTCAGACACTGTGTTAGGTGCTTGAAATATAGACATGGATAGTCCACCAGAAAGAGAAGTCTAATCACCAGGAACAGAAGTAGGACCTATTTCCCCTAGGGGTAAACCATATCTGGTGGCCTTAAAATAGCTATCTGAAATGGTATGATTTAGATGATTCTTAGCTTTCTCTAATCCTTAACTAGCCACCTGACGTCTCTTATGATGCCACTGTTAGTGCTTCTTTTGATTCCTTCCTAAAGACTTTGCATTCCTATAGAATTTTATATTACAATATAAGTACTTTTCCCTGGCAGGATATTTGTCTTAAATGTTTTATACAGATAATGTATTAATGAGATCAGTTAGCAGTTAACTTAGAGTGAGGTCTTATGAGTAGGAACACATAAGAAATGGAGGTCCATTAGAAGGAGAAGGCAGAGGATCCTAGCAAACACCAGTACCAGTTTCATAGTTTCCTTTCTACAAGACCCCAGGTCAGCTGAGAACTACAGTTGATACCACTAAAAATATTTTCTAGGGCTTCCCTGGTGGCGCAGTGGTTGAGAATCCGCCTGCCGATGCAGGGGACACGGGTTCGTGCCCCGGTCCGGGAAGATCCCACGTGCCGCGGAGCGGCTGGGCCCGTGAGCCATGGCCGCTGAGCCTGCGCGTCCGGAGCCTGTGCTCCGCAATGGGAGAGGCCGCAACAGTGAGAGGCCCGCGTACCGCAAAAAGTATATATATTTTCTATAACCCAAAATATGTGCTTTGTTTTGTCACGCCATGAAAAAAGAAATATGAAGAGTCTAGTCAACTGCTGTGAAATGAAAACTGATCCCAAACTTAGATCCAGGTAATATCCCACATATAATTTTAAGTGGATTGCTTATCTTATACTTTTATACTTTCAAATAATTTTCATTTGAAAAGTATGTTCAAATATTTATTTTATAATAAACCTGTATCACTCTGCTTTCATAGTAGAGTGGGAGGGACCATTAAAAAGGGGGATCCCTACTGTCACACTGTGTGTTAGTGACATAAACACAGTGTGGCTAGCTTAAGGTAAAGGTATAAACTCACGGAGCTGAAAAGGATACAGGGGTATCTCTGATGGGCGACAATTCTTCATTGCTATCTCAGGTTTCTGCATGTCTTGTAAGCGGTGGCAGTGAGCGTCTTTTTGCTGGACTTTTTCAAGGATGTTTGTATAGTGAGGAGCTAGTGTCTCACTCTGAAACAAAGGGCAAGCAGGCTTACTCCCCACTATAAAAGGTCTGAGTTCCCTAAGCTCAGGGTTTCTCTTCCATAATGCAACTCACTGTGTGTGCCAGTGTTACTTTGTCCTCTTCACATCACCAAATGGGAAATGGAACTCGAGGAATGAGTACAAGGAAATGCTGATATTCCAGCTGCTGTTGTGAGTGTGACTAATAGTCCTTTGTCTCTGAACCAAGAGGTTCATGCCTTCTACTTAGCAACCATGAGACTATGGCAGGCCAAATTGTTAGCTTGCAAAGGGGGTAAAATTTCAGATCTTTCACAGTTCTTATAAACTCAAAGAATCAAATTAAAGACTAACTACTAGAACTAGGGTCTCAAATTTATCCCCTCCATGTCCACCTTTCTCTCCATATCTGCTATGGGCTAATTGCTTATATCTCCCCCAAATTCATATGTTCAGACCTAATTCTGAATATGAGGATATTTGAAGATGGGATTTAGGCAATTAGGTCATGAGGGCAGAGCCCTTATGACTGGGATTAGTCCCTTATAAAAAAGGCTCAAGAGAGCTCCCTTGCCCTTCTGCCATATGAGGACACAATAAAAATGGCTGTCTATGAACCAGGAAACAAACAACCCCCTGCCAGACACCAGATCTGCTGGCACCTTGATTTTGCACTTCCCAGCTTCCAAAACTGTGAGGAATAAATTTCTATTGCTTATAAGCTCCTCTGTCTATGGTATTCTGTTATAGCAGCCTGAATGGCAATACCTCATCCATTTCTGCCTATTCCTATTCTGCTTTAGTCTATAGACAGAGAAGCAAGACAGCTTTCATCTTTGCCAAATCTGTTCTCTGAACTCCACAGCCCTGGGCTGTTGACCTTCAGTTGTTCCCAGGGAAGAACTCTGATTAGCCTAATTTGTATCATGGTTCCCTTGGACCAATATTTATTTAACAGATATGATATACTCAGTAAGAATATATTTCTGGAAATCATGTTCTTGAATATGAAAATTCTTATGAATATATTTCTCTTTAAAACTGAACAAATTAATGAAGAAAATATTAATATAAATTATTCATATTCAAAACTTTATGCTTATTAATATATCTTTGTATGTCACTCAATTTGCCCCCTCTCTCCACCCTTCAGTATTCAACTATAACATAGATCTGGGAACAGAGACTAGAGCAATATTCCTTAAGCGTCAATTAGGAAGGTAAAATAAACCTGACTTACCATAAGGAAATAGAAGAAAAGTAAACTGAGTGATATTGTCATTTGGAAAGCTGATCATTGGTAAATAGCTTTTAGATAAAATTACCTAGAGCCCTCCTTCCCACCCCTGCTTTGACCTCCACTAATACTCACATTTCTTCCTTCCGCTCCTTTATTTCTATAGGTCTATCTCCCTGATAAGCTCTTGAGAGAATAGAGACCATTCCTTATTTTTCACACATAGTTAAGTAAAAGCTTTTAATGTCCACAATAAAGAAGCTCACCAGCCTCTTCTCCTGGGGTAAGCAGGATGCCTTAAAAAGGAACACAGCAAGACAAAAAGATTCCCCAAATTCTGTTACATATTATTCAAAACAGTTACTTTCCTGTAACTAGAAAAATAATTTCATAAGTTCCAAAGTTTTGAGTAGATTTTATTTTCCTGTTCATTAATTCCCAGTTTCAAGACTTCTCAAACGTAGCTCAATTAAACCAATTAGAATAAAGTTTCCTATTAAATTTCCGGAAGATCATTGAGGTCTCATTAAAATAAACCCTATAACCTCTATTTGGAAACATTCTCCTTTGCTCATGTGCCTTCTCCTGCCTGTTTTCTTTTTTCAAATCTTTAGTTCAAATATTGAAATTCTTAACGAGTCTTGTTTTTATCTGACTCCTTATGCTTATTGTCGCCCTTTTGTCTTTGCTAAGAGGGAAGAGAGACCAAGATCCTGAGCTGAAGCCTCAGGGCAGAGATGAAGGAGCCAGTCTGTCTTCTGTAGAGTCAGTGAATCATGGTGCAATCATAGATCTCCTGGGGCTTAAACCCATTGGCAGCCCAGCTGAGGAAAAGAATCTCAGCTTCTGTAGCAGGTAGGGCTAGCCAACAGGATGGCAATGGATTAATTTCATTGGCCTTGGTCTGTTTTTCTTTAGTGGATACCTACAAGACGTACGTGTGTGTGTGTATATCTCCTTAAACCTGTTTTCAAATTATGATAAAGCTGACGATTTTACAAACCCTGATGACACTAGAGTGACCTCAGGCATCAATATCTGTCATCTTAAGTATCTCCTGACTGCTGTGAACCTCAGACTTGCCTATGTAGTACATAACTCTAATAATGTGAGCTTCTTCCAGGAGTGTTTATATCTGCCACATTAGAATGATCATGGATTGCATTAAATCAGCCATATAGATCCAAGTCAATAAGCGGCACTTGGAATTGATTCTAAGAGTAATTCCCATACTTAACCCAAACCACATGTCCTTACAATATAATCTAGTGTGTGGGGGTAGTGCAGGATAATCCAGAGAGAATATCCTTCTGACTCTCTCATTAGACATCTGAAAAGCTTCTGTTAATGACACACACATTCATGGAAGTATTTTGACTGTTCTTTTTTTTTTTTGAGGGTTATGTTTTTTTGTTCTTTGTTTTTTAAACATTTTATTGGAGTATAATTGCTTTACAATGGTTTGTTAGTTTCTGCTTTATAACAAAGTGAATCAGTTATACATATACATGTATCCCCATATCTCTTCCCCCTTGCGTCTCCCTCCCACCCTCCCTATCCCACTCCTCTAGGTGGTCACAGAGGACCGAGCTGATCTCCCTGTGCTATGCGACTGCTCCCCACTAGCTAGCTATTTTATGTTTGGTAGTGTATATATGTCCATGCCACTCTCTCACTTTGTCACAGCTTACCCTTCCCCCTCCCCATATCCTCAAGTCCATTCTCTAGTAGGTCTGTGTCTTTATTCCCATCTTGCCCCTAGGCTTTTCATGACCTATTTTTTTTGTTTCTTTCTTAGACTCTATATATATGTGTTAGCATACGGTATTTGTCTTTCTCTTTCTGGCCTACTTCACTCTGTATGACAGACCCTAGGTCCATCCACCTCACTACAAATAACTTAATTTCGTTTCATTTTATGGCTGAGTAATTCCATTGTATGTATGTGCCACGTCTTCTTTATCCATTCATCTGTTGATAGACACTTAGGTTGCTATCATGTCCTGACTATTGTAAATAGAGCTGCAATGAACGTTTTGGTACATGACCCTTTTTGAATTATGGTTTTCTCAAGGTATATGCCCAGTAGTGGGATTGCTGGGTCGTATGGTAGTTCTACTTTTAGTTTTTTAAGGAACCTCCATACTGTCCTCCATAGTGGCTGTATCAATTCACATTTCCACCAATAGTGCAAGAGTGTTCCCTTTTCTCCACACCCTCTCCAGCATTTACTGTTTGTAGATTTTTTGATGATGACCATTCTGACCGGTGTGAGATGATATCTCATTGTAGTTCTGATTTGCATTTCTCTAATGATTAATGATGTTGAGCATTCTTTCATTGTTTGTTGGCAATCTTTATATCTACTTCCGAGAAATGTCTGTTTAGGTCTTCTGCCCATTTTTGAATTGGGTTGTTTGTTTTTTTTGGTATTGAGCTGCATGAGCTGCTTGTAAATTTTGGAAATTAATCCTTTGTAAGTTGCTTCATTTGAAAATATTTTCTCCCATTCTGAGGGTTGTGTTTTCATCTTGTTTATGGTTTCCTTTGCTGTGCAAAAGCTTTTAAGTTTCATCAGGTTGCATTTGTTTATTTTTGTTTTTCTTTCCATTTCTCTAGGAGGTGGGTCAAAAAGGATCTTGCTGTGATTGATGTCATAGAGTGTTCTGCCTATATTCTCCTCTAAGAGTTTGATAGTTTCTGGCCTTACATTTAGGTCTTTAATCCATTTTCAGTTTATTTTTGTGTATAGTGTTAGGGAGTGTTCTAGTTTCATTCTTTTACATGTAGCTGTCCAGTTTTCCCAGCACCACTTATTGAAGAGGCTGTCTTTTCTCCACTGTATATTCTTCACTCCTTTATCAAAAATAAGGTGACCATATGTGCGTGGGTTTATCTCTGGGCTTTCTATACTGTTCCATTGATATATATTTCTGTTTTTGTGCCAGTACCATACTGTCTTGATGACTGTAGCTTTGTAGTATAGTCTGAAGTTAGTGAGGCTGATTCCTCCAGCTCCGTTTTTTGTTCTCAAGATTGCTTTGGCTATTCGGGGTCTTTTGTGTTTCCATACAAATTGTGAAATGTTTTGTTCTAGTTCTGTGAATAATGCCAGTGATAGTTTGATAGGGATTGCATTGAATTTGTAGATTGCTTTGGGTAGTAGAATCATTTTCACAATGTGGATTCTTCCAATCGAAGAACATGGTATATCTCTCCATCTATTTGTATCATCTTTAATTTCTTTCATCAGTGTCTTATAATTTTCTGCATACAGGTCTTTTGTCTCCTTAGGTAGGCTTATACCTAGATATTTTATTCTTTTTGTTGCAATGGTAAATGGGAGGGTTTTCTTAATTTCCCTTTCAGATTTTTCATCATTAGTGTATAGGAATGCAAGAGATTTCTGTGCATTAATTTTATATCCTGCTACATTACCAGATTCATTGATTAGCTCTAGCAGTTTTCAGGTAGCATCTTTATGATTCTCTACGTAAAGTATCATGTCATCTGCAAATAGTAACAGCTTTACTTCTTCTTTTCCGATTTGGATTCCTTTTATTTCTTTTTCTTCTCTGATTGCTGTGGCTGAAACTTCCAAAACTATGTTGAATAATAGTGATGAGAGTGGGCAACCTTGTCTTCTTCCTGATCTTAGTGGAAATGGTTTCAGTTTTTCACCATTGAGGATGATGTTGGCTGTGGGTTTGTCATATATGGTCTTAATTATGTTGAGGAAATTTCCCTCTATGACTACTTTCTGGTGGGTTTTTATCATAAATTGGTGTTGAATTTTGTCAAAGCTTTCTCTGCATCGATTGAGATGATCATATGCTTTTTCTCCTTCAGTTTGTTAATATGGTGTATCACATTGATTGATCTGCGTGTATTGCAGAATCCTTGCATTCCCGGGATAAACCCCACTTGATGATGGTGTAAGATCCTTTTATTGTGCTGTTGGATTCTGTTTGCTAGTATTTTGTTGAGGATTTTTGCATCTATGTTCACCAGTGATTTTGGCCTATAGTTTTCTTTTTTTCTGACATCTTTGTCTGGTTTTGGTATCAGGGTGATGGTGGCCTCGTAGAATGAGTTTGGGAGTTTTCCTCCCTCTGCTATATTTTGTAAGAGTTTGACAAGGATGGGTGTTAGCTCTTCTGTAAATGTTTGATAGAATTCGCCAGTGAAGCCATCTGGTCCTGGGCTTTTCTTTGTTGGAAGATTTTTAATCACAGTTTCAATTTCAGTGCTTGTGATTGGTCTGTTCATATTTTCTATTTCTTCCTGGTTCAGTCTCAGAAGGTTGTGCACTTTTAAGAATTTGTCCATTTCTTCCAGGTTGTCCATTTTATTGGCATAGAGTTGCTTGGAGTAATCTCTCATGATCCTTTGTATTTCTGCAGTGTCAATTGTTACTTCTCCTTTTTCATTACTAACCGTATTGATTTGAGTCTTCTCCCTTTTTTTCTTGATGAGTCTGGCTAATGGTTTATCATTTTGTTTATCTACTCAAAGACCAGCTTTTAGTTTTATTGATCTTTGCTATTGTTTCCTTCATTTCTTTTTGATTTTTTTCTGATCTGATCTGTATGATTTCTTTCCTTCTGCTAACTTTGAGGTTATTTTGTTCTTTCTCTAATTGCTCTAGGTGTAAGGTTAGGTGGTTTGTTTGAGATGTTTCTTGTTACTTAAGGTAGGATTGAAGTGCTAAAAACTTCCCTCTTAGAACTGCTTTTGCTGTGTCCCATAGCTTTTGGCTCATCGTGTTTTCATTGTCATTTGTTTATAGGTATGTTTTGATTTCCTCTTTGATTTCTTCAGTGATCTCTTGGTGATTAAGTAGCATATTGTTTAGCCTCCATGTGTTTGTATTTTTTCCAGATTTTTTCCTGTAATTGATATCTAGTCTCCTAGTGTTGTGGTTGGAAAAGATACTTGATATGATTTCAATTTTCTTAAATTTACCAAGGCTTGATTTGTGACCCAAGATATGATCTATCCTGGAGAATGTTCCTTGAGCACTTGAGAAGAATGTGTATTTTGTTGTTTTTGGATGGAATATCCTATAAATATCAATTAAGTCCATTGTGTTTAATATATCATTTAAAGCTTGTGTTTCCTTATTTATTTTCATTTTGGATAATCTGTCCATTGGTGAAAGTGGGGTGTTAAAGTCCCCTACTATGATTGTGTACTGTTGATTTCCCCTTTTATGGCTGTTAGTATTTGCCTTATGTATTGAGGTGCTCCTATGTTGAGTGCATAAATATTTATATTTGTCATATCTTCTTCTTGGATTGATCCCTTGATCATTATGTAGTGTCCTTTTTTGTCTCTTGTAATAGTCTTTTTTTTTAAGTCTATTTTGTCTGATATGAGGATTGCTACTCCAGCTTTCTTTTGATTTCATTTGCATGGAATATCTTTTTCCATCCCCTCACTTTCAGTCTGTATGTGTCCCTATTTCTGAAGTAGGTCTCTTGTAGACAGCATATATACAGGCCTTGTTTTTGTATCCATTCAGCCAGTCTATGTCTTTTGGTTGGAGCATTTAATCCAGCTACATTTAAGGTAATTATCGATATGTATGTTCCTATTACCATTTTCTTAATTATTTTGGGTTTGTTATTATAGGTCTTTTCCTCCTCTTTTTTTTCCTGCCTAGAGAAGTTCCTTTAGCATTTGTTGTAAAGCTGGTTTGGTGGTGCTGAATTCTCTTAGCTTTTGCTTGACTGTAAAGATTTTAATTTCTCCGACAAATCTGAATGAGATCCTTGCTGGGTAGAGCAATCTTGGTTGTAGGTTTTTCCCTTTCATCACTTTAAAAATGTCCTGCCACTCCCTTCTGGCTTGCAGAGTTTCTGCTGAAAGATCACCCGATAACATTATGGGGGTTCCCTTGCATGTTATTTGTTGTTTTTCCCTTGCTGCTTTTAATATTTTTTCTTTGTATTTAATTTGTGAAAGTTCGATTAATATGTGTCTTGGCATGTTTCTCCTTGGATTTATCCTGTGTGGGACTCTCTATGCTTCCTGGACTTGATTAACTATTTCCTTTCCCATATTAGGGAAGTTTTCAACCATAATCTGTTCAAATATTTTCTCAGTCCCTTTCTTTTTCTCTTCTTCTTCTGGGACCCCTATAATTCGAATGCTGGTGCATTTAATGTTGTCCCAGAGGTCTCTGAGACTGTCCACAGTTCTTTTCATTCTTTTTTCTTTATTCTGCTCTGCAGTAGTTATTTCCACTATTTTGTCTTCCAGGTCACTTATCCGTTCTTCTGCCTCAGTTATTCTGCTATTGAACCCTTGTTGAGAATTTTTAATTTCATTTATTGTGTTCATCCTTGTTTGTTTGCTCTTTAGTTCTTCTAGGTCCTTGTTAAACGTTTCTTGTATTTTCTATATTCTGTTTCCAAGATTTTGGATCATCTTTACTATCATTATTCTGAATTCTTTTTCAGGTAGACTGCCTATTTCCTCTTCATTTGTTAGGTCTGGTGTGTTTTTGCCTTACTCCTTCATCTGCTGTGTGTTTCTCTGTCTTCTCATTTTGCTTTACTTACTGTGTTTGGGGTCTCCTTTGTGCATGGTGCAGGTTTGTAGTTCCCGTTGTTTTTGGTGTCTGTCCCCAGTGGCTAAGGTTGCTTCAGTGTGTTGTGTAGGCTTCCTGGTGGAGGGGATAGTGCCTGTGTTCTGGTGGATGAGGCTGGATCTTGTCTTTCTGGTGGGCATGTCCACGTCTGTTGGTGTGTTTTGGGATGTCTGTGGCATTATTATGATTTTAGGCAGCCTCTGTGCTAATGGATGGGGTCATGTTCCTGTCTTGCCAGTTGTTTGGCATAGGGTGTCCAGCACTGTAGCTTGCTGGTCGTTGAGTGAAGCTAGGTCTTGGCGTTGAGATGGAGATCTCTGGGAGATTTTCACCATTTGATATTAGGTGGAGCTGGGAGGTCTCTTGTGGACCAGTGTCCTGAAGTTGGCTCTCCCACCTCAGAGGCACAGCCCTGATGCCTGGCTGGAGCACCAAGAGCTTTTCACCCACACAGCTCAGAATAAAAGGGAGAAAAAATAGAAAGAAAGAAAAAAGATAAAATAAAGTTATTAAGGTAATTATTAAGAAAAAAATTTTAAGAAGTAAAGAAAAAAAAGAATACGGATGGAGAGAACCCTAGGACAAATGGTAAAAGCAAAGCTATACAGACAGTATCACACAGAAGCATGCACCTGAGGGTTATTTATTTATTTATTTTTTTGTGGTACGCGGGCCTCTCACTGTTGTGGCCTCTCCCGTTGCAGAGCACAGGCTCCGTACATGCAGGCTCAGTGGCCATGGCTCATGGGCCTAGCCGCTCCACAGCATGTGGGATCTTCCCAGACCGGGGCACGAACCCGTGTCACCTGCATCGGCAGGCGGACTCTCAACCACTGCGCCACCAGGGAAGCCCTTGAGGGTTATTTTTTATTCAGTGGGAACTTTTAGGACTACAAGCCCAGGAGGCAACATCTCAAGGAACCCTGAGTGAACTGCTCTGAGGAGGCGAAGTAGGGAGCCATGTTATATAGAAGTTTTACAACAATGGGCAGGTAGTCTATGTGTAAAAAGATTATTGTTAATTAAAGGAAAGCCAAATATCTCAATTTAAGGAATTTAGAGCTTTTCTATATATGGGAAGATGCAAGAGTCTAGGCTCACTGAAATCATTCCTTTGATATGCACCTTAGCCTATCTGGGGCCAGTATCCCGTGTTTTCACATCCTGAGTTTCCTCAGGGCTCGCCATAGGGAGTGGCTGCAGTGACTGTTCCTACTGACAGAGAAAATAAGATTCTGTTTGGGTGGCAAGGCTCTTGATAACACCCCAGTCTACAACAGCCAAGAGGTCAATGCATCTGATCTTCCGGATTCACATTTAAGAGTTTAACTGACCTTATGAGATGTTAAAGTTCTGAAGGCCTCTGTGCCATACACTTGAAACTAACATGATACTGTAAATCAAGTATACTTCAATAAAAAAAAATTTTAATTAAAAAAAAGTTCTGAAGGACTTTGAAAAAAGGGCTCTGTTATTTTTTCACCAGTACCACAAACCACTTAGAATGTTTTGCTGATAGTACAAACCACATGTCTTATTCTGCAGTAAACAAATTGCTTTCTGAGAGCTCTAACTGTGGGATAATTCTTGATTAAAACAAGTACAATTTTTTCACTGAACAGTAGAACAGAAAGTTATTAGCAGGTATCATATACCTCATCTACTATATGTAGTTTACCAATATGAGAGCTAGTCAGACTTAGAAAGTATTAGAAAATAAGCCTCACAGAGTATTTAAAGAGAAAAACATCAACAACAACCAAAAAATCCACCTGTTTGGAGGAAAAACATTCGATAAGGAAAAGGAACTCAAAGAAAAAATAAAGAGAAGGAACAATTCAGTACCCATGATCAATTACGAGAGCTAGTTTTAAAATGCTTATCCAGTTAGTTAAATCAAAGTATTTTAAATTTGCAAACTAAGAAATCTTACCAACTAAAGATAATTAATAAAGGATTAGCCTAATTTAATAATAAATCAGAAAATTCAAGGACTGAGCACAAAAGAGAAAGCTAACATATGATGTGACTCTTACTTTATTGTATATAGAGTCTGGGCATTAACTTCCCCACTGTCTGAATTAATCTGGTCATCTGATGAATATTCGCAGCACATGTTTGTTAATAATACAGTCAAGAATAGAATTTTTGGTGAGGCAATTTTAGACTCAATATGTTAAGCTACTGCTAAGTGTACCATCAAGAGAACCTAAGTGGGGGATGGCTCTTTGTTTTCCTTGATGAACCTCAGCTAAACTTTGATAAGATCTTAATATTTTCATAGGCTGAATATCTGTGACTTAGAAAAATCGAGATTTTTTTTCCCTGATATGGATTGTTACATGGATAAAAAGGAAGTTAGTGAAGAATCCTTATCTTATTCTTGTCAGCATTCTTTGAAATGCATAGTCTCAGTTCAACAAAACTGATATAGATCAGTTAAATTTTATTTTTGCTCCCTCTTAAAATTCCCATTTGCTTTCTTTTCTCCTTTCTTCTAAAATGTATTTTTCTAGGTCTATATACTAATTCTTGTTCCTAAAAGGCATTTAATTAGCCAGTTATCATATCTTTAAATAGTGCTGTCAAGGTAAGTGGGAAGGTGAAATTGGAGGAGAGCCCTCTGGAAGACTGAAAAATCCACGATATGTTTCTCTGAATATAAAAACCCTTTACTCCCTCGTTTGACATAGAATTCTACGACTGAAGCACAACAGGTGAAATGACCCATCTGTTTCAAAGCCAAGATGTTGAGCCCATATGGTGGCAGAGACATAACAGTGTTCAATCCAGTATCAACTATTTCCTTAGTGGCCTATGAAAGAAGGCAGATTTTCCTGCTGGCTTCTGCCTACAGACAAGCCATTCCGACATCTTCCCCAGTCTGCTTTATAGAGATAGAATGGCCGACCAGATAGTATTGCCCTGGTAGGCCAACTCAGCCCTGCTGAGGAAGTTTTAGAGCTAGTGAACTTTTTTCTTATGAGAAGTGGAGACATAAAACTCTGAGTCACATCCAGGCCCTGCATGTATTTTTCTGGGGCAGCCTTCTCTGGGCACATGTGTGTACGCCTCTCACACCTGCCCATCACTGCTCTGCCCAGTTCTATGAATAGGAAGCCAAGCGCCACATGAACACTGGGCAGAGAAACAAGGCAGGGAGAGCAGACAAGCCCTGGCGAGGCATCTCTAACGCCAGGGCACACATGGTGCCCTGGGCCATCCAACAGAGGTGTGACACTGTTTACCAGGGAGAACGGCTGCTGCAGCCTGGCTCCCTACGCCCTGTCTGGCCTATGAAATTTGATCTAAATCACAGGAGGCAAAAACATATTACTCTGACCGCAATTCACATTCCGTTGGAGGAGGCAGGATTAGAACATTTCTATTCTTGCCCAATGCTGCTAAATTTAAAGTCAGTATAACTATTCACTGCAGTCTTCCTTCAAAAGACCAAAGGCAAGCATCATCTGCTGGTGGCAGAATGCTCTGAAATAGCATCGTGAGCTGTATGGTTGGGCAGAGGAAGCTGAGAGGTCACAAACAACAGTCCTAAACTCATGGCCAAGGCTGCTCGTAAGGCCACTTATAGTAAACGCCTCCATTTATGACTTCATTCATACCCTCATCCATTTGTCTAATCGTGTATTTCTTTATTGAACAACTGTTTATTAAACTTCTATTATGTGTCAAGCATAAAGGTGAACAGTCGCAGCCCTTGCGAGGCTTATACAGGAGACAGGTACACATGTGAAGAAGAATAAATCTACACCACCTTAAAACTGGTGTGCTGATGGCTCTCTGCTCTTCACGTCTGCATACTTCCTCGGTTATTCTCAGGTCTAGAGTCTTTCATTTCTTGTTCACTTAAAGATCATCCTTATGATTTGAAAGGTAGCTCAAAAGTACTCATCTAGCCCTCCTCCTTCAGGACACCCATCTGGATTTACCAGGAGGACCAGGGAACATTTCACAGCAAACTTTACAATTACTTCCTTTTTCAGTCCTCTTTCCCAGACTCCAATCCCCACCCTACTTCCATTTACCATTTATTTTTTTTGCGGTACGCGGGCCTCTCACTGTTGTGGCCTCTCCCATTGCAGAGCACAGGCTCCGGATGCGCAGGCTCAGCGGCCACGGCTCACGGGCCCAGCCGCTCCGCGGCATGTGGGATCTTCCCGGACCGGGGCACGAACCTGTGTCCCCTGCATCGGCAGGCGGACTCTCAACCACTGTGCCACCAGGGAAGCCCCCATTTCCCATTTTTTAAACCAACAGTATTTTATGTCCAATAATTTTTGAGGTTATGTTCAATTTCATGAGGATATCAGCACCTGGTCTGATTTTCCCAGACTTCTTATACCATTTGGAACTTTCAGTGACTTAGATCTGCTATCAAGTGGTTCAGGACTTATTTCCAGTAGCATGGCAAGATCTCTGTGATGGATATCTAAGGTGGAATTATCTCTTCTATCCAGTGTGAAACCACTAAAGATTCCTAGAGAGAAACATGGGCAGGAATTGTGGCTATTAAAGACCCTCTCTAGATTTAATTTTTATTTCTGCTGGTTTGGCAGTCTGAGGGAACAAAATTCTGAGGGCTATTTTCCTACCCCTGCTTGAAATAATATTATACATTATTATTTTATATAGGCTGAGACCCCAGATTCTGGGTCTAAGGAATGGCCCTGAACTTAATGCTTTACATGTATCTGAATAATCAGTGCCATGAAAGAAGGAACCCAAGAGTCCTATTCCTCACTTATTTTCTCCACTCTTAACCATAACTGATTGAAGACCAGTAGAAGTTCCTGCCTGGACATATTGTGTCTCCCTCCCTTCTCCTAAACCCACCAATGGCTGGTATAGTGAGTTAGGATTTGGGGTAAAGCATCTACTGGGTATATAGTATTTAAAGTTCCTTGCTCATTTCTATGTGTCCTTCTTTCCCCAGAGAAAATGAGGGCAAATCATCAGGGAAGAAGGAGGAGAGACTGAAGAATTAGACTTAAAATTGGAGTTTGGAGAGGGTTACAGCGTGGGGAAATGCTGAGAAATGACCTCTTGGAAGAGAATCTTAGGATGGACTAAATATTATTTACACGCAAAAAAAAAAAAACTAAAGGAAAGAATTTAAGTTAGTTGGAGTTGTCAGTAAAGAATTCAGCCATTCTACACTGTAGTGATCTTCACCAAGAAAGAACAAGTCCCTGGCCTGGCCTCTTGCATCTCCAGGCACCGGTTCTGGACCGGGCCTGAAACAGGAGACTGAGCCCCCAGCATATTGAAATTACATCAACTGAAATGTTATTTTCTTTTGATCGAAAAATTATAGCAAAAACATTAGGATATGATTTAGCAAATTTCAAAGGAAAATAAACATTTATTGCAATAAATAACCATAAGATAGGCCTAATAATACTCTGCTCTAAAAATAATCATGTGAATCAGGAAAATAGTGAAACTCCTTTTTCGTCATGCCTGAATTTTCACATAGCATTAGAAAATGCTTAGAAAATTTGACTGCTAATTCAGGGTCTTGACTGACTCACTGCCTGACCCACGGCTCAGCCCTAACCTCTCTGTGACCCCATGTCTTTCTCTGCACAATGTGAGTGTCTTTCTCTTTTCTCAGTGAGCATATTCTGAAATAAGTAAAATAATAAAAGGTTTTATCCCTTGGAAGACATGATGCTAATAGATATAAGCTTTACTTTCATACACAATTCCTTCTAAATAATCCTATCCCATTGTAACTCCCCAACACACATACATAGTAAATAAGAGGTTGCAACAGATCTAAATAAAGTGGGAGACAGACAAGTATTGAAATTGAAGACCAGACAATACCTATTCAACAAAACAAAGTACTTTTTTAACAACAGCATTTCATTAAGTCAAGATAAACATATACAAGTTTCATAATATAGAAAAGGTAGCCAACAATATCTTTCTTTTCCCCTCCTTGACAGCATCCCCCTCCTGACTCTGATCTCTCTTGTGGTGCCCTCCCCATGGGTCTGACATATTTCACCATTGTACTTGTGTTTGTTCACATGCGCCAATCATCACTTCTGGCTGTGCTGTCAAAAGCTCTGTCTGGAGAATTTTTGGAAAATGCCATTTCCCAGGCTTCACCCCTGAAGTCCTGGATTAACTGGTCCTGGGTGGAACTGAGGCAGCCCTGATTTTAAAAGGCTCACCAAGTGATTCTAAGGCACAGCTGAGGCTGAGAAAGAAACATTGAGTAGTTGACCTAGGGAAGCTTTCACTTACAGGTGGAAAGAGTTTTTAAAAAGTTATTGGTGCCCCAAATATCCACCTTGCTTAAGGAATTACTCTTATGCAAGAGAAGCACACTGTATCCCTTATGGCCCAAGGTATAACTCACCATGTTATCAAAATTTTCTAGTTGCAAGTGAAATTCTGATTTAATTCTATGCTTTAGGATAGGTTTATAGTATAACTTATCCCTCAAACTAGGACACTTTTGAGAGAGAATTATGCTGGTGCAACCAGGCAAACTGGGGCATATAAGCCACCCTAATTATGGGAGATGTTTATAATTGGAAAATACTTACAGACTTTTGGGATACAACTTATTGCCCCTTGAGCAGATTAATTTTCTCATTTGTAAAATTGGCATAATAATTATTATCTTGCAAGTTGGATGGAAGTTGAAATGTGGATATGAAAGACCTTTGTAAACTCTGTCCTATATATAAAATTTATTTATTACTATTTGAGCCAAGATACTTGCCATCAGAGAGATTGAGACACCAGAAAGTGTGAACAGGAGAATTACCAAGTGTTATTCAGCACCTCCTTTTCTCTTTAAATCCCACTGGAAATTTGGAAGTCAGGGGAGCTAAAGGAAGAGATTCATAGGTCCCTGTCAAAGGGGATCTATGAATGGCCTGTCACCTAACCTATCAGGTGTCTTTCCTAAACATCCTGGCTCAGGTATATCGTAGGGCATCAAGGAAAATTTACAACTACAGGGTTAGGGTTGCAAAGGGCTTAAGAACTGTAACCAATACCAACCATCTATATAATGCTTTACGAATGAAAAGATGTAATATAGCTTAGTTAGTAAAGGCATGGCCTTTAGAGGTGCCCACCACTGCTAACTTTATTTTCTTGGTAGTTTCTTAACTCTTCTCATTCTTGATTTTCTTATGGGTAGGTGAAGATAACATGCTCTCATCCCAAGCATGTTTGAAGATTGAAGTGGAAATATTAGTGTCTAGCACACAAAATGTACACAGTAAAAGACAGCAATTGCTGTTACTCTCATTATCACTTCCTGCTCCCAATCCTTCCAGCAGCCCATGAAGTGAATAGAGCAGGTTGTGAGAGGGATCGCCCTGAGAGAAAGCAGAGGAGAAGCAGGGGAAGAGGAAAAAAGGAAAAGACAATCTTTCTTATTTTATCAGTGTGGATGGACACCAAGGCTCAGGTTTGTTAGTGCAAATGGCATAACCCATTGCAGTTTGGAATATGTCTGATGGGTTCATCATTAGGACTCGGGGTTAGATAAACTCTTACTCATCCTCAGTGATCTTGAGGACAGAGAGCATGGTTGCTAACGCTATCTAAAGGATCTCCTTTCTCCTGCAGCCCCATGTTGATGGCAGAGCATAGCAGGTATCACCTAGAGCCAGTGCCTTGTGGATGGTAACCACCACCACCCTCCCTTCTGTCACCCTGTCCTCTGGGGTTGTTTTCCTAACCTCCCTGGCCATGCACATTTCACTTCCATGTGGTACAATCCTTAACATTTAGCTAGGAAGTAAAATATCTCCTAACACATTTAGATAATTCATTTGCCGTGCTGAAATGTTTGTATTGCCCAAGCCCAGATAAGGTTGAGCTCTTTCTTGTTTTCAAATACAAGGGAAGTAATGGAGAGAAGTGGTTGAGTGTTATTGCAGGCACGACGGAGTCATTGAAGTGGCATGCAAAAATGCAGTGATAGGCCCAGATGGAAGAGGAAGTAGGCCAGGAAAAGACATCAGAGGCTTCCACAGCTGAGGTCAGAGGGACCAAGAAAAAAAATGTCCCTTCTCTACCCTGTCCCAGGGACATGAGGCAGGTAGGAGGAAAGCCATTGAGTTTACGCAATCTAGGGCTCTTTGCTTGTGGACCTTCATGTACTCCTTGCAAAGATGAAATATCCCTGCCTCTTTGTGTTGGGAGTTGCTGGGTGGGTGTATGTTGTTGTTAACACCCCTTCCATCTGGTTCATAGGTTTCTGTATCTAAGTCACAAAGGGTTAATGGATTTGCCAACCATGAGAAATTTGTCACCAAGAGTGTGAAAGGAACAAATCACTATGATCTTGTAAAGAATCTTTTATTCTTCACTGAATTTGAAATTGCAAATCCCAAAATAAACATGAAACTAAGTCTCCTGTGTGGCACAGTGCCCTATAATTTTCAGCTCACGGAGCTCTATAAATTTCAGCTTTTGATTTCACAGACAACATTCAGATGGGTAAATGAGTTCAGTTGCCCTGAGGCCTGACTACAAGCTCAGACACCTAATCTGAGCCTACAGCTGAGGACTCTGTCAAGAGAAAGTTGGTTACCATGTTTTCTGACACTGTCAACCCGTGCCTTCTTCAAGGAGCAGTTCAGTGTAGTCAGATTGGTTGACATCTTGCCCTAGATAATCACACACTCTAAGGATATTGTTACATGCTAAGATTCTCATATTAAACCCAAAGCATGCAGGGCACACATCTACATCAAAGTCACAATGAAGAAAAGGTCTACCACCTCTTTGACACCTCTTTCCCCCTGACTCCAACCACCACTTCTCCTTTGCTCATTCTTTTCTTGTCTTTGGATGTTTGAAAGCTGTATGCGTAGTGGAGTTTGAATCCCACTCTTTCCGCTGGGATTTTTATACTCCTTTTACAAAGAAGTAGAGTGGGGAAAGCCAGTCAACCGATCAGTTTGGTGGGTTTCAGGAAAAGGGAGCTGCCAACAAAATACTGAGAACCACAGAAAGAGAAAAGTCACAGAGATGGAGCTGTGACCCCTCCAGGTCATTTATAACTAAAACATGAACTTAGCAGAGCCTAGGATTGATTTACCATGCTTCTCTCTTCTCCTCTTCTCTTACTTCCTTCCCCTTTCCTGCCCTTGCACACCACACACCACACACCACACACACACACACACACACACACACACACACACACACACACACACACACACACACACACACACACACACACACACACACATGCCAGGACTGGATGAAAACCTAATGGCAATTCCATACCAACTTTTAATCTATCCGAATTACCAGGTTCCCACTGCCATATGCTAATGTGCCAGTGAGCTTTCTGGTACCACCCAGCAATTCAGAGTGGTTATGATGGTAAGATGATAGCTGCTCTTCTGTTGCAGTTTGCTTTATGAACTTCCCTTGTTTATGGCTTTTTAACTTTGCAATAATAAGCCCCTTGATGCTGAAATGGAGGCCAGGGAATGGAGAAGGGATTCCAGGTTAAATGTGAAAAGGAGAAGAAAATAAAACACCCATTTTCAAATCATGAGGCAGGAAAAAACAGGGGCAGGAACCAGTCATTAAAAATATTGTTTTTATAGGACTCGTGGCAACTAAAAGTTCAGTTTATATGTAAAAGACAACTATATTTATTGATTGGAAACTAAATAAAAATTACAGCCTGCATTTCTGTTTTCCTGTGTTAGTTTTGAATTACAAATCCGTTCTTGTCTTACTTCATCATAAAATTTTCTGTGATTTGCTCGTTTTCCACGTGGACTATAAAAGATTCTCCTACAAACTCAAAATATGAATTGGCTGAATTATTCAAAGAGGATAGAGAAAAACTCTTTCACCTACCCCTTCATATTTCACCATCTCTTTTACATGACCCTTAAAGAGCTACCCAAATCCTCTCATCATCAGATATAACCCTCTTTGTCACTTAGAGGGTAGGCAATGTCCCACCACACTTTCACATCTCATCTCCATTTCTTCCATGTTATCCTCTCACTTAACTTCTTTCGTTATCTTCTTCCATTCTTTCATTCCACAAATGTTTATGCACTAGGAATATAGCGTGGCAAAAAAAGAGCAAAAATTCCAGTACTTATCTGAATGAAAAAAGAGATAGTCAATAAAGAAAATAAATGCGGGCTTCCCTGGTGGCGCAGTGGTTGAGAGTCCGCCTGCTGATGCAGGGGACACGGGTTCGTGCCCTGGTCCGGGAAGATCCCACATGCCGCGGAGCGGCTGGGCCCGTGAGCTATGGCCGCTGAGCCTGCGCGTCTGGAGCCTGTGCTCCACAACGGGAGAGGCCGCAACAGTGAGAGGCCCGCGTACCACAAAAAAAAAAAAAAAAGAAAGAAAGAAAAGAAATCTTTATAATATATTATATGTTTCCTGGTGATAGGTTAAGGGAAAAAATAAAACAAGGAAGGGTTGTAGTGATATTGTGTGTGTGCCTGCTTCGAAAAAAGTAGTCCAAGACTGCCTCTCCAAGAAAGCAGCCCCATCACCCCCAGTAGTCAGAAGACAAGTGATGTCACATGCTTGTTCTTTTTGAAGTCTTAACTGACCATCAGACAACTCCCAGCCAGATATTAGACACATGATCAAGGAACAGTGTTCTTATTTAACATATTCTGTGCTCACTGTGGCAGGCACTATGAGGAAAGCAACAAAGTAACAGAAATAAAATACAATTTTTTATTTATTTTGCCACTTCAAATTGATTCCCCCTTCTTGAGGGTAGAAATAAACTATATGAATAATCAAATACTTTAAGAACTTGACACAAATTATGCCATAAAAGAGTTATTTGCCGTAGACTGGATAGTCAGAAAAGTCTTCATTTAGTAGCTTGCTTATGTTTCTTTGTTTGTTTGGTTTTGGTTTTCTGTTAATTCTTTTTTTAATTGCAGTATAGTTGATTTACAATGTTGTGTCAGTTTTCTGGTGTACAGCAAAGTGGTTCAGATATATATAGATACATATATATATATATATATACACACACAGATATAGATATATTCTTTTCCATTATGGTTTATTATGGGATATTGAATATAGTTCCCTGTGCTATATACAGTAGGACCTCATTATTTATTTATTTTATATATAGTTGTTTGTATCTGCTAATCCCAAATTCCTAATTTATCCTTCCCCCACTCCTTTTCCCCTTTGGTAATCATAAGTTTGTTTTCTATATCTGTGAGTCTGTTTCTGCTTTGTAAATAAGTTCATTTGCATCCAATTTTAGATTCCACATATAAGTGATGTCATATGGTATTTGTCTTTCTCTTTCTGGCTTATGATCTGAACTTTGAAAGAAGTGATATGGGTGACAGGAAAAGGACATTTGGGGTAAGGGGAGCAACAAGGCTTCTGTAGTCTCCAACACCTCAGCTGAGTTTTAAAATAATCTATAGGTTAATTCATTTGGAGCTCCAAGACAATTTACATCTTTTTCTCCAAGGCTCTCCCCTCCCAGCACACATTGTCTTCTTTTCTCATCCCTAATTTTCTCTTCAGTGGTCTGGATAATTATGAGTTCAATGTTCAGGACTATGTTCTTTTTAATTTTATTTTTCCTGAGCCCTGCATGAGCACCAGGCTCTTCATAGGCTGTTGAAATGAGGAAGGCTCTGACCCTCCACTCAGGGAGATACTATACTGGTAAGTGACCTAACAACTATACAATTATGGCAGATAATGCTCGCTCTTACTCAAAATCCACTCTTCTCCGATTTTTTCACTGACCATATGGCCACCCAGAAAAAACGCGACGTTTCCAGTCTCCTTTGAAGATAAGGAGCTCTGGCCAATGAGTGGTAAAAAGAAGAGAAATAACTCTTTCTTAAAAATCCATCTTTAGTTGGTTTCTGCGTCTGACTGGTACAGGACCAGTCTACTTGCCATAAACAATTAGAAAACCAGATAAAATATATTAAACAACTCTTTCAGACATTGAGACAACAGGCAGAGCAGGACTGTGATGACTGAGAAAAGGGGAAGCCTACGATTAGCCTTTCTTTCTGCCTGTAAAAGATGGCCCAGGGGGAAGATCCCAAGAAGAGCACATGAGAGCTTGCTGAGCTGAAAAGACAGTTGGATTTTGGGGATGCTGAGGCAGTCAGAATCCGTGGGACAGAGTACTGAAGAGGAGTAATCTGAGCAGAGAAACCTGCATAATGTCCCTTTAATTATGCATGTATACAGTGAAACTCCAGAAAAAGCCATTGCTGGGAAAATAACTACTGAGGAGCTATAAGCTGAACAACAACTAGAGCTTGAACAAGGTTGAGAGATATTCAAAAATCCTTCCATCTAGAGCAGAGAAATCTCATTAAACCCTCAGGAAATTCAACAAGAGAACATAGAAGGTCATGGCTTGGTAATATGGCCAAATTAGCCTTGGAGTAAAGGCTACTCTAGACCAACCCCAACAAAGCTTAAAAACAAGTTTTAAAATACAAGCTTTGCCTAACAAGATTAATTCAACACTCTTTAAAGGAAGTAAACATAGGAAACACTCAATATTGTAACATTTATAATATGATATTCATAAAAAAATTCTAGGCAAGAAAAACAAC
Source organism: Globicephala melas (assembly GCF_963455315.2). Classification (NCBI taxonomy): domain Eukaryota; kingdom Metazoa; phylum Chordata; class Mammalia; order Artiodactyla; family Delphinidae; genus Globicephala; species Globicephala melas. Next base: position 94,618,679 of record NC_083315.2, read on the forward strand.
AAGTTGTTGCCACAAAATAGGAGAAAATATAAGCAGAAGGAGAAATGACATTGTTGATGAAATTAAAAGAGAACAATTTAAAATCAGCTATTATAAATGTGATCAATAGTTCCTAAAGAACAACATGTTCATAATAAAGAAATAAGTCAATAATAAAGAACTTCTAGAGATGAAAAATACTTCTAAAATAAAATTTTGCTTAATAGAATAATAGATTAATGCTTCAGAAGAAGAGATCCGTGAACATGAAGACACAGCAATAGAAACTATCTAAATTGAAGCATAGAGAGAAAAAAAAGAAGAAAAATTGAAGAGACTCAGTGACCTGTGGGACAACCTCAAACATCTAACATATATGATATTTTTTTCCCAAAAAAGGAGTGGAAAAAAGTACATAAAATTTTTCTCAGTAAATAATGACAAAAAATTTATAATTTTAATTTCTGATTGATAATGGTTTGTAGAGCTATAGTTTATTTCTGTATATTGACCTTTATCTTAACTTCTAAACTCACTTATTGGTCCAAAACCTTTTAAAAATAAATTCCAAATGGATTTCTGTATAAATGATCGTGTTGTATGCAAATAAAGACCATTTTTTACTTTCCAATCTGTTTGCCCTTCATTTCTTTTTTTCTTGCTTTATTGTACTGTTGAATAAAAGCGGTGTTAGTGAACATCCTTGCCTTTTTCCTGATTGTAGGGGGAAAGTATTTTCTCACATGCTCAAGTATGATGCTAGCTATAGGTTTTTCACAGATGCCCTTTATCAGGTTAAGGAAGGTCCCTTCTCTTCCTAATTTGATAAGAATTTTATTGAAAAGGGTGTTGAATTTTATCAAATAATTTTTAATGTATATTGAGATGATCTTAGTTTTTTTAAATTTAGTCTGTTAATATGAGCCAGAGTCGAGGTGCTTGAGGACAAAAGAGAAAAAGGGAACTTTCTGGTTGACAGAAAATTTCTAGATCTTGATTGTGTTACTGGTGAGTTTTGTCAAAATTCAGCTAACTATAAACTTCGGATGCTTTTATTTTCTTGTATGCATATAATACCTCTACAGAGTTTATTTAAAAATATATCTCGAATGCATTCTTTTCCCCTTATTTTGTTGTATCTCCCTCCATCCTACTGCCTAGAATTCATAGATAATGACTGAAGCGATAGCTGCCATCTTATAACATGAGGATGAGAGTCATGCAAGGAAGGAGCATGAATTCCTGAGGTCTCTGAGAAGATAAGCTGCCGTATATAGCCCTGCACTGCTCACTGAATTTTTATGAGAGAAAAATAAACTTAAAAATTTTAAACCACAGTTATATTTTGGAAAACCTAATTCTATATGCTGTAAGTGAGTAGAATATGGTACTATATAAATTTGATGCAAAACAAGTGCTAAGGACATTCAGTAAAGTTCACAATGAATTACAAGTTGGATTTCAGTAAAGACTTCGTTGGAATGAGAGGGAGGGAATTGCATTTGAAGTGAACCTTAGTGAACATGACTTCAACAGATAAACGGTTTTGTTAAGCTATAAGAAGTCAAGGAAGATTTCTGAGCAGTGGGATAATAGCATGGAAATTATACTTCTAAAAATTAAATTGTGCCAACCCAGACAGAAGAAGGTAAACTCAAGAAAAACGGAAAGTGTGCATGGGAAGAAAGATGTTAATTTTAGCTGAAACACAGGATGTACTAAGAGGAACTGGGGTTGGAATAGAGTAGAATAACGACTTTTAATACTAAACTTGGTGTGAATGTAAGTCTTTTAGAAAAGTAAGTGATTATTTCTGACTTAAATGAAATCAACTTGCCTATGGAATTACATGACAATTATGTGTTAGAATGAGGAAGGCATGCGAACAAGAATATAAGATGGAAATCTATTAACATAGTCCAGACAGGAGGAAATAAGGACCAGAATCAGGAAAAATCATCTGCAATTACTAAATCAAGAAAAGCTCAAGAATGCTCACAGATGGAGGACCCTGAGTAGGGGAGGAGTTAAGATTGGCTTTGAGGGCACAAGCCTGAGATGATCACCCAACTGGGGATGATGCAGCAGAGCTAGTGGCATCAGAGGTATAGTTTCTCCACCCAACCTTGAGCTGTGATATGCCTCTGTGGAGAAACTAGTTTATTTTGTCTATGCTGAAGCATAGAAGGGGGTGGGGGTAGGGAGAAAACACAAAATAATGGAATGAGAGGAGGAAAAGAAAAATCCTATAGTGTTGGACTGAATTAAAGGTATCAAGATATATAGATACAGATATAGATATAAATGTGTCCCAGCTTTGTCAGCTGCAAGGAACTAGAGGCAGTAATAATCAAAGAAATGAGCATAGCAGCATCTAGATCCCGGCATTTAAACACCATTTCATTTTTCTCTAAAAGGAACTAGTAAATCTTGGAGAAATGCTGATTCTAGCCTTGGCTCAGGAGAAGCTTTAGGTGTTATAGAAATGTCTTGTTGTGCCATAAATTAAGGGAATGCTCAAAATCTAAAGGGGCCATGTCAAAATGACATAGAAACCAGCTTGAAGGTGATTCCTACTGGCCAAATTGGATAATTTTGAGCATCAAAGTGAAAACTGTCATTAGTATAACACAATTGAATAACAAAATGAATTAATGTCACTTATTATAAGGAAGAACAAATGAATGAGTGAATGAATGTGATGAACAGGAAGGGAAAACCCTCTTTTACAGAAGAATGCCAAGTAATAAAGTAGAAGATATGATAGAATGAAAATCTTCATTCTGTATCATTCTTCAGGAAAGAATCATCAACAGATGCTAACTTCATTGGCTAAAGATTGTCTGGAAGCAAGATTTCATAGTCCCAGAGTATCACTTTTTAATTACAGAGAGAGATACCTATTAAAAAAAAAAAAAACTAGGGTCTACTAACTTAACCAAGTGATTCAACTTTAGTAAAGGCACAAACGGATTTAATGTGCCTTATTTTAAGATTTCTAAATTCTAAATGAGAGTACATCATCATCTATGTAGCATTTCTACAAAATGCATTAATCTAAATCTAGTCTTAAGGACATAACCATATAAATTCAAATTGAGGAGCATTCTGAAAAACAACTGGTTTGGAATCTTCAAAGCAGGAGAGATTGATGAATCTAGGTGAAAGATATATGGGTATTTACTGAATGAGTCTTGCAACTTTCCTATAAATGGGGGAAAGAAACACAAAATAAATTCTCAAGAAAATAATAATAAAAGATCAATAGACTCTGAGTTGAATGCCTACAGTATACTCATGTAAAACAAATGCATAATGTTTCATGCAGGCTCAATCCCATCCTACCCCAATTTTAGGGGTGCTTGTTTTCTGGTTTTTACTTGTGTGCTAGGGTAGACAATTTGTTGGATTACTAAATGTTGAGTAAATGAATCTTTAATATAATTAATAAGAAAAATAGCCATGAAGAAAATTAAGAAGCTTATATACGTATATCTATAATAAATATTAGTTGCACAGTGAAACAAGATTATGAAATGTCATTGGTAACTAGGAGGTACTGCACAATCTAAATTGTAAAGGACATCCACTATGTTGTGGGCCCCTATAGTCTTAAGAACACCCTTGTTATGATTACAGTAACTCCCCCCTTGGTGTCCCTCTTCTCCAAGGTAGAAGCCAAAACTCTCTCCACTAGATTCCCTTTTAGGAGGGGCACAGCAGGTAGCTTGGGTTCGACCAATCAGACACATCCGTGGAAGTCTTTGATTCGTAATTGACCCAAGTAAAGAGTATGCAAAATCCATCTTTCAGTGAGTGTGGCAGAAGAGGCGCCTGCCTTTTGGTGCAAAGAATTAAAACGCTTCTGTCGTAGTCAGCAGTATCATCACTGCAGTCTGGAACTTTGGGCTGAATGGCAGAAGCAAATGTCCTGGAGCCCTGTGGGGTATTTTCTCTTAAACGTCTTTGCTGCAAGCAGTTTCGCCACACAGCTAATTTTGCAGTAAAAGATAAAAACAAAACAAATAAAATAGGGACATTTAATAAGACATGATCAAGCAAGAAAAATTAATAAAATTTTATTGTGAAAAATAAAAACACAAAAAATATTGATATTTGAATACATTTAACATGTGTGTAGATTCATGGTTACTCTGAGATTTCCCTGGAAGTTCAATGAACAGAGGAGGAATGCTGCTATTTTTTATCAATATATATAATGCATACAACTGATAGTACATATCCAGACATTTAAATGTTCCAGCACATGCTCGGTCCTTATATTTCACCAAATTATGTAAGCAGATTCTGTCTACATCATGTTCTCCACTATCCAATAGCAAAAAATGTTCACCATTTTCAAGAAAGTTATACTCATCAGGAATGACATAACTATGTCTTTTGGGGAGATAGGAAGAGTTTGATTCTTCTTTTCCCTCTAGCTTCTAATATTGCATGATAAATTTAACCAAACTGTTAAACCAAACTGTCAGTCAGTTAGTTTATCTTTTACGGCAAAATTGCCTTACGGCCAATTAGTTGTGCGACGAAACTGCTTGCGGCAAAGATTCTTGAGGCTAAAATACCTCGACCCTTGGAGTGCAGCCCTGCGAGTGTGGTCTGGGCTCTCTTTCTAGCTGCAGAACCTCCGTTTGACGCTAGTCGTCTAAGGAAACAGGTGAGCTTCCTAATTTCCTTAACAAATTTATTTTCTGCTTCAACTAACTAGAATCAATTCTGTTTTCCGGAGAACCCTGTTAGGAATGACACTCTGACTTCCAGACTTACCGTCTCCCATGGAAACTTAGAATATTCTAGGTTAGAATTCCTTCCACCATTTTCAAATCAGCGTGTTTAATCTTATCCCCAATAATTTATATATTGTGAGCAGCGATGACAGGAATTATTTTGTTAAACATTAAAACATGAGGAATATAATGTTCACAGGCTTCGTTACTTCACTTCTTAGAGATGGGCCAACCTGGTGGTTCTTGGGTTCTGAAAATATTTCCAGATACCTTTCCGTGAGTTTGTGAAAACCTCAATCACATGTGGTGATTTTGAGATTTTTAATTCATATGTTTCTAATTTACATTGATTCAACTCATTCAGCTGCGTCTCCAAGATGATAAAATAATGCCCAAGAGGGTCGAAGATTGTGTTAATGGTTTTTAAAGATTTTTATGTATTTATTTTTGTTGGTTGTATATACTTGACTGGAGTACCTCCAATCTCAGAGAGTTAAAATAAGTTCAGTAGTTGGCTTATTTCCCTCTGCGTCATTATCAATTTCATCTGAAACGAGTTGTGGTAGTATGCTCTGTGCTACTTGTTTCCTCTATAGTCTAGCCATTCTTCAGTTTGTCTATAGCTGAAAGGCAGTCTGAGTTCAGAGTGCCTTGGTAGCACTGAAAATGAGGTTGGACTTATCTTTCCTGCTTGAAAGTTTACATGACAGGAAAATGTCAGTGACTTAAGTCCACCCTAATACTAACAGTGAAAAACAGTTTTTTCCACCCTACTAGCCGCATTTGCTTTGGATTTAACCTGAGGGACACAGTTATTGATGAGGCCATGGCAGAAAGAGTGCTGAGATCTTTGTAGTCCTTTTCTAAATCCTCAGACTCCGCCATACCAACTGTCTCCAGACCGTCTGCCCCAGTTAAACTCCATTGAACTAAGTTGGTTAATGCAGTGGACCAATTAACCGGCAGTATTTTATTTCCACTACATGAAATTTACGATCTCCACATTAGTCTCTGGCTATCCCTGGGGACCGTGTGCCCTCCCCACAATAGTTTCTATTCTTGGAAACATTAGAATGGCTATTTGGGGTGAAATAAAAATTTAGGGTCCACGTTAACCTCCTGAAAAAAACTTTTTAGAAGCTTTATTTAATTTCAGTGAAAATGTATTGAGCTCTAGTGTGCGCATGGAACTGTGCTAGGCACCCTAGTGGACGTCATACACCACTCACCTTTCCTTCACTGTGATCCAGCCATATTGACTTTGTTTCAGTTCCTAATCTCAGCAAGGTCTTTCTGCCTAAGACCTACATGCATACTGTTCACTCCACCTAAGTGTCCCCCTCCATCTTGTCTTTCCCTACAAATAGACACACGCTGTTCCCAGCTGACTCAGTTTTATCCTTGAGGCCTCAGATTAAATGTACTTCCCTTTAGAGAGGTCTTTTCTCACCGCCCAATATAAGTTCTCTCTCCTAGCACCCTCTGCCTTTATAAGATATCGTAACTTGTGATTAAATGTTTATTTGATTGTTATATGCATACTTTCTTTCTCCCACAAGACTGTAAGCTGCACAAGGTCAAATCTGCTTTGTTAACTGCTGCGTACCCTATATTTTCAGTTTTAATTTTTTCTATTGAGGTAACATTGATTTATAACATTATGTAAGTTTCACGTGTGCAACATTATATTTCTACTTCTGTATACCCTGCAGTGGTGCTTACCACAAAAAATTTAGTTTCCATCTGTGGCCATACAGTTAATCCTTTACCCATTTCACCCTCCTGCTCTGATAACCACTACTTTGTTCTCTGTATCTATGTGTTTGTTTTTATTCAGTTTGGCTGTTTGTTTTTTATTTTTGTGTATTTTTTGTTTTTATTAATTTTTTGTATTCCACATATGAGTAAAGTCATACTGGACTTTGAGGGTATTATGCTAAGCGAAATAAATCGACAGAGAAAGACATATACCCAGGTTTTTAGTGCAGAGTCTGTCATATGGTCAGTACTCCACGTAAGCCACAGAGAAGTTGCTGTTTCACATTTTAATCTGATGGACAGCAGGTTTAATTACACATGTTAATAGATTAATAGACAATATTATGCTTATGCCCAAGAGAAGAATCCAATAAAGAAAATACACAGCTATACTTTTCTTTAAGTTGTGATTCCTTTGCTGATTAGTCTAAACAGAAATTTACTGGCAATCTTTTCAGACATCGTTGTGAACTTGGGCCAAATAGTAAAGGTCATAAAACTTTCTCCCACTAAATTAATTTGTGCTTATTTTATATCCACTGCAGAGCAAAAAAATTAAAAAAATGAAATGATTGTTCATCATTAGGAAGTAAAAAATTCAGTGAGTAACCCGTAATTTTTATACCATTTTATATTAATTATCTCCCGGGTGGTTAATCTCTCTATTCCTTGCTATTAACTATACTTAATGGAAGTGAATACTTCTGTGCATGAGCTAAGAGGAAAAAAAAATGTCAGGCATGATTCCAAGTTGTTCCAATCATCTGTCCTGTTTGGGTTTGCATTCTTTCAGTCTACTAGTAAAATGTCAAGTACGACTGACTGAATGAAAATGGAAGACATACCTTTCAATTCCATGTTATTGGAAAGCTCTTTTTTTTTTTAACATCTTTATTGGCGTATAATTGCTTTACAGTGGTGTGTTAGTTTCTGCTTTATAACAAAGTGAATGATCTATACATATACATATACATATATCCCAATATCTCCTCCCTCTTGCGTCTGCCTCCCACGCTCCCTATCCCACCCCTCTACGTGGTCGCAAAGCCCCGAGCTCATCTCCCTGTGCTATGTGGCTGCTTCCCACTAGTATTGGAAAGTTTTGATGCCAGTTTTAATGAAGCATGGGGATAGAATAGCCAATAAGGGGAAAATCTGGTGTGTCACAGAACTAGGGACTCTGTCTTCCTTATTGATCTCTGAAGTCATCTCCTAGTGAAGGAACCCCATCTACAATGGCTTTTAATTAGCAATGTCTCTGCCTCAACCCGTCCATTCTGCTGCCTTGTGTGAGATGGGAATTGGGACAATTGGCCAGGCATCTGGGGAGGTAATTCAGAGTGAGCACACTGGAGGTCCTTTATGCATCTATGGTACTGTAGACATTGGGAACACAAGAAAGAACACACAGGATGTCCCGTTACCCATTCAGTGAAACAATGTGGAGAAGAGGCTGGAGTCTATCAGGGCTATCTCTTTTGGTCTCCCCATCAACAACAAAGCTTCAAAATTGGCCCTCCGACTAAGTAGTCCCTCACCGCATAGTCAACTCCTCCCCAGCCCCAAAATTTCCCAGCCCCATGGAATACAATGTATTTATTTAGAGAATCCCAGTGCTCTACTAAGTGCTGGGCTTTACATTTCCCATTACAAACATGAGTAGAACAGCAATAGTCCCTGCCTTCAGGGAGCTCCTTGCCCTGGAGTAGAGATGAGAGTGGGGATTGCTGAGAGGACCTGTTCTTATACTGTAATGTATTAAGTGCCATAACAAAAGCCTATACAATACGCTATGGGAGTATAGAGGAGAAGAGAACAGATTCCCTGTAGACTTTTTTTGAACACTGTCGAACAATTGTGGCCTTAGTTGCATCTAGCACTCATCAAGTTATTTATTTTCCTACCATGTGACGGGTTCCCAGGTCCACCCTCAGGTTCTATAATTCACTGGGAGGATTCGCAGGATTCAGCGTAGAGTCATATTCAGGGCAAAATTTTTTTTTTTTTTTTTTGCGGTACGCGGGCCTCTCACTGTTGTGGCCTCTCCTGTTGCGGAGCACAGGCTCCAGATGCGCAGGCTCAGCAGCCATGGCTCACAGGCCTAGCCACTCCGCGCCATGTGGGATCTTCCCGGATTGGGGCACGAACCTGTGTTCCCTGCATCGGCAGGCGGACTCTCAACCACTGCGCCACCAGGGAAGCCCAGGGCAAAAATTTATTACAGTGAAAGGATACAAAGCAAAATTGGCAAAGGGAAAAGACACAGTGGGTGAAGTCCATAGAAAAACCAAGCACAAGCTTCCAAGGGTCCTCTCCCAGCTAAGTCGCATAGGATGTGCTCAGTTACTCCAGAAATGAGTTGTGACAATACATGTGAGATGTTACCTACCAGGGAAGCTGATTGGAGACTCTAGGGTTTTTACTGGGGAATAGTCACATAGGCACGCTCTGCCTAGCAAGTATGAAAATTTTAGATTCCTGGAATAAAAACAGGTGTTCACCATAGACCAAGTTTGCGTAAATGGTTTAGGCACAGTGAGCCACTATTATCAGTTCTGGCAATGGGGGGAACCCTCTCAAAATCCAATTCCTGGTTGCCAGCCAATGGCCAACCTTACAAGCAGGTCGGTTTATGGACAGCCATCTACATTAACTCATTTCTGCAAGTCTGTCCATTTATTTGTTTATACATGTATTTATATATCTTGGAAGAAGAGTGACTTTTGGATTTGTATTCTAGTTTCAAGCCATGTTAAATAATACTAGGTTTTCCTTTTTAAATTTTCTAATTTAAATTAATCTAATACCTATTTTTAGTAGCGAGCTGGAGCCTAGCGAACTGGAGCCAGTGGGTACCTGTTTCCAGGAGCCTATTGTTAACTCACCAGGAATTTTGTGAGCTTCTTGTTGGTAGCTTGAAATGACCTATGGTTGGTGGGAATATTTATTTACACCACAGAAATTGGCAAATGCTACAAATCAGGGCCTCCCCCACCTCTTTGGAGAGCTAATTATTAAACATTTACCAGCATTCAGTTGCCTGTTTTTATGTTCCAAGGGAAAAGGTGAGAGAGTAGAAAGAATAAATTTTCACACCAAGTAAAACCCCTACTCATATTTACTTATCTATTCATTTAATAAATGTGAAATGCGGAAAAAAGGAAGATCAAGGCCTTTGAGGAGCTTCTAGTGGGGGAGACCAAACTTAGCAGGCCAAATTATTCTCACATTAATGTGCCTTTTCCCTCATTCCCAAAGAAGAATGAAAAGAAAGAGAAGTATTTTTCCTTCTACTCGAAGAAGCTTTACCAATATCTGAGTTCTCCAATTTTTAATAAATGTGGTGATGCATGGTTTTCTGAAGTCTGTCTCCCTCCCCATAGAAAATAAATGAACAGTCTTTTGTTTGGGGAGTCAAGGTCAAAAAAGAGAGGCTGATGCTGGCAGTGGGGATGCAGAACTGGCCTTCCCTTTGGAAGAGGTACCGGTTTTTCTGATCTGGGGGAGAACTGTGTACTTAGGTTGGTGGGGGGCTAGGAGGGAGGCCATCAGCCATGGCATGTACTGAGTGGTCCAGCCCTCTCCCCGCTGTCCTATGAAACATTTTGTACATATGAAGTGCTTTGAGGAGTGGCAGAAGCTCTGAAGGAATGGCACATGGAAGCCAGAGAAGTAACACTGGGACGGGTAGCCTTGGGAGCCAAACTGAAACTCCTTGTACTCTCAGGCAGCAAGGAACAAAAAGTAACGTTTACAGACCTTCCCTGGTGGTGCAGTGGTTAGGAATCCGCTTGCCAATGCAGGGGACACGGGTTCAAGTCCTGGTCTGGGTAGATCCCACATGATGCGGAGCAGCTAAGCCTGTGCGCCACAACTACTGAGCCTGTGCTCTAGAGCCCACGAGCCACAACTGCTGAGCCCGTGTGCCACAACTACTGAAGCCCATGCGCCTAGAGGCCATGCTCCGCAACAAGAGAAGCCACTGCAGCGAGAAGCCCACGCACTGCAATGAAGAGTAGACCCCGCTCGCCTCAACTAGAGAAAGCCCACGCGCAGCAACGAAGACCCAACACAGCCAAAAAAAAAGAATATATAATTTTAAAAATATTAAAAAACAAAAAGAATAATGTTTACAAAGCTCTTATCATGCTCTAGACACTGTTCTAATCACTTTACATGCTTTAACACCTTTAATCCACACAGTAGCCCCATGAGGTGGTACCATTTTATTAAAGAGGAAACTGAGGCACAGGGAGGCTGAGCAACATTGCCATGTAGCTAGGAAGTGTCAGTTTTCCACTTGGTTTGGCCCAGAAGCCACTGAAAGCACTCAAAGAACTAACAGTTTTTTGGTTACAAGTGCTAGATTTTCTTTTTTAAAAAAAATTCATTTTATTTATATATTTATTTCCACCTTTTTAATGATGTAGTTGACATATAACATTGTGTAAGCCTAAGGTGTACAATGTAATGATTTGACATATGTATATATTGCAAAATGATCACAATGAGATTAGTTAACTTCCATCGCTTCACATAGTTACAGCTTTTTCTTGTGATTAGAACTTTAAAGATTTACCCTCTTAGCAACTTTCAGATATACAATACAGTATTGCTAACTGTAGTCACCATGCTGTACATTACATCCCCAGTACTAATTTATCTTATACCTGGAAGTTTGTACCCTTTGATCACCTTCACCCATTTCCCCAACTCCTCACCGCTGCCTTTGGCAATCACCAGTCTGCTGTCTGTTTCTATGAGTTTGGTTTTTTTAGTTTCCACATATGTGTGAGATCATATAGTATTTGTCTTTCTGTCTGACTTATTTATTTATTTTTGGCTGCTTTGGGTCTTCGTTGCTGCGCATAGGCTTTCTTTAGTTGCAGCGAGTGTGGGCTCCTCTTCGTTGTGGTGCGCAGGCTTCTCATTGCGGTAGCGTCTCTTGTTGCGGAGCACGAGCTCTAGGCGTACAGGCTTCAGTAGTTGTGGCACGTAGGCTCAGTAGTTGTGGCTCGCGGGCTCTAGAGTGCAGGCTCAGTAGTTGTGGTGCACGGGCTTAGTTGCTCCATGGCATGTGGGATCTTCCTGGACCAGGGTTCGAACCTGTGTGCCCTGCATTGGCAGGCGGATTCTTAACAACTGCGCCACCAAGGAAGTCCCTGACTTATTTCACTTAGCATAATGCCTTCAAGATTTATCCATGTTGTAAAGGGCAGGATTTCTCTGTTTTATCACTGAATGATATTCCATCATTTTCTTTAGCCATTCAGCTGTCTATGTACACTTAGTTTGTTTCCATGTACTGGCTATTGTAAAGAATTGTAAATAATGCTGCAAGGAACATACGAATGAAGATAAGTCTTTAAGATAATGATTTCATTTCTTTCACATACCTACCCAGAAGTAGGATTTCTGGATAATATGGTAGTTCTATTTTTAATTTTTTGAGGAATCTTCATACTGTTTTTCATAGTGGCTGTACCAGTTTACATTCTCACCAGCGGTGCACAAGGGTTCCCTTTTCTCTACATCCTAGCCAACACTTGTTATTTGTTGTCTTTTTGATAATAGCCATTCTGACAGGTGTGAGGTGATATCTTATTGTGGTTTTGATTTGTGTTTCCCTGATGTTAGTGATAATGTGCACCTTTTCATATACTTTTGGCCGTTTGTATGTCTTCTTTGGAAAAATGTTTATTCACATTCTTTGTCTACTTTTTATTTGGATAATTTGGGGGATTTGCTGTTGAGTTCTTTATTTATTTTGGAAATTTACCCCTTATTGGATATGTGGTTTACAAATATTTCCTCCCATTCCATAGGTTGCCTTTTCATTTTGTTGATCATTTCTTTTGCCGTGCAGAAGCTTTTTAATTTGATGTAATTCTACTTGTTTATTTTTGCTTTTGTCGCTTGCCCTTAGAGTGTCATGTTGACAGAATAATTGCCGAGGTCAATGTCAGAACCTTTTCCTTGTATTTTCTTCTAAGAATTTTATGGCTTCGGGTTTTACACTTAAGTCTTTAATCCATTTCGAGTTTTTCTGTGAGTGGTGTAAAATAGGAATTCAGTTTTGTTGTTTTGCATGTTAGTATCCAATTTTCCCAGCACAGATATTAGACTTTCTTAAAAATGGGCATTAATTATTACTGTCAGGGTATTTCAAGTGCATTTTGCGTTTTTAAGTTGAAAACATACTTGAGGCCTTTCCATAGTCATATGCTCTCTGAAAGGATGAAACACAAAATGCTTCGCTTCCCCTGTCAGCTTAGTGTGATATAAATATATTTTGAGTCATGGTGAAATTGACCCCGCCCAGAAGGATGCTCACCAGTCTTGCCCTTGGAAATCTCATCGTCCCTCTGGGTTTCATTTTTGCCTTGCTTACTCCCCTGTGAGTCTGCTGCAGGCCCTAAACAGAAAAGGCTACTTTTGAGTCGATATGCTCATGCAGTATGCCGTTTTAAAGAAAGTTCAGCTTTAGTTACAATAACTGCATTTATTTCATTGCAAAATGTTCTGCCTCGTGCTTTGTCCCTTTCCATACAATTTTTTTCAGACTCTCATCTGCCTGAGATTCAAGAGAGAAATGCCATGAGTTCAGAAACATGCTTTAAGAATATATCGTTTAAGAAAACTGCTCCTTGAAAGCTGTCTTCTAAAATATCTTAATACTTCTTGCTCAACTTAGTTCAATGCAAATAAATTGTTCAACTCAGTATAACAGTGAGATTACAAAGAAAGAATGTTTGCCTAAAAAATGGTCAAAAATAACATGAAGAAACGTGTTCCTATCATACCTGTTCTTTGTGTCTCTTGTAGCTTTCTTTTCATCTTGTGGCCAAATAAATAAAGTACATGGAGCATCATTAAAGAACTATGTCCCCTTTGCCAGAATATTTTCTTAGAATCACCTTCCCTCCTATTCCAGAGTCCTACTAGCAAAACTCTCATATCGGTGAGCAAATATTCCCTTCTAAACTGGAGTTCTGCTGTTTTAGCTCCCACTTGCCAAAGCCAGCATGATTTGAACATTCCTCTTCATCTAATATCAGTCCCCATCAGATAACCATTAAATGAACAGAGGCTGAAGGGTAGGAGGAATGCTAACAATGCAGATAAAGTCCTGATATCTGGCAGCTGTGAATTAATTCGACCAGATCGCAGCCTAGGAGGGTGGCTGTCAAAGGGAGCAAAGGGTGCTGGGGAGGCTTGGCTTCGTGCCTGCAACTTACAGCACCTTCCCCCAGGCCAGCAGCCTGGCATTTCATATCTAAAGTCACCACAGGAATGAGACAAATTCCACTGTCCTATTTGGCAACTGCTCACCATGGCAAATTAACTCCATATGACTGTAGGAAAAGAAAATAGTCACGTATTTTCACCCACAGGAATGAATTAAAATAACTCTGAGGGAGCCACTGACCCAACTAAGCATTGAGAAAAAGGGTCAGTTGACCTCTTAAGCCATTTCATATATTGGTTTTAGACTCAGACTTCCAGAGACTACTAAGTGTGGTAATGCAAGAGGCATAGCACTTTGCCCCTGAATATTCTGAAGCAGTCACAACCTATTGCCTGTTTCTAGGTTGGCAGGAGAATACACAGCAGAGCCTCAGGGTATTTAATTTCTAATCTTACCCCTCTGCTCCACTGCTGATCTATCTGAATAGGCTGCTTTTTGATTAGAATTTACCTTCATCGTCAGCAAGAACCCACTATTTTGAGCATCTGAGCCTTGACGCCAAGCTCTGCTCAGTGTGGGTATTCTGTCTTCTCCACTAGTGACTTTAGGCAGAGGAACACTTAGTGTATTCCTGACTTTGACCAGTAGATGGAAGCATTTTTGACTGTGTGACACCTCTAGGTTCCCAGTCCTGAAAAAGAAGTATCTTGGATTTCCAGGAAAAGCCAGTAAGTTGAGTCACCAGACTCATTGTCTGACATAGTTTCTTATTTGTGTATGCAATGTCTTTCCAGATAAAAAGAAGTATAAATATTTTGGAATAATCAGGGAAGAAATTAGGAAACATTCAGAGTTTACTTTCAATAGCTGCAACCACCTAGTTCTCTTAAATCCCTCACATTCTTTTAATTAAGAAATGCAAAATGAAGATCATGGTTTATAACAATCTATAGTTTAGAATCAATACAGTTCTTAAATCCAAAGTGATTTATAAATACTCCATCTTTAACCAAAGGCCGGTAAGAGAGGATTTAACATAGTTATTCTGCCCAGATGGCTGAGAAACTGGGTTCTAAAGCAAACTGTCTTTCCACTGAGACCTTATTACTTATTATAGTAACTCCTTTACCTATGTTTCTTAAGGTTGGCAGATTTTAATTTAGAAACCATAGGATATTTTTGAGAGAAATGTCAAGGAGATTGTAGGTTATTACTAATCATTGGCAGTCACTCAAATATGGGGCAGTTATGTGTCTTGACATAGTTGATAATTGGATTGATATTGAGGCTGAAATTTAATCACTCTCTTACTCTCTACTTTCTGAAGCTGAAATTCAAGGCATGTTCAAATAAAGCCTTGAAATACTTCTCTGCCACTGGGGAAGAAAAAAAGCGTACAACCCATTCTTTGAATTGTACCAGAAGGAAGATTGGCAGCCCTTGATGGTATTATATGTCTTTTACTAGGGCATTCTCCAGTAGAAGTTCTACCATTCTGTGATAGTTGAAGGTATCCCATGGACACCTTGGGGATTCTGCATAAGGAACAAGTTAGAAACTTTGCTGATATACCCATATACCCACCTAAATGTGTTCTTTTCAAACTAGGATACACACACACACACACACACACACACACACACACACACATATATAACACATATACACCCTTATACATAAATATACACATATATGTATAATATATATAATTTACATAAATAATATTTATATATATTTATAGTTTACATATGTAATCATACAAACGCACCCAGAATGAAATACTACACAACCACACAAAAGAGCATGTATAAGGCAAATATGTATTTATTCATTTATCCTAGAGTTGGCCCCAGGTAACTGCCTTGACCTTGAAATGAAGAGTTATATGACACATAAGAGAAAGTACAGTACTATTTCTATCTTGTCACTGATTTTCTTTTCCACTTCCTACTGATTTCACTTTTTTTATTTCAAAGACAAACTTTTTGAAGGAGATACGTAACTCGATTTCTCTTTCCTTACTTCTCACTCCTTCAACTTACAGAAATCGCCTTCTTTTCTTTCATACCCTGAGATTTATTTCATAAAGGTGACCAGAGACCCAGTCATCTCTAAATCTAATGGAGACTTTTCAGTGATTAGTTCCATCTCCTAGCAGCATTGAACTGCTTTGAACATTCTTCCTTTTTCATCAAAACAAGCTCTTGTGTTATCCTCTGTAGAGCACATTCTCCTGGTCTTCCTTATGCCATTTCCCCATATCTCAGGATTAGATCTTTGGTCTTCTCTGCAGTGTCTTCCTAGGCCATTTCATCCACATCTGTAGATCCACTTACCACCTATATGCTGATTTCTCATCTATACCTATACCTCAAACCCAGATATGTCTCCTATATATAGAAAAGTAAATAAAACTGTATACTACAGTGTTTTCCAAACTGGAAATTAGTGGGTTTGAAATCAGTTGACTGAATAGAGACCAGCATGTTAAAAATGAAATATGGAATAGAATAGAGAATATCAGAGTACTTCAAATTTATATTGAATAATTATATTTCATGAAACTTTTTTTCATTTGTGTGGGAGCATGGCATTATGATGTTAAACATATTTCTTTATCTGGGCTATGGTCAAAACATTGGAAAGACACTGGTCCACTGGATGTTCCCACACAGATGTTTCAAAGTTAATTCCTACAACACATGTTCAAAGATGAATTCCTTCCATAGCTAACATTATACTCAATGGTGAAAAGCTGAAAACATTTCCTCTAAGATCAACAACAAAACAAAGATGCCCACTCTTGCTACTTTTATTCAACATGATATTGGAAGTCCTAGCCACAGCAGTCAGACAAGAAAAAGAAATAAAAGGAATCCAAATTGGAAAGGAAGAAGTAAAACTGTCACTGTTGGCAGATGACATGATACTACACATAGAAAATCCTAAAGATTTAACCACCAGAACACTACTAGAACTTATCAATGAATTTGATAAAGTTGCAGGATACAAAATTATATGTAGAAATCTTTTGCATTTCTATACACTAACAATGAACTATCAGAAAGAGAAATTAAGGAAACAGTTCTATTAGTAATCATATCAAAAAGAATAAAATACCTAGGAATAAACCTACCTAAGGAGGTAAAAGACCTGTACTTGGAAATCTGTAAGACACTGTGAAAGAAATTGAAGATGACAGAAACAGATGGAAAGATAAACAGATGGAAAGATACACTGTGTTCATGGATTGTAAGAATTAATATTGTTAAAATAACCATACTACCCAAGGCAATCTACAGATGCAATGTAATCTCTTATCAAAATACCAAAGACATTTTTCACAGAATTAGAACAAATAACCTTAAAATTTGTATGAAAACACAAAAGACCCTGAACAGCCAAAATAATTTTGAGAAGGAAGAACAGAGCTGGAGGAGTCACGCTCCCTGACTTCAGACTAACTAATCAAAACAGCATGGTACTGGCACAAAAACAGATACATAGATCAATGGAACAGAATAGAGAGCCCATAAATAAACTCATGCACTTACGGTCAATTATTCTACGACAAAGGAGGCAAGAATAAACGATGGGGAGAAGATAGTCTCTTCATTAAGAGGTGCTGGGAAAACTGGACAGCTACATGGAAAAGAATGAAATTAGAACATTCCCTAACACCATATATGAAAATAAAATGATTAAAGACATAAATGTGAGACTGGAAACCATAAAACTCCGAGAAGAAAACAGGACACTCTTTGATGTAAATTGTAGCAATTGTTTAGATATGTCTCCTAAAGCAAAGGAAATAAAAGCAAAAATAAACAAATGGGACTTATTTAGGCTTAAAAGCTTTTTCACAGCAAAGGAGACCATCAACAAAATGAAAAGACAACCTACTAAATGGGAGAAGATATTTGCAGATGATGATATCACTGATAAGGGGTTGATATCCAAAATATATAAACAGCTCATACAACTGAACATCAAAAAAGCAAATAACCAGATTAAAAAATGGGCAGAAGACCTGAATAGACATTTTTCCAAAGAAGACATGCAGATGGCTAACAGGCACATGAAAAGATGCTCAAAATCATTAGAGAAATGCAAATTAAAACCACAATGAGATATCACCTCACATCTGTCAAAATGGCTGTCATCAAAAAGAAGACAAATATTAACAAATGTCAGGATGTGGAGGAAAGGGAGCCCTCATAAGAGCTGGTGCGAAGGTAAATTGGTGCAGCCACTGTGGAAAATATTATGGTGGTTTCTCAAAATACTAAAAGAGATAACATAGGATCCAGCAACTCCACTCCTGGGTATGTACCAAAAAAAACTAAAAACACTAATTCGAAAAGATATAGCCCAGTATTTATAGCAGAATTATTTACAATTGCCAAGATATGGAAGCAACCTAAGTGTTCATCAACAGATGAATGGATAAAGAGGATGCTATATATACATAAATACATATACAATACACAAATACATATATATACACACACACACACACACACATACATACATACAGTGGAATACTACTAAACCATAAACAAGAATGAGATTTTGCCACTTTCAGCAACATGGATGGTCGTGGAGAGTATTGTGCTAAGTGAAATAAGTCAGACACAGCCAAATACTGTATTATATCACTTACATGAGGAATCTAAAAAATAAAACAACAAAAAGGAAACAAACTCAAGATATAGAGAACAAACTAGTCGTTACCAGTGGAGAGAGGTAAGGGAGAAGGGGCAATATAGGGGTAGGGGATTAAGAGATACAAACCATTATGTATAAAATAAATAATCTACAAGGATATGTTGTACAACACAAGGAGTATAGCCAATATTTTATAACTATAAAAGGGGTATAACCTTTAAAAATTGTGAATCACTATGTTGTACACCTGTAACTTACATAATATTGTACATCAGCTATCTCAAATAAATAAGTAAATCCTCATTTTTAACCCCAAACCTGTTTCTATTGTAGAAAGTCCTATTTCTAGTCCACTGGTCAGTTACCTACGTCAGAACCTGCAAGTTGCCTTGCAGTCAGCTTCTTCTTTACTCTCACAGACAGTCACAACAAATACTGCAAATTTGGCTTCCTAATGTGTTTACAACCCAACACTTTTCTCCATCTCCATTTCCACCGGGTCAGATCAGACCACCACAGTCTTTCTTGTGGACCATGGCAGTTACCTCTAATTGGATGAATACATGAGTAATGAATGATCACTAAAAAGTAAGAGGTAAATATATAAAATTACTAAAATATAAAAGGTTGAAATAAATTCACAGCTGGTATACCTTTAGCAGACTACCCAGGAATTTGGGTAACACAATGAGTGTTTACAGACTGGTACCAACCAACACCAGTTCCTGGATTTTATAGTCAAAGAAATCCAGAAGAAATTATTGACCATTTCGACTATGGAGCAGGCTAAAATGGTTTAAGTTCATGCAAAGATGAGAATCCATAGCTCCCAAATCCTGATCATCTGTAGCAGCCAGGAGAGCTGCTACCTAAAAGATGAGCAGGGACTTGGGAAAATGCTAATGATGCTGGTCCCTATTGCTTTAGCAGCACTGAAATTCATGTTTACCGCAACTCATGAGTTACTTTCTAGGGCTAAGGCTTATCTAAATAAAGCCAAACATTTATCAGAGTACATACAATATAGGCCGTCTTACTTTCCACCGTCATACTTACACAGGTAGTTAATGGACTGAGACCAGATTTTATATCCATTAAGCTAATGAGTGAAACTCCTGACTCAGACTCCAAACTAAACTGAGCTATTTTGTTTCTGCTGCCCCCACCCACCATAATGCCAGATTTTAATTTATGGAATAGTAAACATTTTCTTATTAGGAGGAAAATGGAGAATGGTTTGCTAACAGTAATCAGGAGTAATATCTGATTGAATTCATGTATGGATCCAATATGTGATCCAACCTAAGAATCAAGGCAGTGGAACACTCTACTTAGCCCATGCGTACCAGAGTCTAACCAGCTAAACCTGGTGAAGGCAATCCAGCTTTCCCATTTGTGGTTGCCCAACAGAAATTCTCATTCAACCTGGCAAGAGTTTGTGTTATTTCTGAAGACAGCTGACCTTATTGACCTAAACCACAGAGTAAATAAAATAATATCTGATAAATACATAGGCTTCCATAGGATTTCTTCATTGAAGGCTGCAGGTTTCTTATCAATTTATATTAATAATTTGTTTACATTTGTGGAATGGGGAAAATCTACAGCTCCTCTCCTGAGGTTATTCAAGATAATTGACTCATAAAATACCCAGCTTCTGTGCCATACAACCGACTGTTCCTGAGGCACTTTTACTGGAGAAGGTGGGAGCCTTGGCTCTTATCAGCGTGGAAGACACTGCTCTTCTCTTTCTGGGTATGGGCTGCTTCCAGAGCCTGTCCATCTCCAGGACAGACAGAAAGGCTTTGTGAGCAGGAAGTGAAGCTGGAGCCACAAAAGCATGAAGCCTGTGGAGGCAGGCGTCGTGGGCTCCGGACGTCTGCAGAAAAAGTTGAAAATAAGCCAATGTGTGAAGAATTGGGAGGCGTTCTGAAGCCCTCTCAAGACATCAAAAGCCAAGTATCACAAGAAAAGGAATAAAGAAATAAAAGCTGCCATTTTTATAGCTTTCTCAGGATTACTACCAATTGCATTTAACCTGAAAATATTTCATTGGATTAATGTTATTCATAACTACAAAAATAAAGAAGACATGTTTTGAAAAACAAAATAAATGTAAAAAAGAAAAGTAAACCTTTTGAGGAAGGAAACCTTTGATAATGAATATTTTAGAATTTCATCAACCTGTTTGACAATGTCTTTTGCCTGACTAGATCTGACAGTAAATCCCAGGAACCTTCACACAGTCACATGTGAAGTTCATCTTCAGGTTTGTGTGTTTCTGCATCACGCCTGAAGGTCAGACAGGACAGACAAATTACCCGGAGCAGCAGAGGTGCATTTCTTCCTAAGAGTTGTGCAATGTTGAGATGGATCTAAATGTGGAAATTAAAAAGTGGTCCTAGTCAGGATTTAGAGAGCTAATATATCAACAAAGATTTTGGAAAAGCATTTTCAGGTGGCAGAATTTCAAAAGTCAGGGTAAAAATAGAATCTTTTCGACTCTTTCAAAACCTCCCAAAGTGTCTGTCACTTCCCTGTTTGTGCAAAATGTTGAAAATTTTAAATTTCCATTAAAAGGATTTTTAAAACATTTATGTTTCATGATATGGAGCTGCACAGCTCAGTATGGTAGCCACTGAGCTACCATATGGCCATGTGTGGCTATTTAAATTCATCAAAATTAATAAAGTTAAAAAATTATGGGGCTTCCCTGGTGGCGCAGTGGTTGAGAGTCTGCCTGCCGATGCAGGGGACACGGGTTCGTGCCCCGGTCTGGGAAGATCCCACATGCCGTGGAGCGTCTGGGCCCGTGAGCCATGGCCGCTGGGCCTGCACGTCCGGAGCCTGTGCTCCACAGCGGGAGAGGCCACAACAGTGAGAGGCCCACGTACGGCAAAAAAAAAAAAAAAAAATTATGTACCTCAGTTGCACTAGCCACATTTAGATGCTCTATGACTACTAGCTACCATATTGCATGGCAATGCAGTGTGGCTAGTAGCTACCATATTGCATGGCACAGACATAAAACATTTCCAACACTGCAGAGAGTTCTATTGAACAGCACTGAACTAAAGCAACTTGTCTTGGTGTCTAATAGAGGTCACTAGGTCCAGGTTCTTAATAGAGGGTAGTGTACAGGGAGTTCTGAGTTCAGGTTTTCTTTCCTTCCGTTTTTTACTATCAGTCACTAAGAGGAGGCTCTGGGAGCTAGGAGTTTGCCAAACTAATTTAGACATCAAACTTTTCTTTGTTGACGAACTTCCAGGGCATTGTTTCATGGAGCAAACTTTGGGAAATGTGGATCTGTAGAATAAGAAGTTTGATATCATGGACTATGCCTTACTCATCTCTCTCTCCCCCTTCTGTGTCCAGAATAATACCTCACATATAGTAGGTAAGTACTGTTGACTTAACAGTCAGGTGCTAAGGCTAGGTGAAGGAGAAAGTGATAAACAGATACAGGATGAGAACCGTCTCGTTTTCAGGCTCCCAAACCAGTTGCATTCTCTACTGGGGCCAAAAATAAGGTAAAACCACCACTCTTCTATACCCTAGCACACAGAACTTTTTAATTTCTACATTTGGATTCACGTCTCTGATATATGCCATTTCACATTTTCATGGTTTGAGAAAGCAGGAAATGTTCTTAAACGTATATTTTCCTGAATTATTATTTAACTTCCTAAATTAATTTTGACTGGAATTTGCTTAGAACTCCAATCTTCCTCACTGCACTGGAAAGAAAGATGTCTACAGGCTCCAAAACTCCTCTGTCTTCATAGTATTGCAGTTTGGACAAGTTCTAATGAAAATTTGATGCTTTAAAAATGACTTAAATTTTCCTTTTAGTGACATATCTTACCAAAAGCTGGCTGGAGCCTGGGAGGCAAGAGAATATCTTTTCCAAGGAAAACCACAGATCCTTCTTTCAAAAAACTCTTCAACGTACTATAGTTTATTTTTCTTTTAACTGAGCCCTTCTTGAAATCCCGGTGCCTTCGTTGTTGTCCTAACTCTAAAACAGGATGAATACTCTCAGACCCTAGTGGGAGGGTAGAAAGAAAATGATGGTGAGAGGAAATTGCCTTGATCTCCACAAAAGCCAGGTGCTAAGCAAGCTCTCCACAGCCTTTCTGTCCTTAGTCTTTGCTCTTCTTTCCTTTGCCCAGATGTCTTCCTCTTTTACATGCAAAGACCCATCTCCTCCAGGAAGCTTTATATCCCCCCTTCTTCTGAATGCCTGTGATGTTCACCATTGGAGCTCCCACTTGGCGTGGCCCTTGGTCTTCCTACTGAAGTGGGTACTTCTGTGCCATGTTCTGTCTCCCAGATGAGCTGAATGGCTCTTTAGACCAGAGATCAAGGTTTAGTGACCTTTTTGTTTCTTGAGCACTTAGCACAGTATCATGCAAGGACCAGTTGTTCAATAAATGATGATGGTAAAAGCACCCTCACATACTGCTTAGAGTAGATAGGTTGTATCCAACCATAAAATTTACATTTAAAATTGTCTAATTTAGAATTTATGGTAATACGTATAACATAAAAGAGTTTGACAAATTAAAGAATTGCAAAAATATATTTTTCATAAATTTAACCTACATTAAAAAATCATTTTAAGCTCTTTAGAGACACTTTGTCACATAACAACCATTGTGATAATGCAGAAGGTAGATAAACTGAATTTACCTCTTTTTTTTTCTCGATAGTATTTCTTTATTGAGAGGTACTTCATGTAACATAAAATTCACCATTTTTAAGTGTACATATCAGTGGATTTTAGTCTAATCACTGTGTTGTGCATCCGCCAGCACTATCTGATTCCAGAATTTTTCCATTTTCCCAAAAAGAAACTCCACCCTCATTAACAGTTAGCCCCAATGTCCCTTAGAAGCCACTAATCTACTTTATATCTCTATAGATTTGCCTACGTGACATTTCACGTAGGTGGAATCATACAATAGTGTCCTTTCATGTCTGGCTTCTTTCACTTAACATGTTCTCAAGGTTCATCCTTGTTACAGTGTATATCAGTACTTTGTTTTTATAGATGAATACTATTCCTTTGTATGGATATGCCCCATTTTGTTTATTCATCATCTGATGGACACTTGGGTTGTTTGTATTTTTAGGCTGTTATGACTAATGCTGTTCCAAAACATTGTGTCCAAGTTTGTGTATGGACATATTTTTTTTTGTTCTCTTGGGTATATACCTGGGAGTGGAATTGCCCTGTTCACTTTTTTTTAACTCTTCATATAAATCTTTGAAATCATACATTTTTATATCATTTTTATGTACTCACTAAAAGAGATCCCTGAGCGATTTCTCTTTGCTAGAATGTTGCAAACCAAGTGATTTTTTTCTGAGAAAGCATTTCTTTAGAAACAGAGTCATAGATACACAGAACAAACAGGTTGCCAGAGGGGAGGGGTTGAGAGGAAGAAAGAAATTGGTGAGGGAGATTAAGAGGGTCAAGTTGCAAAATAGTGAGTCATGGGGATGAAATGTACAGTGTTGGAATAGAGTCAGTCAATAACTATGTGATATCGTTGTGTGGTGACAGATCATAACTAGACTTATTGTGGTGATCATTTTGAAATGCACAGAAATATCGAATCACTATATTGTGTAACAGGAACTAACGCAGTTTTGTAGGTCAGTTATACTTTAAAAACAAACAAACAAACTCATAGAAAAAGAAATCAGATTTGTGATTACCAAAGGTGGGGAGTGGCAGGGGGGCTTGTATGAAAGTAGTCACAAGGTGCAGACTTCCAGTTATAAGAAATAGAAGTACTAGAGATGTAATTTACAACATGATAAATGTAATTAACACTACTCTATGTTATATATCAAAGTTGTTAAGAGAGTAAATCCTGAGAGTTCTCATCACAAGGAAAAACTTTTTTTTCTATTTCTTTAATTTTGTGTCTATATGAGTTGATGCATGTTCATTAAACTCATTGGGATAATCATTTCCTGATGTATGTAAGTCGAATCACTATGCTGTACACCTTAAACTTACACAGTGCTGTATGTCAGTTGTATCTCAATAAAACTGGAAGGAAAAAAAGATTCTAATTCAGAATTGTTTCTCCACAAAAACTTCACTTAGTTTCTTGACTCTGCCATAGGGTAGCTTGAGAGGACCTAGCCTCCTAGCCTCCCAACACAGCAGGCCTCCTCAGATAAATATGTCATCTGGTTCTACAAAGACAGGTTAGGACAGGTCCCCTAGGCAACCTCCAGCCAGATGGCTGACCCTCACTTCTTCCTAACAGAAAATCTGGAGCTACCACTGCTCTCATCCCATCTTTCTTAGGTTCCTCTGCTTCTTGAATCACTGGAGCTATTTGACTTAGTGGCTGGAAAAATAAACACCAGTCCATCATTCGGCACAGTCTTTATAGGAACATTGTTCTGTGATGTGTGTGAGGGTTGTGTGGAGTAGCAAGGTAGAGCCCCTCCTTAACTTCCCATGGTGGCGAGGATCCAGGACCGAGAGGACACATTGCTGTGAGTGACAACTTGAAGATGGCTGTGGGAATGAACTGCTCCCATCCAAGTGCCTCTTTCTTCTCGGAATAAGGCTAATTGCTGACCTGGGAAGAAGAGATGTAAAGATGATCTATAACGTGCCCAAGGATGAAAAATTATAGCATATTTCCAAGTTCAGAAAAATAAGTTTGCTCACATGGGCGTCAAAATGGTTTAGCAATGTTTTTCAGCCTTCAGGTATAAAATCATTTTAGTAAGTCACAACCAGCATTATTTATACTGGGATGGGATGGGATGGGATGGGATGGGATGGGATGGGATGGGATAGAATAGAATAGAATAGAATAGAATAGAATAGAATAGAATAGAATAGAATAGAATTTTTTAAAATTCTAAAAATATATATCCCCCAGGTAGCAAGCAAGGATAAGTATTATTTCTTCAAACTTTGTCTTAGTTGTATGTGGGGTGTGTGTATGTATATGTGTGTGTGTTACATCTGGGTCATGATGTAAAATGCACTTCTTTCTCTGGATTACCCTCAGTAATGTTTGAAAACCACGCCTCTGTAGAAATCTTCAATTACTTTTTCTTGTTAGCAATGGACATTTGCAAACATTTCTGAACATTTTCCTGTCTTATGTATAAATATCCTGTTTTTGTCTAAAGCAAAGGCTAATTCCCATTTTTATCATTCCCCTGCAGCCAGAAGTTGTATAAGAAGTATTTGTGGTATCTTTTATATGAAAAGCCAGATGAGGTGTGCTGTGTCATTTCAGAAGTAGAGATTTCTGGAATTGCTAAATGATTTTGAGAGAAAACAGAGCTATCAATCTTCTCTACCCTCAGGAACATTCCAAATGGGCTAAAGCATTGTTTTGGAGGTGTGAGTAGGGAAGCCAAGGAGATCAGCAAACAGCATGAGAGCAGGTGTGAACACAAAACATTGCAATGTTTCATCTAGAAAATTCCAGTCTGTCCTTTACATACATTGCCACACAAAATGAGTGGCCTTCAAGAGAATCTTAATATACATGTCTCCTAAGCAATAGGGAAATGTGTAAGTCTCTTTAATGGCATAAAAAAGACAGTAAAACCCATGATGCATTATGAGCATTGCCACTAAGTTTCCTATTTTTAATAAATGTCCATTTTGTGGAAACCCAAAGAAGGAGAGTCCAGTGAACCTTTCTTAATGTACTTCCTTTCTAACCTCAGTTATCCCACCAACTCTTGTAGAACACACATTATAAGCCATTAAAGCTTCACAATAGTAGAACAATCACAGGAACAAGAACATTTTTCCAATGAGGGTCCTGGTTGTATTCTGTGACTTGTATTTCTAGGCTTTAACTCACATCTCAGACACTACTCAACATTCTTAGAAAACCTTCATAGAAGTCTTTCTTCAGAAGCCTCACTTTATTTCTTCTTCTCCTTTCCCATTTTTACTCATTGAAACAATGTTCAGTCTTGACTTCTCACTTATGTTCCAGTTCCAAATTTCTAACACCTGTAAGAAACTTGGATGTCTGGTTGCCCCACTGATTTCAATGTTTCCATCACCCAAACTCTCTCTCTCTCCCTCCTTCCCATATCATCCCATTACATACATCATTGCTTCAGGCAAGAAACCCAAACAGCATTTTGAAACTCTTCACCCACCATTTCAATAGGATCTATTTTTAATTTCTTTGAAATGTCATTGAGATTTGCCCTTTTATCCATTTACACAGGGACCCTATAGTCATGGTTGTAGTCACCTTTTGCCTGAGTTACTGCTATAGCCTCTTCCATTCCTTGTTCAACAGACAGGGAAATTATAGGCAGAAGGACAACTTAAAATTTTATTACAAATGTGCTATGTGTCAAACACTATACTAGTCACAGAAATAACACCATAATGAGCAATACTCAGTCTGTAACATCAAGTTTCTCAGAATATCTTGGCTGCTACCGCTGTACTAGTACCAGATATTCTTAAACATCTCTGCCATTGTGTCACTCTCCTCCATTATTTGGAATTAAGTACAAATGCTTTTGCCTGACTTTTGTGGTCTTTCCTATTTGGAAAGACTCCATCTGTCCACCTTATTTCCCTTAATTCCCTGAGATGCCTCATTTCATGCAACAATCTACACTCCTACCTGTCTCCTTCATGCTCCATATACCTTTTTACTTCTGGTCCTTCCAAACCTTCTTCCCTCCCTCTTTCCACACAAGTTATCCATCCTTCTGAGTCTATTTGGTGTCCACCTTTTCCACAGAGCCTTCTGTGACTCTCCCAAACCAGTTTTTCCTGTCTCAGTCCCTATTGTGCCAACAACTGGAGGATAATTCTGCCTTAGGGCACTGCGTAGTATTAATTGTATCATATGTTTTAGGGTACCCCTACACATCCTAAGTACTTAATATTGGCCCCATACCATCCAGTACTGTGCCAGAACAATAGCAGATATAGCTTTCCCCAAGCACACCCTTCCATTTCACCATTCCATGACTTTATTTATGAAGTGTTCAGTGACTGACCCCCTGTGCCTGGCCCAGGGTTAAACATTGGAGGTACAGGCATATGCAAACAAATAGATCCTCGTAGTAGAAATAAATACACAGTACAACAGAAGCCCAGAGGAAGGAGATATTAACTCTGAGGAAGTAAAGGACAGCGGAGTCTCCTGAAAGAGTTGCTCTTTCCGGCCTGCAATATCCTTCCTTTCCTTTTTAACTAGCAAATTTTATTCATCCCTCATGAATCAGCTCAAGATCTACCTCTTCTGTATAGCTTCTTATTTTTTGTCAACCAAAGAAGGAATAAAAGACTCAGAGAAGTGTGATGATGTGGCCAAATGATGCACACCTTTTCTTCATATGTTCTCCATGAGTATTTTTATCTTTGATACTTGTTTAAAGTAATTCTGCTTATAAATCTTTTTGGATTTTGTGGTAACTAGATGTAAAGGACAATCTTGGACATTGGCTCCAGGTGTATTAGAGTTATTTGCAGAAATTATTTAGATTCTGTGACCCTCCTTGTCTGTCTTCTTTTACTTTCTTTTTTTCCTTTTCTGTTTCTGTACTTAATTTCTTAAAGGCTCTCAGTAGACATAAGAGAGTATATAAAGGAGGTGTTGTGCTCTCCGCCTAGAACAAGTCCCAAACTGTATGGCTAATCTAGTGAGTATGTTTTGAAAAGGTCTTAGTTTCCTTCCCTTGATCACAGGGAAGAGGTGTTTGATCTAACCCACCTAATCTTTCATTTCCAGCCAGTTGTGAAAACATGCTTCTCAGGAGTCCAGACCACTGCAGTGGAAGGGAGTAAATAATCAGGGAAGAGTGGTTAAATATAGATCAGGGTTTAGATTTATAAAACTTCAGCTAGTTGGTCTGGCGGTTCCTCCTTGGAACCCCATCCAGAGCTGCTCTTGTCAGTGGTGTGTGTTTCTTAACTTCTGTTAACCATTTTAGTGTCAGAGCTCTTTATTTTCTCAGCCTTCCTAATAATGTAAATGTTCTGACTTGCCTTTTTTAAAAGAAGGCAAAGAATCCACTATGTCCATTCACATTTATTCAGTAATTGCTCACTAAATTCCTATGCCTCAGACATTGAAAGTAGATACTGGGGAAACCACAAAAATGATTCAGCTTAAAATATCAGTTTGACCTATCACTGGGAAGTTTCCATTGATACAAATTATATGCATCATTTTACCTCTTTTTCTTTCAGAACATTGTCATATAATGTGTGTGTAGAGGAGGGTATTGGAAACAAAAGCTTTCCTCCTGGTAGGAGTGTAGAATGGCATTTTCAGGGTACTTTGTGATTATCAAAATCTCAAATATTTCTACTTCTGAACCATCAGCTCTACTGCCATAAATGTAGTCTATTGGTATCATCATACAAATAGGCCAAATGTGTAAGAATTTTTATTGCGGCATTGCCTCTAATAGCAAAATTAAATATCTATTAACGGGAATATGTAGGCAACATATAATGAAGACATTAATGAAATACAATGCAACTATTTTTTTTAATGAGACAGATCCATATGTGTGGGTATGGAAATATTTCTAAGATGTGTTGCTTTAAAAATAATTTATAGCAAACTTTTGAGATATCATTTATATTTTTTTACAATGCTTTATAAAGACTTTCATCTCCAACCATAATGTAAAAGTAATAGGTCAAAGAACATCAGTTTACCTTCTCTGTCCTAGATCACTGTAAAAATGAACAAAGCATTTTAAAGCAACTGTGTTCACAAATTTGAAGCTTGACAGTGAAGAGCTGCCTGTGATCTTTGAGATGAGGGAAACATGTGACATGAGCTCCACATTCACCAGGGCTTTCTATATCAGGGAGCTGTACCAACTATGGCACAGGTATATAGATATAGATATAGATTACCCTTGAATGCTAAGCTATGCATACCCAGTGAGAATTCTGGGATAATAGCTACTGATGGGTTGTGAGCTAGATGGAGATTCTGGAGCTTGCAAATACTGAGATATGTTGGAATTCCGACCAACCAGAATGAAGAGACCTTGATGAATACCCTGTGTATTCAGTTGAGACCTTACAAAGGACATACCATGGAATAGGGCTACTGCAACTTTGCATAAAGGTGGTCCTAGAGTAGCTCAACAAACCAAGCTTTGCTGATATTAAACTGATCCTCCAATAAATTATCTTATTATTACTTTATAATTATTATTATAGTAAATTTCCAAAATAAAATATAGCACTATTCAAAGAAAGAAAGAAAAAGACTTCAAGAATATAGCATCCTAATATTCAATACATATTCAAATAAATTACTAGACATGTGAAAAAGTAAGAAAATATGACCCATAACCAGGAACTGAGAACAGTAAACAGAAAAGGCCCAGTGATGATACAAATGTCAAATTTAGGAGAAAAATATTTTTTAAAAGAAAGAAAATGAAAATATAGATCTAATGAGAGAATAGGTGGAACATTTCAGCAAAGAGGAGAAAGACATATACCAAAAAAAAAAAATCTATTAGAACAAAAAATACAATATCTGTAATGAAAAATACAGTACATGAACTGAATAAAAGATCAGAAACTCCAGGAAAAAGTATCAATGTCCTTGAAAATTCTTCAATATAAGCTATAAAATAAAGCACAGAGGGGGGAGAAAAAAGACTGAAAAATATAGGCACACAATGACTTGTGAGACAGTATAGAGCAACCTCTAATGTGTGTAATTGGAGTCCAGGGAGAGGAGTGATAGATTGACGCAAAAGAAGAAATTTTTTGAAAAAATAATGACTAAAAAGTTTTACAAATTTTAACATATCAACCCACAAAATTTAAAACGTTGACAAAACCAAAACAAAAACCCTACACCTAGGTACATCATAATTAAATTGATAAAAATCTAAGACAAGAGAAAATTGTTAAAGACAAGAGAGAAAGACACAACACATTCAGGGGAAAGACAATAAACATGGACTCCGCACAAACAATGCAAGCTATAAAACAATGGAAATGGCATCTTTTAAGTGCTGGGGTAAAAAAACAACCCTTCCACCTGAAATTTCACAGTCTGCAAAAGTATTCTGCAAAAATGAAGACAAAATAAAGATATTTTCAAATAAAGAATAGCTGACAATGACAACATTCATAACTAGGATAACTACACTACCAAAGAAAAAATGTTCAAAGAAGGTCTTCAGTCTAGAGGATAACTGATGCTAAAAGGAACTCAGGTATTAGCAAGGAAGTGAAGAGTGCCAAATATAGTAAATATTTGGAAAAATATTACAGACTTCTTCCTTTAGTATCTTAATTTATAAGACTATTTAAAGGGAAAAATGACCATGAGGTGTTTAGTTTTAACACAGATAAAAGTAAAACATGTGACAAGAAGCACAAAAGGATAGAGGATAAATGTTTTAAGGTTCTTACATTGTATGTGAAGAGATAAAATTCTAATTTAAATTAGACTGTTATAACCAGGCACTACAAAACTCTTAGAGGAAATCACAGGAGGAACACTCTTTGACATAAGTCACAGCAAAATCTTTTTTGACCCACCTCCTAGAGTAATGGAAATAAAAACAAAAATAAACAAATGGGACCTAATGAAACTTAAAAGCTTTTGCACAGCAAAGGAAACTATAAACAAGACGAAAAGACAACCCTCAGAATGGGAGAAAATATTTGCAAACGAATCAATGGACAAAGGATTAATCTCCAAAATATATAAACAGCTCATGCAGCTCAATATTAAAAAAACAAACAACCTAATTAAAAAATGGGCAGAAGACCTAAATAGACATTTCTCCAAAGAAGACATACAGATGGCCAAGAAGCACATGAAAAGCTGCTCAACATCACTAATTATTAAAGAAATGCAAACCAATGCAAAACAAAACTACACCAGTCAGAATGGGCATCATCAGAAGATCTACAAACAACAAGTGCTGGAGAGGGTGTGCAGAAAAGGGAACCCTCTTGCACTGTTGGTGGGAATGTAAATTGATACAGCCATTATGAAGAGCAGTATGGAGGTTCCTTAAAAAACTAAAAATAGAATTACCGTATGACCCAGCAATCCCACTACTGGGCATATACCCTGAGAAAACCATAATCCAAAAAGACACATGCACCCCAATGTTCATTGCAGCACTATTTACAATAGCCAGGTAATGGAAGCAACCTAAATGCCCATCAGCAGACAAATGGATAAAGATGTGGTACATATATACAATGGAATATTACTCAGCCATAAAAAGGAATGAAATTGGGTAATTTGTATAGATGTGGTTGGACCTAGAGACTGTCATACAGAGTGAAGTAAGTCAGAAAGAGAAAAACATATTAACGCATATTTTTGGAATCTCAAAAAATGGTACAGATGAAACGGTTTGCAAGGCAGAAATAGAGACACAGATGTAGAGAACAAATGTATGGACACCAAGCAGGGAAAGCGGGGTGGGGAAGGGTGGTAGT
This sequence comes from Globicephala melas, assembly GCF_963455315.2. Classification (NCBI taxonomy): domain Eukaryota; kingdom Metazoa; phylum Chordata; class Mammalia; order Artiodactyla; family Delphinidae; genus Globicephala; species Globicephala melas. The sequence continues at coordinate 94,650,504 of NC_083315.2, forward strand.
GGGATGAATTGGGAGATTGGGGTTGACATATGTACACTTTTGTATAAAATAGATAACTAATAAGAACATGCTGTATAAAATAACTAGCTAAATAAATAAGACTGTTATAAGTTGATAATTCATGTAACTGCGTGACCAACCACTGAAAATGAAAACAGTGACAGCTGAAAAAAAACAAAAAAAATGGAACAGTAATAAATACTTGATTAAAAGGTGACAGAAAAAGAGGAAAAACAAAAGAATAAGAAAAATAGCAAAATGGTAGAGTTAAACACAGTCATATCAATGATTACATAAATGTAAATAGAGTCAACACTGATTAAAAGGCAAAGGTTGTCTGACTGTATAAACAAGCAAGATTCAACTATATTAAGACAGTTAAAAATAACAAAGTGGAAAATATTTAGTATGTATATACTATTATAGTATGTATATACTATATAGTATGTATAGTATGTATATAGTATGTATATACTATATAGTATGTATAGTATGTATATAGTATGTATATATAGTATGTATATACTATTTACATCATAGAGATTGTAAATATTTTGAAAGGATAAAGTAATATTATGAACTGGTTTGTACCCATAATACCAATTCTACAGAAAGTCTCAGAATCTAATGGAGGAGAAAATATTTCCCAACTTGTTTTATGGGCCAATATTACACTAGTATCCAATTTAGAGGAAAACATAAGAAGAAAAAAAAACGATAGAAGAATATTCCTCATGCATAAATCATAAAAATTCTTAACAAAATGTTAGCAAGTTAAATTCAGCAATATATCAAAATCATAATGCATCATGACCAAGTGAGGTTTACCTGGAATGCAATATTGGTTTACCATTTGGAAATCAATCAATATAGACCATATTAACAGAATGAAGGCCAAAAATATCCTGCATAGTCATTTTTATAAATGCAGAAAAAGCATTTTACAAAATTAAACACTCATTCACGATAAAAGTCTTCAGAAAACTAAAAATAAAGGAAACTTTCTCAACCTGATCAAGTGTTATCTGTAAAAAAAAAAACCTACAGCAGAGCACAGGGAATTTTAGGGCAGTAAAACTGTTCCATATGATACTATAATGGTGGATACAGGACATACGTTTGCCAAAATCCATAAAGTGTTCAACAGAAAGAGTGAACTCTAATGTAAATATGGACTTTGGTTAATAATAATATGTCAGTAATCATTTATCAATTGTAACATAAACATCAGATCTACTGCACTAGTGCAAGATATTAAGAATAGGGGAAACTGGGAGTGCGGGAAGGAGAGCGTATGGGAACTCTCTGTACTTTCTCCTCAATTTTTCTGTAAAATAAAAAGTGCTCTATAGAGTAAAGTCGATTTTTCAAAAGCCTACAGAAAAAAAATCAAAATAGCGAAGCATTGAATACTTTCCCCCTAAAAGGGGAAATAGGGCAGGGATGTCCACTCTCACCATTTCTATTTAACTTTGTGCTGGAGGTTCTCGCTAGCACAATCAGCTAAATAAATAAATACCTAACATAAAGATTGGAAAGTAAAAGAATACTGTCTTTATTTGCAGATTACATGGTGATGTACATAAAAAGCCCTAAGGAATGTACGGTAGGACTCCTAAACCTAATAAATGAATTTAGCAAAGTCATTGGAAACAAGTCAAAATACAAAAATAAATTGTATTTTATGTAAGCAATAAATAACCAAAAGACATAAGATATTAAAAATACCATTTACAGTAGAATCAATAAATACATATTATTTTGGAATAAATTTAACAAAAGGTGTTTAAGGGCTCTACAATGAAAACTATTCCAGCAGGTCTTTTTGAAGAAATTTTGACAGACTGATTGTGAAATGTATACCAAATTTGAAAGGACTTAGCCAAACAATCTTCAAAAGGAAGAACAAAGTTAGAGGACTTACATTACATGATTGCAAGATGTACTATAAAGTTATGATAATTGAGACAATGTGGTATTGACATAAAGGTATAGACATACAGATTAATGGAACCAAATCAGTAGTCTAAAAATAGCACCAGTGTATGATCACTGTTTTTAAAAAGGCACCAAAATAACTCAGAGAAAGAAAAGTCTTCAGAATGTCATGCTGGAAAACTGGATAATGTATTTTAAAAATGAACTTTGACCTCTATCTCACAGCACACTCAAAACTTAATCTGAGATAGATCATAAACATAAATATAAAAGCTAAAACTTCTAGGGCTTCCCTGGTGGCACAGTGGTTGAGAGTCCGCCTGCCGCTGCAGGGGACATGGGTTCGTGCCCCGGTCTGGGAAGATCCCACATGCCGTGGAGCGTCTGGGCCTGTGAGTCATGGCCACTGAGCCTGTGCGTCTGGAGCAGGAGAGGCCACAACAGTGAGAGGCCCGCGTACCACAAAAAAAAAAAAGTAAAACTTCTGGAAGAACACAGAGGAATCTATCTTTGCAAACTTGGAGTAGTCAAAGCCTTTTAGACAGGACAGAAAAAGCACCATAAAAGCAAGATAAATTATACTTCCTTAACATTAAAAAATTCTTCTCATAAGAAGACAATGTTAAAAAATGAAAAGGCAATCTATAACCTAGAGGAAAATGTTTGTAATACATATAACGGAAAAAATGACTTGTGTCCATAAAATATAAAGAACTCTTACATCTTAATAATGAAAAGACAACCTGATTAAAAAGTGGTCAAAATAATTGAATAGGGGCTTCCCTGGTGGCGCAGTGGTTGGGAGTCTGCCTGCCGATGCAGGGGACGCGGGTTCGTGCCCCGGTCCAGGAAGATCCCACATGCCGCGGGGCGGCTGGGCCTGTGAGCCATGGCTGCTGGGCCTGCGCGTCCGGAGCCTGTTGCTCCGTGGCAGGAGAGGCCGCAGCGGTGAGGGGCCCGTGTACCAAAAATAATAATAATAATAATTGAATAGACACTTCACAGAAGAATGTGCAAAATAACCACTAAACACGTGAAAAAGTAATCAGAATTATTCATCATCAGGAAAATGCAAATTAAACCCAAAATTATATATCACTTCATGCACAATAGAAGCTCTAAATGTTGGTGAAGATATGGAGCAACTGAATTTCTCATACATTGTTAGTGGGAGTGTAAAATGATACAGACGTTTTGGAAAACCAGCAGTTTCTTATAAAGTTAAAATACATACCCTTGGACCAGCAATTTCACTCCAGGGACAAAGACATATGTTGGCCAAAAATACTTGTCTATGATTGTTCATATCACAAACCAAAAACAATCCAAATATCCATCAAGAAGGAAATGGATAAATAAATTGTGGTATATTCATATGATGGAGCAATAAAGAGTAATGAGCCACTGATGCATGCAAGAACATGTATAGAGTTCAAAAACATTTTGTTAAGCAAATGAAGCCAGACGTAAAGGATACTTTATGAAAAAGGTACTGTATGATCCCATATTTTTTGAAACCCTACAACAGGTAAGGATTTGGTATTAGAATTCAGAGGATGGTGGCCTGTGATGTGGGGCTAGAGCAGGATTTACTGGAAGAAGCATGATGGAACTTCCTGGGGTAGTAATATTCCATATCTTGATTCATTTGTGGGGATAAACAGATGTATGTATTTATCAGAACTCACTGAACTTATGATACATGCATTCATCTGCATATAAATTACACCTCAGTATATAAAGGACAAACGTTTATACACATGCACATCCCAAGGAGGGGATAGAAGAGAAAAAAGATTTTGTTGGTTTATTTTTTTTTCCTTACTGCATCCCAAGAAACTAGAAGAATGGTTAGTACACAAAAGGTACTCAGAAAATATTAATTCAATGAATGAAGTGACACATATGAAAAAATTTGAATAATGAACAAAAAACTGTTAATAGTAGTTACCTTTGAAAGTCAGCCTAATAAAAGGGGGATGTTTACTTCCAGCTTTTCATCTTTCCATCCAGTCAATCCTGAACACATATTACACCTACAGATGTGCACACACACAGATACACACATGGTTTCAAAAACTCATGTTACATTTTTGCATGTTTTTTTTAAAGCTAAATTTTGGCAAAAATTAAAATGTCCAGCACCTAATGGAACCCAGTGTATTTTTGTTGAATACATGAATTAATTGATAAATGATGATTTTCCAAATAATATAAACCATTTGAGTTTTTAATAACTTCAGGTCCTCTTTGTACAGTTCAATGTGTGTCAAAGGCTGAACTAAAAATATCATAGTACCTGTTAGCAACAAAATTGGCTATCATTGACAAAGAGTATCAGGGAGATTAATTGCTGCTGATCTTCTCAGCAACTCTGCAAAGAGGATATTATTATCTGTAGTTTACAAATGATAAAAATTGAGGTCAGGGGAGCTAAAGATTTGTCAGGATTCTTAGGCACAGGGAGTGGCTAATTCAGAATGTGCTGCTACATCTGATCCCTTAACTTACACTTTTTATAATGAATTTCTTTGCTTCTTATATGTCATAACTTAAGAGGAAAATAAAAAGTCACATTTTTAAAAGGCAATATAAATTTATAATATAGCAGCCAGAAAGACTGATTTTGGGAGGAGGAGAGTCACCAGGAAGAGTTGCTAAATGGTAGCTACAGAATCTGACTAAGGGGTAGGCCAGCTTGACCGCTGCTTAAAGAACTGACTTGGGGGCATTGAAATATCCATGGAATAAATTAGAAATGAGTTGCTTGCCAAGTTAGATTTTCTCAAGTGGCTTTTTATGTTACTATGGAAATGCAAATTTGTACAAATGCAGCTGAAGCCGATAGAGCTTCTGATGGAAATGTAAGCGAGTCCTCACTAGCACGAACATGCCTCTACTGAATAATTTTGCAACATGCACATGCAATTGCAGTCAGCCAAAAGACAGCAGTAGCTGGCAGCTGAAGCTCTGAGATCAAAAATTTGCACAGCACAAGACTGTTCACAGGACTGAGGAATTTCCTTCATTATCTAAATCTTTAATGAGCTTGCCAAGAAGTTGTCTGGTTTGGATAATCACAGAAGAACAGAAGAGAGAATAAGAGCTATAGGAAAGCAGGAAACTTTTGTCTGCTCTTTTTTTTCAGACTTTTGACTCTGCTTTGGGCAGCAAAGTGAATCAACAAATGAATTTATCTCTGTATACATCTTTTGTTAATGGGAAATCAGAATCTTCCTACCCCTTTAAGTAAATGTTGAATAAATATCTAAAAATTCATTTTGAAATGGAACCAAATTATTAGTCTGGAGACACCCATGCGTCTAGGTCCAGGCTTGGCTATGTTTATATAGTCTTTCTTTTTACCCTTTTCATCATGGAATCATGGCGGGGAAAAGGCAAAGAACTCCCCTAAGATTAAGATTATCTGAGGAAAAACAGAAAGTACAATCTTAAACCACATTTTTAAAAGACCATACAATTTTGAGTGGTATGTACTAAATGCTAACCTGAGTATGGAATGTAAACGTGTTACAGGAATTCAGACATCAGGCCATGTGCCAGTGGCAGAAAGGAAAGAGTTCGGTTTGAGGTAGATCTTGAGCTGCACTTGAAAAGTCAGTAGAATTTGAGACAGAGATGAATACTAGACACAGCTAGAATGCTACTAAAGAACTATGGTATCACATTCTGTTTCTTCCTTTTACCTGCTCTGCACCATCCCAACCATCCCCATAACTCAATACCTCTCAACTTTGTGTATGTACATACAGACATACTCACACACACACACACACACACACACACATATGTTCTTACCTTGAAAGAAGATTTTTAGCAAAAGTGTATGACTGGCTATAATAGCTACTTTTACATCAAAATTGAGTAATTTGCAAGAGCTTCTCACAAATATTAGTCCTTACTGAAAAGCAGAATTGTAAAAAATAGTGAAGACAAATTTTTCATCCCTTGGATTCTTCCACAGGCATAACTTCTCTTCAAACATCAACACAGGGGAAAGTTTACCAAAAAGTTCCTATTCAGCTTGGGACAAAATAAAAATGCTGTCCATTTGGCACCTGCTTGTAATGGAAGATGCTAGCAGCTATGTTCTGAAAGAAGACTTCTGTGAACAAGGACTTGGCCTGCCTTCAGTCCTTCAACACTATCCGTAGTAGTAAGAGTAGAAACACCAGCATCACTCATTAGGTAAAACGTGAGGTTTTCTGTTGTTTCTTCAGCAGTGAACCAGATGTTGGCATGACTCTTTCTCTCCTTGGCTGGTCACGGAGAAGTCTTATTTGGAAACTTTAGCACATATAGAGGGACCCTTTGTTGGTTAAGAGAAAAGAAGCTGGAATGTTCATTTCTGAGTTATTTCTATTTCTATATTGTGGTAGGTTACTTTCCAAAAAGATTATTATAGGGATAAACCACTCTTTAACTTTTGAAATGACGAATCACACTTCTTTTAAGCCTTCTTTTCTTAACTCCATTTAAAAATATAATCACAGCAGTATAATTGTACATTTAATGATGTAGCAAAAGTCACCTCCACTGCAAAATTACTTCAACTAATATGGAGGAGAGAGAATAGGTAGAAACAATCCTTGATCTTACCATAATTTAAAAAGAAAATGTAATCACATGCTAAGACATGCATCAACCATGCAGATGGTTTTTATAGATATCTGCTGGTGAACAGGAAGTATTAAAAACTCTAGGAAATATTCCACAAATATTTTACTACCCATGAACAAGTTTTATGAAAATATATACTTACTCTTTATACCTATCCTAAACTTTATAAGGCCCTGTCTTTGTAGGCATTCCAATTTTTATAGTGATTATAAGTGAGATTATAAGTAAATGAAGACTTAAGAGAAAGAGATAGGTGAGAAACAACTTATGAAAAAGAGGATGACTTAAAAGACAAACTATGGTTCTGGATTCATAGTAAAGCTACAAAAATAATTTTAATTTTATTTCAGAGTGAAACCCCAAACCAGCATGAGTTATATAGCTATGTAGAACTAAAGTTCTGAAAAAATATATGGTATGTTTTATAAATACAAAGAACAAGTAAAATTAAGGTGTAGGTGTTAGAGAAAGCCTCCTGAACCACTGATAGAGTGATCATTCATTCTAACCTGTATTGACTAATCCACTATAAAAGAAAAATGCTGAGAATATAATAATTATTATGGGAAACTTTCATAGCTTTACATTGAAGAGAATTTATGGTTGTAAAGACTTTTAGAGCAAACCAGAAAAAAAAAACCCATAGAAATTACATAAACAAATCAAGAATTTGGGGAAGATTTCTGCTCACGGTTGGAATGTATAAATTCATGAGACTAACACTGTCACTCTAACCATGAGAATAAGCCAGATAAGCTACAAAATTATAGCTTAAAAAACCCATCATAAAAAATAAATAAATGGACCTAATTAAACTTAAAACTTTTGCACAGCAAAGGAAACCATAAACAAGATGAAAAGACAACCCTCAGAATGGGAGAAAATATTTGCAAATGGAGCAACTGACAAAGGATTAATCTCCAAAATATACAGGCAGCTCATGCAGCTCAATGTCAAAAAAACAAACAACCCAATAAAAAAAATGGACAGAAGACCTGGATAGACATTTCTCCAAAGAAGACATACAGATGGCCAACAGGCACACGAAAAGATGCACAGCATTGCTAATTATTAGAGAAATGCAAATCAAAACTACAATGAGGTATCACCTCACACTGGGCAGAATGGCTATTATCAAAAAGTATACAAATAATAAATGCTGGAGAGGGGGTGTATAAAAGGGTGCAGCCACTATGGAGAACAGTTTGAAGGTTCCTTAAAAAACTAAAAATAGAGCTACCATATGATCCAGCAATTCCACTCCTGGGAATATATCCAGAAAGGACGAAAACTCTAATTTGAAAAGTTACATGCACCACAGTGTTCATTGCAGCACTATTGACAACAGGCAAGACATGGAAGCAACCTAAATGTCTATCATCAGAGAGATTGATAAAGAAGATGTGGTACGTATATACCATGGAATATTGCTCAGCCATAAAATGAATGAAATATTGCCATTTGCAGCAGTATGGACCTAGAGATTATCATACTAAGTGAAGTAAGTCAGACAAAGACAAATATCAAATATATCAAATATATTTGATATAAATATCAAATATAAGTGGTATCACTTATATGTGGAATCTTAAAATATGATACAAATGAACTTATTTACAAACCAGAAATAGACTCAGACATAGAAAACAAATTTATAGTTACAAGAGGGGTAAGGGAGGATGGGTAAATTAGGAGTTTGGGATTAACCGATACACACTACTATATATGAAATAGGTAAACAACAGGGACCTACTGTATAGCACAGGGAACTATACTCAATATCTTGTGATAACCTATAATGTAAAAGAATCTGAAAAAGAACAAATATGTATAGGTCCCTCCATATTGCTGAATGAGTCATCTTAGAAGTGTGTCAACTAACTACAAGTGATTTACCCCAGCTGATGCTACATGGGACAGAAAAATTTCTCAGATGAACTCTGCCTTAATTCCTGACCAACAGTATCATTTTTTCATATGGGATACCAATTGACCTAGCACATTTATTAAAGGGACATTTCTTTATCCATTGCTCTGAAGTGCCATCCTTGCCATAAATCAAATGTCCACAGGTGTGAATCTCTTTCTGGATTCTATATTCTCTTCTATTTGTCTATCCTCACAAAATGTCACCTGCTATAATTACTCTATCTTTAATTCTTGATTTCTGGTAGTGGAGGCCACCAAGTTTATTCTTCTTTCAGATTGTCTTGGAAATTTTTGATTCTTTGAATTTTCATATAATTGTAGAATCAGTTTGTGTAGAGGTCTCTCACATCTTTATTGAACTGTTCCCTATATAGTTTTTCATGTAAATGGCATTTTTAAATTTTAATTTTAACATTCTCACTGATGGTTACTGGTAATGTGAATATAATTGATATTTTTTAACTTTGAATTATATCCATCAACGCTGCTAACTCTTACTTAATTCAATTGCTTTTCTGTATATTATTTTTAAATGTTCACAACTATGTGAACCTACAGTTCTATAACTTTAGCAGTTTTAATAGGTATATAGTAATATCCCATTGTAGATTTAATTTGCATTTCTCAATCTTTTGTACCTTTTTACTGCTGAGTAGCAAGCATTCTGTCATATGGATATACAACTACTCATTTATCCATTTCTGCTAGAGGACATTTTATTTATTTCTCGCAACATTTATGTATAATTTTCTATAATTGCTATACGCTTATTATTTTTTGTGAACATGAGTTTTTATTTCTCTTGATAAATACCTAGGGGTGTGATTAATGTGTCATGTGGTAATTGTATATTTAACTTTTTAAAAAATCTTTATTGGCGTATAATTGCTTTACAATGTTGTGTTAGTTTCTGCTGTACAACAAAGTGAATCAGCTATATGTATACATCTATCCCCATATCCCCTCCCTCTTGATGTATGTTTAACTTTATAAAAAATTGCAGCATTGTTTTTGAAGTGGCTGTAACATTTCTTATTCTAACCAGCAATATATAGGAGTTGCAGATGTTCCTCCATCCTTTTACTTTAAACCTATGTGTCTTTATATTTAAAATGAGTTTCTTATGGGCAGCATATAATTGTCTCTTTTAGTACAATCTGACAACCTCTGCCTTTTAATTGGGGTCTTAAAACCATTTGCATTTAATGTGATTATTGATAAGGTTGGGTTTAATTTATCATCTTGCTGTTGTTTTCTGTGTTCTTTTAGGTTAGTTGCATACGTTTTGTTCCCTGTTTTTTCCCATTGTTGGCTGATTAGCTATAACTCTTTGGTTTTGGCTTATTTTAGCCATTGCCTTAGGGTTTATAGTATATGTCTTTAATTTATCACAGTCTACCTCTAAGTAATATTATACAGTTTCCTATATAAGAACTTTATAACAGTATATGCTGTGCTTCTCTCAATACCTAAGGTCGTCATGTCTTTCCTTTACTCCTATGCCCCAGGTTGACCTCTATGTCACTGGATTTCCCATAGTCCAGAACTGTGTAGTAAAGAATGTTCAAAGGCTATTTCAGCATTATTTCATTTGTTTCAGTTTAATCTATGATTAAAATTTTGATTATGCTTAATATTGCCCCCTCTACTTTTCCTTATGCTACTTGAGAGTCTATGTAAGTTAGTTAGACAACATTACCCTGAAGTAATTGGTATCAAGTTCCCTTTCTCCTGAGCTAGTTATAGTTTTGAGAAAATATGGAAAGGATTCTAGGAAGTATTTAAATGATCAAAAGGATAATGAACTGATACCAGTTTAACATTTAAGTTGTAATATTTTATAAGTAATTAGAAAAGATTTTATTTTCTAATTTCTAAGTATAACGAAACTTTTACTTTGCAATCTTGGAGTATTTATTTTTAAAAGTTTAGAGAGTATATAATTAGCTAGACTTATTGTTGTGATCAGTTTACAATATATAAAAATATCGAATCATTATGTTGTATAGCAGAAAATAATGTAATACTATATGTCAATTATACCTCAGTTTTTAAAAATATATGTATATATTTATATAACTTTGTTTGTTGCCTGGGTTAATTTCACACCCCATATATATATTTTTTTAATTGAAATGTTTTCTTCAATTCAATAAGACTACTGAATTTTTTTTTTTTTTTTTTTTTTTTTTTTTTTTGCGGTATGCGGGCCTCTCACTGTTGTGGCCTCTCCCGTTGCGGAGCACAGGCTCCAGACGGGCAGGTTCAGCGGCCACGGCTCACAGGCCCAGCCGCTCCACGGCATATGGGATCTTCCCAGACCGGGGCACGAACCCATGTCCCCTGCATCAGCAGGTGGACTCTCAACCACTGCGCCACCAGGGAAGCCCCTGAATTTGTTTTGTCTGAATTTGACAGTGTTGAATTCGATACTGTCTATCACCCTAGCTGTTCAATATCACGTTTTTAAAAAGTGACTAATTTTGACTTCAAGTAATTTTAACAGCATGTAGACATATATTATGACAACACAAATATTTTGCTTAATAAAATATCAGAATTTTTTCTTTAGCATTAAATATAAGCTGAATGAACAAATGACCTATTTTAATTTAACTTGAAATGAGACCCAGATTATAAATACCATCATTTGTATAATTTTCCAGTTATAATAAGGTGAGTAGGGTTTTTCTGTCTACTTTCAAAATTAACCTCAAAGTATTTCTTTTGCCTACTGAATTGTTCATACTAATTATTAAATAAAAGACTAAGTTTTCTCTCTATACCATAATTCCCCAGAAATGCTCATGTCTGAAAGGGAAATGTTACAAGACAAAAATAAGATTTTTTAGGCAAGTGTAATGTCATATGGTGAAATTTCCATGAAAATATTTTCATAAGTAATGAAAGAAATATTATGAGCAGGTTCTTAAGCATATTCCTTGGGAGATGGTTTAAAAGGTATGAGGATGCTAAGGATACTCCAGAAAGGACTCCCCTTTTCCCAATTCAAGCCTTACTTACTACGATATAAGCCTGGTTTTATTTTCAATATTTTAGGTGCAAATCCACTATCAAAAGTCACCTTGACTCTTAAAAGTCAAGACAAACACATTTTATTAAAAGCGAAGTATTTCTTGAAAAAATATTATCGCTTTAAAAACGCTGGCATTTTTAATGTAAAGTGGAGATTGTTTTAAAGGATCACAAAGTCTGATGAATGAACTCTCAAAAATTGTAGCCAGGTTTGTTTTAAAGAAAACATGTAATTGACCAAGATTTAGGCTATGATTGAGGAGTCTTAGCAACTTGTATACCTAAAATAGATGGAAAACAAATGAGAGGACATCAAACACATTCTCACCACAGGGTTAACTAAGATCAATCATATATATCATTCCAAACCAAAGGATAATGGAATCATTTATTGTCTGCAGACATATATCAGGGTGCAGTTTGATGCTTGATCCTGGGACTATTAGCAAGTTGAAGTTCGGCTCCTGAAATGGGCTCCAGATCGGCCAATCCATAATTATTCATTTAACCTGTCAAATCATTGACTCAACTAAACAAAGCCTTGATTGATAAGTACTGTTACTAAGACTAGTGCCAAAGGTATGCTTAGTTTAAGGTACACCAAGTCAAGATCGAGTCTGTCCTCACAGGGTTTGAAACACTGGGCCAGCCAGTCCCTGCTTAGTGAGCTGGTCTCCAGTCCCTTTCAGAGATGGATTAACTTTTCCAAGAATCCATTTTCAATTGCAGCCTGCTGGGAGACCAAAGGAAGTAGAAAAATCTGTCCCTTCCTCTCAGATTGATTAAAATCTAAGTAAGAGACAGAAGTGATGCAGTAGAATCTGTTATCCCTCATGGTTGGTAAGGAGTTCTAGACAAGCAAATATTGTGATCAAGAGTCCATGTATGTTTAAAGAATTAGAATGAAAATACAGTCTTAACTCCACATGTCATAATATAAATTATAGTAATATATTTGTAATGATCCAAAAAGCACTTCAGTATTTTACAGTCTCAAAGTCACCATCACAACCAATTGTCATATTTACTAACCAGCTCAGCCATAGTGGAAACTGAACCCCTATAAAAATGGAGCAGACTCCATGGAGCTGTGCCTCAGGGAGTTCCTCCCCGTGGAGCTTCCCTAATCTACCCACAAAGAGCAGCTCCTTTGTTTGCCAGTCCCAAGTCATGATTCCGTGTTCCCTGTAAGTGATCTGTTTTCTGTACCTCTGTGCCCTGTGACCCCGCAGTGGAATCTATTGTTTGGAACTTCCCAGTATTTTGCTAGTTTCATTCTGTTCCAGATGCGTCTTAGGTTCTCCCTTTGTTCTATACCGAAAACCTCCATCCAGTCTTTGTTCAATTCCTTGCTATCCCTGAGAAACGGAGATAGTTAGCCTAAAAGGAGATTTCATATATTGATATTATGCTGCCATGTCCATGCCTTAGCAGACTCCATTGCAAAAGACAGACTTATAAACATGGGAAGGAGCTAGGGAGTAATGGGTAACCCAGGCTGATGGAACCAGCTTGTCCCACTGCTAGGGCCTCATACCTGAAAGTAGATGGAAGCTTGAGACTTGTACTTGGAAAGTACACAGGGTGCAAAATTACAATAATCAGCATCATTGGTAAGAAAGATTTATGGCATATACCAAATATGGCACTAATATGGGGGTGACATTCCTTATCACCATACTTAGAAGGTAAATGGCTCATCTGGAATTTTAGGGTAGATGCATAGAAGAACACTTAGGGTAATGTTCTCCCATTAAATAACCATCTCCAAATGTTCTATAATTTATTTTTTTAAAGAAATGGCTGAAATATTAGAAAACATTTGGGATTAATTCATTTGAAGAAAATGTTAATTTACACTGTTTCAGAATGAATTCAAGATGGCTAAGCTACTTGTCATTTTATTATTATATTTCTCAAATTATCAACAGCAGTCTATATCATGGTACTGTTCTTTGGGGCCTCCATCATTCATGAGATGTTTTTGTATAAAATGTTATGAGAAAAATAAATTGCAGGCAACTATTTTATCATCATGGAAAAATGGAGAATTTTTTTCCATGTGAAAATCACATTTATGTATTAAAACAGCACTCTGCCTATCTACTGAGGAGAGAGAGAATTCAAATCAATAAGACACTTAGATTCCAGTAGAAAATGTCACAAAGAACATGAATTTCTATTTACTGAAGTATAGTTGATGTACAATATTATGTAAGTTACAGGTGTACAATTTAGTGATTCACAATTTTTAAAGGTTATACTCCATTTATAGTTATTATAAAATATTGGCCATAATCCCTGTGCTGTACAATATATCCTTGTTGCTTGTTCATTTTATATATAATACTTTGTACCCCTTAATCCCCTACCCATATATTGCCCCTTCCCCCTTTCGTCTCCTGACTGGTAACCAGTAGTTCATTTTCTGTATCTGTGAGTCTGTTTCCTTTTTTGTTATATCCACTAGTTTGCTGTATTCTTTAGATTCCACATATAAGTGATATCGTACAGTATTTGTCTTTGACTTATTTCACTTAGCATAATATCCTCCAAGTCCATCCATGTTGTTGCAAAATAGCAAAATTTCATTTTTTATGGCTGAGTAGTATTCCATTGTGCATGTGTGTGTGTGTGTGTACACATACATACATACCACATCTTCTTTATTCATTCATCTGTTGATGGACACTTAGGTTGCTTCATATCTATGCAGTTGTAAATAATTCTATGAACATTGGTATGCATGTATCTTTTTGAATTGGATATATACCCAGGAGGAGAATTGCTGGGTTATATGGTACTTCTATTTTTAGTTTTCTGAGAAAACTCCAAACTGTTTTCCATGGTGGCTGCATCAGTTTACATTCCCATCAATAGTGTACAAGGGTTTCCTCACCAACATTTATCTGTATTTATTTATTCTTATTAGCCATCCATTTTATACACATCAGTGTATACAAGTCAATCCCAATCTCCCAATTCATCACACCACAACCCCCACCCCCATCCCGCTTACCCCCCTTGGTGTCCATACTTTTGTTCTCTACATCTGTGTCTCAGTTTCTGCTCTGCAAACCAGATTGTCTGTACCATTTCCTCGGTTCCACATATATGCGTTAATATACAATACTTGCTTTTCTCTTTCTGACTTACTTCACTCTGTATGACAGTCTCTAGATGCATCCACCTCTCTACAGATGACCCAATTTTGTTCCTTTTTATGGCTGAGTAATATTCTATTGTATATACGTACCACATCTTTATCCATTTGTCTGTTGATGGGCATTTAGGTTGCTTCCATGACCTGGCTATTGTAAATAGAGCTGCAGTGAACATTGGGGTGCATGTGGCTTTTTGGATTATGGTTTTCTCAGGGTATATGCCCAGTAGTGGGATTGCTGGGTCATATGGTAATGCTATTTTTAGTTTTTTAAAGCACCTCCATACTGTTCTCCATGGTGGCTGTAACAATGTACATTCCCACCAACAGTGCAAGAGGGTTCCCTTTTCTCCACACCCTCTCTAGCATTTGTTGTTTATAGATTTTCTGTTGATGCCCATTCTGCCTGGTGTGAGGCGATACCTCATTGTAGTTTTGATTTGCATTTTTCTAATAATTAGTGATGTTGAGCAACTTTTCATTTGCTTCTTGGCTATCTGTATGTCTTCTTTGGAGAAATGTCTATTTAGGTCTTTTGCCCATTTTTGGATTGTTGTTTTTTTTTTAATATTGAGCTGCATGAGCGGTTTATATATTTTGGAGATTAATCCTTTGTCCAATGATGCATTTGCAAATATTTTCTCCCATTCTGAGGGTTGTCTTTTCGTCTTGTTTATGGTTTCCTTTGCTGTGCAAAAGCTTTTAAGCTTCATTAGGTCCCATTTGCTTATTTTTCTTTTTATTTCCATTACTCTAGGAGGTGGATCAAAAAATATTTTGCTGTGATTTATGTCAAAGAGTGTTCTTCTTATGTTTTCCTCTAAGAGTTTTATAGTGCCCCATCTTACATTTAGGTCACTAATCCATTTTGAGTTTATTTTTGTGTATGGTGTTAGGGAGTGTTCTAATTTCATTCTTTTACATGTAACTGTCCAGTTTTCCCAGCACCAGTTATTGAAGAGACTGTCTTTTCTCCATTGTATATCCTTGCCTCCTTTGTCATAGATTAGTTGACCATAGGTGCGTGGGTTTATCTCTGGGCTTTCTATCCTGTTCCATTGATCTATATTTCTGTTTTTATGCCAGTAGCATATTGTCTTGATTACTGTAGCTTTGTAGTATAGTCTGAAGTCAGGGAGTCTGATTCCTGCAGCTCCGTTTTTTTCCCTCAAGACTGCTTTGGCTATTCGGGGTCTTTTGTGTCTCCATACAGATTTTTAGATTTTTTGTTCTAGTTCTGTAAAAAATGCCATTGGTAATTTGATAGGGATTGCATTGAATCTGTAGATTGCTTTGGGTAGTATAGTCATTTTTATAATATTGATTCTTCCAATCCAAGAGCATGGTATATCTCTCCATCTGTTGGTATCATCTTTAATTTCTTTCAACTGTGTCTTATAATTTTCTGCATACAGATCTTTTCTCTCTCTAGGTAGGTTTATTCCTAGGTATTTTATTCTTTTTGTTGCAGTGGTAAATGGGAGTGTTTCCTTAATTTCTCTTTCAGATTGTTCATCATTAGTATATAGGAATGCAAGAGATTTCTGTGCATTAGTTTTGTATCCTGCAACTTTACCAAATTCATTGATTAGCTCTAGTAGTTTTCTGGTGGCATCTTTAGGTATACTTTAGGATACTATACTATGTATAGTATCATGTCATCTCCAAACACTGACAGTTTTACTTCTTCTTTTCCAATTTGTATTTCTTTTATTTTTTTCTTCTCTGATTGCCATGGCTAGGACTTCCAAAACTATGTTGAATAACAGTGATGAGAGTGAACATCCTTGTCTTGTTCCTGATCTTATAGGAAATGGTTTCAGTTTTTCACCATTGAGAATGATGTTTGCTGTGGGTTTGTTGTATATGGCCTTTACTATGTAGAAGTGGGTTCCCTCTATGCCCACTTTCTGGGGAGTTTTTTATCATAAATCGGTGTTGAATTTTGTCAAAAGGTTTTCTGCATCTATTGAGATGATCATATGGTTTTTATTCTTCAGTTTGTTAATATGGTGTATCACGTTGATTGATTTGCGTACATTGAAGAATCCTTGCATCCCTGGGAATAATCCCACTTGATCGTGGTGTATGATCCTTTTAATGTGTTGTTGGATTCTGTTTGCTAGTATTTTGTTGAGGATCTTTGCATCTATATTCATCAGTGATACTGGTCTGTAAGTTTCTTTCTTTGTAGTATCTTTGTCTGGTTTTGGTATCAGGGTGATAGTGGCCTCATAGAATGAGTTTGGGAGTTTTCCTTCCTCTGTAGTTTTTTGGAAGAGTCTGAGAAGGATGGGTGTTGGCTCTTCTCTAAATGTTTGATGGAATTCACCTGCGAAGCCATCTGGTCCTGGGCTTTTGTTTGTTGGAAGATTTTTTTTTTTTTTTTCCCGCGGTACCCGGGCCTCACTGTTGTGGCCTCTCCCATTGTGGAGCACAGGCTCCGGACACGCAGGCTCAGCGGCTGTGCCTCACGGGCCTAGCCGCTTCGTGGCATGTGGGATCTTGCGGGACCAGGGCATGAACCTATGTCCCCTGCATCGGCAGGCGGACTCTCAACTACTGCGCCACCAGGGAAGCCC
Organism: Globicephala melas; assembly: GCF_963455315.2. NCBI lineage: Eukaryota > Metazoa > Chordata > Mammalia > Artiodactyla > Delphinidae > Globicephala > Globicephala melas. Next base: position 94,667,793 of record NC_083315.2, read on the forward strand.
TCTTGGAAGATTTTTTTTTTTTTTTTTTTTTTTTTGCGGTACGCGGGCCTCTCACTGTTGTGGCCTCTCCCGTTGCGGAGCACAGGCTCCAGATGCGCAGGCTCAGCGGCCATGGCTCACGGGCCCAGCCGCTCCGCGGCATGTGGGATCTTCCCGGACCGGGGCACGAACCCGTGTCCCCTGCATCGGCAGGCGGACTCTCAACCACTGCGCCACCAGGGAAGCCCCCTTTGGAAGATTTTTAATCACAGTTAAATTACATTACTTGTGATTGGTCTGTTCACATTTTCTATTTCTTCCTGGTTCAGTCTTGGAAGGTTATACCTTTGCAAGAATTTGTCCATTTCTTCCAAGTTGTCCATTTTATTGGCATAGAGTTGCTTATAGTAGTCTCTTAGGATGCTTTGTATTTCTTCAGTGTCTGTTGTAACTTCTCCTTTTTCATTTCTAATTTTATTGATTTGAGTCCTCTCTTTCTTGATGAGTCTGACTAATAGTTTATCAATTTTGTTTATCTTCTCAAAGAACCAGCTTTTAGTTTTATTGATCTTTGCTATTGTTTTCTTTGTTTCTATTTCATTTATTTCTGCTCTGATCGTTATGATTTCTTTCTTTCTGCTAACTTTGGGTTTCGTTTGTTCTTCTTTCTGTAGTTCCTTTCGGTGTAATGTTAGATTGTTTATTTGATATTTTTCCTGTTTCTTGAAGTAGGCTTGTATAGCTATAAACTTCCCTCTTAGAACTCCTTTTGCTGCATCCCATAGGTTGCAGATTGTCGTGTTTTCATTGTCATTTGTCTCTAGGTATTTTTTGTTTTCCTCTTTGATTTCTTCAGTGATCTCTTGTTTATTTAGTAACGTATTGTTTAGCCTCGATGTGTTTTTTTTTTCCTTTTTTTTCCTGTAACTGATTTCTAATCTCATAGCATTGTGGTCAGAAAAGATGCTTGATATGATTTCAGTTTTCTTAAATTTACTGAGGCTTGATTTGTGCCCCAAGACGTGGTCTATCCTGGATAATGTTCCATGCGCACTTGAGAAGAAAGTGTAATCTGCTGTTTTTGGATGGAATGTCCTATACATATCAATTAAATCTATCTGGTCTATTGTGTCATTTAAAGCTTCTGTTTCCTTATTAATTTTCTGTTTGGATGATCTGTCCATTGGTGTAAGTGAGGTGTTAAAGTCCCCCACTATTATTGTGTTACTGTTGATTTCCTCTTTTATGACTGTTAGCAGTTGCCTTATGTACTGAGGTGCTCCTATGTTGGGTGCATATATATTTATAATTGTTGTATGTTCTTCTTGGATTGATCCCTTGATCATTACATAATGTCCTTCCTTGTCTCTTGTAACAATCTTTATTTTAAAATCTATTTTACCTGATATGAGTATTGCTACTCCAGCTTTGTTTTGATTTCCATTTGCATGGAATATCTTTTTCTATCCCCTCACTCTCAGTCTGTATGTGTCTCTAGGTCTGAAGTGCATCTCCTGTAGACAGCATACATACAGGTCTTGTTTTTGTATCCATTCAGCAAGCCTGGGTCTTTTGGTTGGAGCATTTAATCCATTCACATTTAAGGTAATTATTGATATGTATGTTCCTATTTCCATTTTCTTAATTGTTTTGGGTTTGTTTTTGTAGGTCCTTTTCTTCTCTTGTGTTTCCCTCCTAGAGAAGTTCCTTTAGCATTTATTGTAGAGCTGGTTTGGTGGTGCTGATTTCTCTTTGCTTTTGCTTGTCTCTAAAGCTTTTGATTTCTCCATCGAATATGAATGGGATCCTTGCTGGGTAGAGTAATCTTGGTTGTAGGTTCTTTCCTTTCCTCACTTTAAGTATATCATGCTACTCCCTTCTGTCTTGTAGAGTTCCTGCTGAGAAATCAGCTGTTAACCTTATGGGGATTCCCTTGTATGTTATTTGTCATTTTCCCTTGCTGCTTTCTTTGTCTTTGATCTTTGCCAATTTGATTACTATGTGTCTATGCGTGTTTCTCCTTGGGTTTATCCTGTATGGGACTCTCTGCGCTTCCTGGACTTGGGTGGCTATTTCCTTTCCCATGTTAGGGAAGTTTTCGACTATAATCTCTTCACGTATTTTCTCAGGTCCTTTCTCTCTCTTTCTTCTCCCTCTGGGATACCTATAATGCGAATGTTGTTGCTTTTAATGTTGTGTCAGTGGTCTCTTTGGCTGTCTTCATTTCTTTTCAATGTTTTTTCTTTATTCTGTTCCACAGCAGTGAATTCCACCATTCCATCTTCCAGGCCACGTATCTGTTCTTCTGCCTCAGTTATTCTGCTATTGATTCCTTCTAGTGTATTTTTCATTTCAGTTATTGTATTGTTCATCTCTGTTTGTTCTTTAATTCTTCTAGATTTTTGTTAATCATTTCTTGCATCTTCTCGATCTTTGCTTCCATTCTTTTTCTGAGGTCCTGGATCATCTTCACTGTCATTATTCTGAATTCTTTTTCTGGAAGATTGCCTATCTCCATTTCATTTAGTTGTTTTTCTGGGGTTTTATCTTGTTCCTTCATCTGGTACATAGCCCTCTGCCTTTTCATCTTGTCTGTCTTTCTGTGAATGTGGTTTTTGTTCCACAGGCTGCGGGATTCTAGTTCTTCTTGCTTTGGCTCTATTTGTTTTATTTTTGATGATAGCCATTCTAACAGGTGTAAGATGATATCTCATTGTGGTTTTGATTTGCATTTCCCTGATGATTAGCAATATTGAGCATCTTTTCATGTGACTCTTGTCCATCTGCATGTCTTCTTTGGAAAAATGTTTATTCAGGTCTTCTGCATATTTTTTAACTGGGTTTTTAAAAAAATTTTATTGGACTATAGTTGATTTACAATGTTGTGTTACTTTCTGCTGTACAGCAAAGTACAAATGAACTTATTTCCAAAAGAGAAATAGAGTTAAAGATGTGGAAAACAATCTCATGGTTACTGAGGGGGAAGGGGGGAGGGATAAATGGGAGATTGGGATTGACATACACATACTACTGTATATAAAATAGATAACTAATAAGTACCTACTGTATAGCACAGGGAACTATATTCAGTACTCTGTAATGACCTATATGGGAAAAGAATCTAAAAAAGAGTGGATATATGTATATGTTTAACAGGTTGTCTTTTTTTGATGTTGCATTGTATGAGCTGTTTATATATCTTCGTACACCCATCATTGGTCATATATTTTGCAAATATTTTCTCCTATTCTGTACATTGTCTTTTCGTTTTGTCAGTGGTTTCTTTTGTGTGCAAAAGCTTTTAAGTCTAACTAGTTCCTATTTGTCTATTTTTACTTTTATTTCCTTTCCTCTAGAAGACAGATCCAAAAAAATATCGCTATGATTTATGTGAAATAGTGTTCTGCCTGTGTTTTCCTCTAGGAGTTTTGTGGTTTCAGGTCTTGCATTTAATGCATTTTGAGATTATTTTTGTATATGGAGCTAGAGAATGTTTTAATTTCATTCTTTTACATGAGGCTGTCCAGTTTTCCCAGCACCATTTATTGAAGACTGTCTTTTCTCCAGTGTATATTCTTGCCTTCTTTGTCATAGAATAATTGACCATAGGTGCATGGGTTTATTTCTGGGGTCTCTATTCTGTTCCACTGATCTATGTGTCTGTTTGTTGTGCCAGTAACATGCTGTTTTGATTACTGTAGCTTTGTAGTATAGCCTGAAGTCAGCATGATTCCTCCAGCCCTATTCTTCTTTCTCAAAATTATTTTGGCTATTTGGATTCTTTTGTGTTTCCACATAAATTTTAGGATTATTTGTTCTGGTTCTGTAAAAAATGCCATTGGTATTTTGATAGAGATTGCATTGAATCTGTAGATTGCCTTGGGTAGTATGATCATTTTAACAATACTAATTCTTCCAATCCAAGAACAGGTATATCTTTCCATCTGTGTGTGTTGTCTTCAATTTCTTTCATCAGTGTCTTACAGTTTTCTGAGTACAGGTCTACAGGTCTTTTACCTCCTTAGGTAGGTTTATTCCTGGGTGCTTTATTCTTTTTGATGTAATGGTAAATGGGATTATTTCCTTAATTTCTGTCTCTGATAGTTTGTTGTTGGTGTATAGAAATGCAACAGATTTCTGTATATTAATTTTATATCCTGCAACTTAACTGAATTCATTGATGAGCTCTAATAATTTTCTGGTATAAACGATTATTAACTTTTGGTGCAGTAGATCTATTTATCAGACTCTATGATGAGGAAATAGAGAATCTGTGCTGAGGAAATAATCAGACAAAAAATTTCTTTCTCTCCATTGTACATAAGAGAAAAGAGCTGGCCTAAATGCTCAGCAATAGGAAAATAAGTGAATAATGATTATATAAAAGGAAATGTTATTCAGTCATTTACACAGTTCTTAAAAAATTAGAGACATGAAGAAATGTTCATAATCTAATATTTGTCAAAAAATATACTGAATTTAAAAGTATATATTATAATAAATCATATTATTAATATACAGTATACATAACATACATATTATATTATTAACATATATGAATTATATTATCATGTAATATCTTAATTATAAATTGTATATGTGTATACAGATGTATATGTGTGTGTATGTGTGTATATCTTTGGGAAAATGTACCAGAACAACATTCTAGATTGTTACTTTTAATGTATATTAGTTATTAGTACAGTGAAAGAACACATGCTATATATGAAAGAAATTTAAATTGAAATTAAAAAATGGCATCTTGATATAATGCATGTTTTGTATCCCTATAACATGTTTTTGTCAATTTTTTTAAAGTCAGTACTCAGTTACCTTACACTTCCTCTGGGTTCAGTGTGAGATAAGCTATATTTGCCACCATGTGGGAAATGTCAGGAGAGTGAAGGAAAAGTGAATAGAAAAACAAGCACTGGAGTGTTAGTTTGTTATACTATGCTACTAAATGGTAGTCTCATATTGTCATTTATCCCCAACATTGCCAGATTTATGAGGATTGGAAAGAATTATTTCTTTGTCAGTAAAATGAAAGTTGAACATTTTACTGGGTAAATTAAGTCAATAAATTAAATGGGAGTTGTATGTAAAGTCAGGCCATATGCATATAAATATGTAAAGAGAATAAGGTAAAGAATGAGAGAAAATATGTGTACATTGCTTGGAACAAACCAAGTATCAAAACCCCAGTAACTATTATTTCCAGAAGCCAAGTAGTTTAATACTTTCGAGGTTGTATGGTCTGGGCTTTAATCCCAGCTCTGTGACTCAACAGCTGTGTTGTCTGCAGCAAAATGTTTTATATTTTTTAAGCCTTATTTTTTTTAACTATATAATTGCATTTATTTAAAATTTAAAATACACCAACCTAGGAATGTATACTTTATACATTTGGTAAATGTATAAAGATACAAAGAGAAGCAAAGTTTTATCATAAAATCATGTTAGTGTTAACCTCTAAGGGAAGAGAAAGAAGTGTGAGTGAGAAAAGATATGATCGGTTCTGGAAGAGCAGAAACCTGTTTCTTGAAATGGTTTGTGGTTGTATAGTTGTTCCACTTTATAATTCAAAGATTTTTTCTTTGTCTTGGTTTTTAATTGTTTGATTATGATGTATCTCGGGTGTATTTCTTTAAGTTTATCCAGTTTGAGATTTGCTGAGCTTCTTGAACCTGTAAGTCTATATATTTCACCAATTTTTGAAAGTTTTCAGTCATTATTTTTTTGCGGTACACGGGCCTCTCACTGTTGTGGCCTCTCCCGTTGTGGAGCACAGGCTCCGGACGCGCAGGCTCAGGGGCCATGGCTCATGGTCCCAGCCGCTCCGCAGCATGTGGGATCTTCCCGGACCGGGGCATGAACCCGTGTCCCCTGCATCGGCAGGTGGACTCTCAACCACTGCGCCACCAGGGAAGCCCTCAGTCATTATTTTTTAAAATACTTTTTTGAACCACATTCTTTACCCTCTTTTTCTGAAACTCTGATAACATGAATGTTAGACATGTTGGTGTTGTCCCACAAGTTTCTGAGACTCTATACTTTTTTCTGTATTGGAGTATAGTTGATTTACAATATATTAGTTTCAGGTGTACAAAATAGTGATTGAGTATTTTCATAGATTATACTCCACTTAAATTTATTACAAATTAATAGCTATAATTCCCTGTGCTGTACAGTATATCTTTGTTGCTTATCTGTATTATATATAGTAGTTTGTATCTCTTAATTTCATATCCCTATCTTGCCTCCACCCCCACCACCGGTATGTACTAGTTTGTTTTCTGTATCCGTGAGTCTATTTCTGTTTTGTTAGATACATTTGTTTTCTTTATTTTTTAGATTCTACATGAAAATGATAACACACAGTATTTTTCATTCTCTGTCTGACTTATTTCATTAAGTATAATTCTCTCTAGGTCCATCTACATTGTTGCAAATTGCAGAATTTCATTCTTTTTTATGTCAGAGTAGTATTTCATTGTGTTTTTTTGTATATGTATGTGTGTGTATACACATACATACCATATCTTCTTTATCCATTCATCTGTGGATGGACATGTAAGTTGCTTCCAGCGTGGGGGTGCATGTTTCTTTTTGAATTAGTGTTTTCACTTCTTTGAATATTCCCAGGAGAGGAATTGCTGGATTATATGGTAGGGTTTTTTTTGTTTTTTTTGATAGCCATTCTGTCAGGTGTAAAGTGATATCTTGTTGTTTTGACTTGCATTTCTCTAATAATTAGAGATGATAAGCATATTTTCATGTGCTTGTTAGCTGTCAGTATGTCTTCTTTGGAAAAATGTTTATTCAGGTCTTCTGCCCAGTTTTTAATTGGGTTGTTCGTTTTTTTGATATTGAGTTGTATGAGCTGTTTATATATTTTGGATATTAACCCCTTGTTGGTGATATATTTTGGAAATCTTTTCTGCCATTCAGGGTTGTCTTTTCATTCTGTCAGTGGTTTTGTTTGCTGTGCAAAAGACTTTATATTTAATTAGGTCCCATTTGTTTATTTTTGCTTTTATTTCTTCCACTTTAAGAGACATACCCAAAACAATATTGCTGTGATTTATGTCAAAGGGTGTTCTGCCTGTGTTCTCTTTTAGGAGTTTTATGGATTCAGATCTTACATTCAGGTCTTTAATCCATTTGGGGTTTATTTTAGTATATGACATGGCACAATGTTCTAATTTCATTGTTTTATATGTAGCTGTGCAGTTTTCCCAGCACCACTTGTTGAAGAGGTGATATTTTCTCCATTGTATATTCTTGCCCTTTCTGTCGTAGATTAATTTACCATAAGTGTGTGGGTTTATTTCTGGGCTCTCTATTCTGTTCCATTGACCTATGTGTCTGTTTCTTGTGCCAGTAACATGCTGTTTTGATTACTGTAGCTTTGTAGTATAGTCGGTAGTCAAGGAGCATAATATCTTCAGCTTTGTTCTTTTTGCTCAACATTGCTTTGGCAATTTAGGGTCTTTTGTGATTCCATATGAATTTTTGGATTATTTGCTCTAGTTGTGTGAAAAATGTCATTGGTATTTTGACAGGGATTGCATTAAATTGGTAGATTACTTTGGGTAGTATGGACATTTTAACAATATTAATTCTTCTGATCAGAGAGCAGGGGATATCTTTCTACTTTTTGTATCATGTTTAGTTTCCTTCATCAAAGTTTTATAGTTTTCAGCATGTAGATTTTTCACTGCCTTGGTTGAGTTTATTCCTAGGTATTTTATTCTTTTTGGTGCAATTTCAAATGGGATTGTTTTCTTGCTTTCTCTTTCAGATAGTTCATTGTTAGTATATAGAAAAGCAACAGATTCCTCTATTTAATCCTGTATCATGCAACTTCACTGAATTTATTTATTAGTTTTAGAAGTTTCTTGGCAGAGACTTTAGGATTTTCTATGTATAGTATCATGTCATCTGCAAACAGTTACAGATTTACTTCTCCCCTTCCAATTTGGATGCCTTTTATTTCTTTTTCATGCCTGGTTGCTGTGACGAGGACTTCCAATACTATGTATAAAAGAAGTGGTCAGAATGGGTATCCTTGTCTTTTTCCTGAATTTAGAGGAAAGGCTTTTAGCTTTTCGCCATCAAGTGTGAAGTTTGTCATAGATGGCCTTTATTATGTTGAGATGTGTTCCCTACATACCCACTTTGATGAGAATTTTTATTATGAATGGATGTTGAAAAAGCTTTTATTGTATTTATTGAAATGATCATGTGATTTTTACCCTTCCTTTTGTTAATGTGGCATATAACATTGATTGATTTGAGAATATTGAACTATACTTGTATCCCTGGAATAAATACCTCTTTATCATGGTGTCTGATCCTTTTTATATAGTGTTGGATTCTGTTTGCTAATATTTTGCTGATTATTTTTGCATCTATATTTATCAAACTTATTGACTTGTAATTTTCTTTTTTTTGTAGTGTCTTTGTCTGGTTTTGTTGTCAGGGTAATAATGGCTTCATAGAGTGCCTTGGGAGTATTCTGTTTTCTTCAATTTTTTGGAGTACTTTGAGGAGAATAGATAGTAGTTCTTCTTTATATGTTTGGTAGAGTTTGTCTGTGAAGCCATCAGTCATGGAGTTTTGTTTGCTGGGAGATTTTTAAATTACAAATTCAATTTCACTACTTGTGATCAGTCTGTTCAAACTGTCTGTTTCTTCCTGATTTGATTGGCAGATTGTATGTTTCTAGAAATTGTCCATTTCTTCTACATTGTCAAATTTGTTGGCATGTAACTGTTTGTATCATTCTCCTATGATTCTTTTGTGTCTCTGTGGTATTGATTGTTACTTCTCGTCTTTCATTTCTTATTTTGTTATTTGGTCCTCTCTCTTCCTGTTGAGACTGGATAAGGATTTATCCATTTTGTTTATCTTTTCAAAAAATAAGCATTTGGATTCATTGATTTTACTATTACTTTTTTGGTGTTTGTTTCTTTCCTCTCTGATCTTTATTACTTCCTTCCTTCTGCTTACTTTGGGCTTTTTATTATTGTTGTTGTTCTTCTTCTTTTTCTAATTCCTTTACATGGTTGTTTAGGTTAGGTTGTTTGATATTTTTCTTGTTTCTTGAGGTAGGCCTGTATCACTGTATATTTCCCTCTTAGAACTGCTTTTGCTACATCCCATAGATTTTGGAATGTTGTGTTTCCATTTTCATTTGTTTCAAGGTACCTTCTGATTTCTGCTTTGATTTCTTCATTGACCTATTGGTTTTTTAGTAGCATATTGTTTAGTCTCCAAGTTTTGCCCTTTTCTCATTTGTCTTTCTGTAATTGATTTCTAGTTTCATACTGTTGTGGTTGGAAAAAATGATAGATATAATTTCTATTCTCTTAAATTGTTGAGACTTGTTTTGTGGCCCCACATGTGATCTATGCTAAGAACTTTGCATGTACACTTGAAAAGAATGTACGTTCTGCTCTTTTTAGATTGTTGTCCTATAGATATCTGTGAAGTCTATCTGGTGTATTGTTTCATTTAAGACCACTGTTTCCTTATTAATTTTCTGTCTGAATGATCTTCCTGTTGATGTAAGAGGGATGTTATTGATGTATTGATATATTGGGTACATATATGTTTTGAGTGTAATATCCTCTTTCTATACTGATCCCTTCTTTGTCTTTGTTGTACGTTATAGCCTTTGTTTTAAAGTCTGTTTTGTCTGATATGAGTATTGCTACTCCTGTTTTCCTGATGTTTCCATTTGCATAAAATACCTTTTTCCATCCCTTTGCTTTCAGTCTGTGTGTGTCTTTAGCTCTGAAGTGAGCCTCCTGTAGGCAGCATACAGATGGATCTTGTTTTTTAATCCATATTTCCCTGAAATAACTTTTCTAAATCAATGCCAAGCCAGTCTCCTTTGTCCTTTTTTTTTTTTAAAGCAGTTATCTCCTTAAAGCTCCTCCTCTCTGATCTGCAGTGCCCCCTTTATTCCACATGTTTTCCTTTTTTCTCAGTCTTTGGAACAATGGGCACTGTCATGGGTGCTTTGGCCAAGGATGCTATTATGGCCACATGTCTGGACTCCTTCTGGGCACTATGTAATATCCTATATATGCCTTAAAGTTTTTCTAACATTAGTGAATGAGGTTATTGAAATAAAAAATTTATATCAAATGTTATGGTGGATATGTATTTTCTCAATTAAATGATGTTAATCATATAAGTACTATCATGGAAAAAAGGGGCCAGCCAAATCTTTTGACAAATAGAGGAGATCTTTACATTGAAAGATTGGGGCCACTGCTTTTAACATCACCACAAGCACCTTTTACCCAGTGTAGAATGAATTATTCTCTTCTGCACCAGCATAGAAACAGCTTCACACTAGAATTCAGATTTATCATTAATTATAGCACTGAAGGATGTGTGGATAAAGGAATGAACTTCAAAACTCTGTGATATCTCATGAGAGAGAATCATATGTGTTAGGTCCCAGGGATTACCAAAGTGAATGCATGCTGACAACTCATGATTTTGAACATTTTTTTAATTGTTTGATGAAAGAGACAATAGTATTACTACCTATTGGACCACTTTTTATTTAGCTTTGGGAATTTGGGGCTAGCTACTTAATCTCTTTCAGCCTCAGTTTCCTAACCTGTCATCTGAGCTAGTCTTATTGAGTGTGAAGAGGACAAAGTGAGATTACGTATGTTAAAGTCCCATCCGAGGGCTCTATACACAATAGATATAATAAACGTAACTCCCCTGTCCCTTTGTTTCCTGTAATAATTGCAGTCATGAGTTGGTGACTGCACCACTGAAGTAATTCCAGGAGAAATGCTAACTCCTTCATTCCAAAAGTTGAGAGTTATCACTTGGGCTATTTGAGTTCTTGGACAGGCAGTTTACCTGAAAGGAGTGTGTTTTCTTATTGGGTCTTACGAGAATGTCCAGAAACAAATTAAAGTCTGTGTTGGCTCATTAACAAGAAAGATCTGACTTTATCTAAACACGTCCTTAACAATTCTAGTAATTGAAAATGGATCACTTTTTTTGTTTGGTGAATAAACATACATATTTGAAACTACACAAGCATCTCAGTTTCAGCGACAAAATAATTGCCTAAATGTGAGGCCAATGGGAAGATGGGGTGGGGTGGAGGCATTTTCTAATTTGAATCCATCAAACTCCAGGACAGGTTATATACTTACGGCCTTCTTTTCAGTGAGACAAAACTGGTCTGTTTATTTGGTTTATTTAAGTAATTAGTTGTAAAATTAGGTTGGGATTTTTTAAGCCTATGGTAGTTATTCTTTATGGGTCTGGGCCATGAAAAAAAATATTTCTTTAAGTTTTTTATTGGAGAATTGCTTTCTTCAGGTGAGCTCTGGCAAACACCATTAAAATGTATAAATCTAGAATGCTAGGAAGTATAGAAAAGGGGAGGAAATTACCTCAGTTTGGCAGGAGGCACAACGTTACGTTCTTTAATAAAATGCATCCTCTGTCCTGACTAGCCCGATGCAGCTCAGTTGAGCGTTTCATTGTGTTCTGTCACTTAGCCCCGCCAGCCAGAGAAGGCAGCTGACACAGCGTGCCTGAGGTTACAAAGAGCCCATGTGTCCCCACTCCGGTTTTCACATTCCTCAGAGGGTTTGAGGGGAGAGCTGCTTTGTTATTTTTCTCAAGTCCTGTCACAAATGGTCTTTGACAGGCTCCCAGAAGGTCTGAGCAAGAACTGTTGGAGCTGGTTGGCGCCAGAAGTGCCACATGCCCATGAGGGTGGGGGCAGGGTGGCAGAAAGCGATTCTGTCTGAAGGCACCCAGTGACTGTGGCAAAGAAAATCACTTTTCAGGGGACAAGCAAACGTCCAGGATTGGAATGGAAGGGAAGTGCTGACAGGGAGGAGGACAAGGCTTGGAAGAGTACAATCACAGGTCACAGAAGCCTCTTGACACCGCAGCTTCTAGCCAAGGGCTACAGTGGTTTCCACAACATTCCAGCCAGTCAAGGGGCCAATTTTTGTAATGAGAGAACATTTTGCTAAGTGTGCTTCCACGCATTTCCTCTAAAATTCCAAAAGAGCTTTTTATCTAATAGGTACAATGATAAGTAAAGTCACCCCTGTTTCAGTATCACACTTGGTACGTACAGCAGATCTTTCTTATCATTGACTCCAGTGATGATAGTCATGTGCCTGTGCATTTATGCATATTATGACCAGTGCAATTCATGTAATTTTTGATTAAGAATTGAGTTGTTAAATAGTTTCTTAAACATATTCCATAATTATTAGACTGTTTTTCATGCTTTCTTTTTTAATATATAAGTAACCTACATATTTCTTGTACTCCCTGTTTCAATCCTAGAAGATTATTAAGAGAAGCCAAATCTATACCAGCCCCTGATAAAGTGATTCAGGCAGCATATACTCACTGGATCTCTTCATATCAGCCTCCATGCTTGCCAGTCTGTTCTCATCTCAGTGTCATTGGCACATGGCAAGAACATCTGAAGGTCACATGCACCCATCCAGGCTCTGGCACACTTCAGAGAAACACAGGCAGTTCTTTTCCTTACCAGTGAATGTGTGTTACTTCTATGGGTCTCTTCACAGAGGTAACAATCTCAAGAAAGTAAAATATGTACTTGTTTATTATTATTGAGGATTTCATGGTCATAAGAGAGATATACAAAGAAGGAGTTGTCTTGAGCGTCTCTAATGAGAGTCCCTGCAAATTTGACAAAAGGAAATGATATTTGACAGTGAAGGTGATTAATGGAGCAGTGAAACAGAGGCCAGTAAAATCCATTTCTTCTCTTTTCTCAGGAGAATTAGTAATGAGGCCAGTGACTTTCTCCAGTTCCTCAGTGAAATTTTACCCAACCCTGGACTTCTCTCTTAGTCAAAACAAAATAGAACACAGCTATTCAAATTCTTGTTACAAATGCTCCATTAGGTCTTATGAGGGATCCAGAGAAGGATAATACACCACCCACCATGTAACACCAGAGTCATGAGAGCAGCACTAATGTATGAACAAACTGACCTCCTTTCACTCATTTTGAAAATCTGCTTTATGACAGTGAAATTCGATACAAGGTGAAGCCTGCATCAGCCTGCAGGATGAGATCCCTGCATCCATCTGAATCCGTATGAATGTATTATGGAAGAGATGGTAGTTGGAATGGGTAGCCTTAAAACGTGGGTGGCATTTGAGAGTTAGAGCTGATTAGGAGGGAGTCAGAGAAATGAGAACAGTATAAACCAAGAAGCTATGGTGGATAAAGCAGGAGTTTAGAATTGAGCGCTGCCTTCAAATCCTGCTTCTGTCACTTAGCATCTGTGCAAACTCTAGCAAGTCATCTGGCCACTTTGAGCCCTAGCCTGCAAAGAGGATAATAATGGGGTTGTTTGTCTGAGGAAGGGAGATAACTTGTATGATGCTCATACTTGGACGTGACCTATACCACACCTAGTCCCTCCTCACAGCACTCGTGTCAGGTATACCTCCTTCCCACCTCTCTGACCCCATCTCCTACACTAAGCTCCTCTCCCTGTGATTCAGCCTCCCTCTTTCCCCTGTCCCTCAAGTCACCTTCTCATCCCACCTTGGGACGTTTGCATTCTTTTCTGACTGGGATACACTTCCCTACATCTTCCGGTTTCTTGCTTCCTTATTTCAAATAAGCTTCTGTTTAAACTTGATCTCTTCAGAGAGGCCTTGACTGATGCTTTGTTGAAAACACCCCACAGCCATCACCCCTACCACTGCTCTTTATCCCCTCTCCCACTTAAATTGTATTTATAGCACTTACTACTATCTGAAATTTCATCCTGTATTTGTTTTCTCATTGTCTGTCTTCTCTCCGTAGAATACAGGTATTTGTCACTCTTGTTCAGCACTGTATCCCCAAGCCCCTAGAGTAGTGTCTGATCTTGGGTACTCGGTAAGTATTTACTTAATGTTATTATTATTAACGAATGAATAAAATGGTGTAATTGTAAAAGAATTTTGAAAAAAGCAATACAATATAAAATTTACTAAGCATTTGCTAAGTACTAAGTGGAGAGACATTCTAAACCAATGTGAAAAATAGTTTGCCCTAGATGGGTAAAGAAAACAAAAGCGTAAGAAATCATCATATGCTGTTTCTGTCTTGTTTTCTGATTGGAAGTTAATTAGTGGAACATTCTAGACCGTAACTACAGGAGGAGTGCAGAGAAGGCATAAAACAGGCAGAGGAGACTGGGAAAGCTTCAGCAAGGAAAGGATGGGAAGGCACTGGATGAGGGTCCCCAGGCTGGCGATCAAGCTGTCTAGAGCACTGCTAGAGGTCCTCGTGCCAGATCTCATTGAAGCCACACGTGCCACATCTCTGCTGACTGCCTGGTGATGGCACATCCGTGGGTGAGAGGATAGATGTGAGCCTTTCATGCGTTCTGTTTTCCTCATGTCTCCAGCTGGGATCTTTGGGAGTGTGTGTGTGTATGTGTGTGTGTTTCTTTTCCTTGGCTCCCAAGTCACATCAGTCCGCTCCTGGTACTTGGCAACCCAGCACGCTTCCTCCCACTAACGACAAGCCAGTCTGCAAAACAGAACAACATCTTTGAGATGGGGTGTTTATCTGGGCAGCGCACAGCCTCTGCAGCCCACAGGGGCCCCTCCTTCAAAGGCGTTGCTGAATGGGGCTCACCTGATGAAAGCCCGAACTGTGTATGCTCGACTTGATTTACGGGTAACGGCCAGCTCATTAGGCGCACTGGCCTAAGGAAGCCAGTCGTCTGTGGGAACAAATGTTTGTGTAGCTCTGTGGTGCCCACAGGGCTGTTTGCAGCTTGGGGCTGGAGCACAAAGCGGGCAGTGATAAGGGGCTCTGGAATCCATTCCTGGCTCAGAGAGCGCTAACTGCCCAGGAGATTGATATCTAGGGTGCAAAGGCTAAAAAAATTAGATTAATTTAGCTCAGCTGTACTCGCTGAAGGATTGGGTTGCAGCTGGTGCTGAAACGTTAGCGATCAGACCTCAGAAATCAAGGGGCAAGTCTCAAGTTGGAAGGAAGGGAATAAGATGGATTGCCTCTCAGCACGCCAGCTCCCCAGGAAAAGGATAGCCTACAAAGGCAGCCCGGCATTACAGATAATCCCATGGAACACCAGTGAGAAAGTAAGTTGTGTGTTCCTTGGGATGTGGCGTTGGAAATTGGGAACACTGTCTTCTAACCCTGGGAGAGTCACAGGGACAAACTGCTTTAAAAACAGTCTCAATTTGATCTCTTCCTCCAGAAAATAAAACTGAACAATAACAAATATTTTGAGGTAAACTGAAAAACAAGTAGAATCTCTGAGCTCTAGTATTTTGTTATAAAATATTATTTCCAATATCCCTGATTTTATAATGATTGTTTCTGTGGCCCTGACTCTTTGTCTTCCAAGTTTTTCTCCTTAGAAATTATCTTCACCTCTAAATTTGCCTACAAAGTTTCTTCACCCTTGCAGTTGGTTCCTAGGTGGAAAGTCTAATAGACTTCAAATTCCACGTTAAGTACAAGAAATAAAACATTTTTTTCCCACCATAAAGCCATTGCTCTGGGCTACTTTTTAAGGGAACAACTCTTGAGTATACTCTTTAGTAAATTATCAACTCCTTTCACCTCATTTGGTAAGGTTCCTTTTAAAAGTTACCATTTATTGAATACCTGCTATGTGCCAGGCACTATGCAAATGCTTTATGTGAGAATGATTATCCCAATTAATACATGTTAAGAGTAAAAAATTATGCCACTTCCTTTCTCCCAAGGGTATAGGTTTAGATGATAAATTTTGTGCTCGCCCTACATATAATTAACTCAGAGATTAGAGTATGCCTGTGTCATTAACTCAGTGTTCAACCAGCGTTGAAAGAGTGACCCCTGTTAAGGTCCAGCCTATGACATTGACCGTGGAAAATGGAAGGAGCAAAATTTCGATGAATGCAGGCCCTCTCCTCTGAATGTCCATTCAGATCGTGAATGCTGTTTTGGGAATAGATTGAGGCTGACACAAAAGAGATCATGAGTTTTAAAAACAGAGAATGGTAAAAAGTGTACCTCAAAAAAGGCAGGGTCTTTTGGGGAATGCCCTGTTGTGTAGTGGAATAAAGACTTACCTGGAAACTACAAGACTGGATCCCAGTCCTAGCTCATTCATGGACTAGTCCTATGATCCAAGGCAAATCACTTCTTCCTTAATGTTCCCCGTTTGTAAAACATAGACATCAAATGAGGTTACATACAGAAAATTTCACTGAAAATTATGAAGCCTTAAACCCATGAAGAAATTATTTTCCCTAGTTCTACATCTCAGAAAGATTGTGACATTTTCAAAATCACACATCTACTGAGTAGAGAAGGAGAGAAGCGGCACTCATGTCTCCCAAGCACCAACTCAGTGTCTCCTCTGTCACATACTCCACGTCCCTGCATAACTGGTAACAGTCCAGATCCTTAATGGAACTCAAAGTGAAATCAAGGAAGAGCCACAAACCACTGTTTAAACAGAGCTACAAAATCAAACATTTATAGATGGCAAAATTAACATTCTTGGCTCAAGTTCAGTGGCAAGCAAAAGGGTGCACAACCAGAACTGCTTTGACATAGAAGTTCATGGGATGATGGTCCAGGAATAATAGGAGGTACATTATCTCTCAGAGAACAGGAATCTCATTTAAGTGGCCCTAATTTCAACCAGCGCAGAAATATAAGAAGGAAGACTTCTGCCCAAAGGCCACCAGTGGTAGCAAAAAAGAAGCCTTTATTAACCTTTAAGCAAGCTGCACCAGTAGAGTTGTAGTGCAGAAACCAGAGTTTAGAACAGGAATTGTAAACCCAAATGCCTGCAAGAATGGGAAATTGCATAAGCGAACTAAATAGGCTGGGGGCAAGAGACATCAAAGAGTGTTGAACTGTGGTGAATTAGAAAGAATATGCATGTCAGTACTCAGCTTTCCCTAATTGCAGTCATGTCAGAATGGATGACCAGTGTGTTTGATCTAACAATTTTTCAAGAAAATACAGAAATTGGGGTTCTTATGTGAATCTCCCACTTTTTTTTTTAATGCTTACAAGAAATTAAAACCCTTTTCAGGCCAAACAAAACATGGTCTCTGAGCATCATTTTGTGACCATTGTTCTTGAAGAAGGAGAGGAAATAGAAGAGCATTAGAATTAAAAGAGCAAGAAATACAGCATGGATTACCAAGGTTTGGAGTTGGGTGAGGAAGGAATGAGGATAGAAAGTTCCAGGAGGAGTAACAGCCAAACCCAGGTTGATTTTCCCACAGGCATCCATGTCCAACTGTGACAATGAAGAAGCTAGTTTAATTTCAACTTTAATGACTCACTTTTTTTTTTTTCTCGGTATGCGGGCCTCTCACTGTTGTGGCCTCTCCCGTTGCGGAGCACAGGCTCCGGACGCGCAGGCTCAGCGGCCATGGCTCACGGGCCCAGCTGCTCCGCGGCATGTGGGATCCTCCCAGACCGGGGCACGAACCCGTGTCCCCTGCATCGGCAGGCGGACTCTCAACCACTGCGCCACCACGGAAGCCCTAATGACTCACTTTTGCAATTAAGAAATCTGGCTGGTGAGCCAAGCCAGTCAGAAAAGCCAAGAGTTGGCATCGGGTATGGCAGTAGGAAAAAAAATACTGTTTTCTACTTCTCAGCATGGCCATGCATGTTTCTGTTTAAGTAAATCTCACTGAATGAATGGAGGAAAATGGAGCCCACCAAAGACTAACCTGTCACTGACCAAACTTAAATATGCTATTATTACTTGGTTAAATCACTTAAAAAACAAAACCAATATTCATTACTCTAATTTTATGACCAATGTTATGCTTTCATTGTTTGCAGCTGAGCCAAGTAGTATACTATAATTACGTTTTCTTTCTGCTAATTTTTCTCCTCTGAAGTAATTAGCTGCCTCGATTTTAGTAGTTTTGTTTTTATGGCCCTATTACTAATTTATTCCCAAACTTCTGTTAGAACTTTAAAACTCTTCTTATATGGCATAGTGACTCTGGGTCTGCTGGGCAGCTGTTATCCTAGGAGTTCACTGGGGGAAATCAACCTGGGTTTGGCTATGCTACTCCTCCTGGAACTTTCCATCCTCATTCCTTTCCCACCTAACTCCAAACCTTGGAGATTGGGAGTTCCTTTTGCTTTTCGCCTACATTGGACCTCTTAGGTTGCATGTCTATCTGTTTTACCTTAACTCTTATAATAGTGGAGTAGAACTTCTTCCTGAGAAAAGGTATAGATAGGGTGGTCAGTATTTTAGATTTTTTATATTGGAAATGTATTCATTTTCTTATATTTGACTAACAGTTTCTCTAGGTATAGAAATCATTTCCCTTCAAATTTTGAAGGTATTACTTTAGTTTCTTTTAGCTCCTGGTGCTGCTTTGAGAATTCTGTGCCATTCTGATACTGACCTATTTATTTGATGTGCTTTATTTCTCTGGGTGCAAATATATATTATTTTTATGCCAGTGTTCTAAAATTTCTAACTTCTAATTCATAAAGTCTGACCCACATCATAAAGTTTGGTTCAGTTTTGAAGATTGGAAAAAATAGCAAGTCAGATTTGTCACTTATTTCACTATGGATTACAAAAAAAAAAAAGAGGGTTGGTTACAAAACAGAGAATCTCATGTTAGCATAACTGTGTCATCAGTCTGGTGGGTCTTTTTTTTTCCTAATTTATTATTCTGAACACTTACTGGGCCCTTTTAATCTATGGACTTTTCTCCTTCAGTTCTAGGAAATTGTATTTTATTATTCATTTGATAATTCCTCACCTCTTTTCTCTCTTTATGAAACTCCTTTTAGTCAGATGGCACACCACATTCTTATAATGCTCTAATTTTTAAATTATTTCCCTCTTATTTTCTACTCTTTTCAAAAAATTCTAGTTTCTGGATTTCCTTACCTTTATCTTCTAAATCTTCTATTGAATTATTCATTTCTACTATTAATTCTTCATTTCTAATAGTTCATTATTCTCTGAATTAAATATATTATGTATTATATATATTATATATACACACATACCCATATTTAAGATATGTATATAAGGTATGATATACATTATATAGTAATATTGATTATATAATACAGATATTATCAATTATATTAAATATATAAGAAAGATTAATATCTAATATAATTACATTATATATTATTATAAAATAACATGTAACTATATTGTATAATATATAATTTAGAAGGGTAGATAGATGATAGCTACAGAGATTGATTATGCCAAATATTAATGTGTATACCTGCAGCTCAGTGCTTATCTATGGACCCTCCTCCATCAGAGAGTATGATCTTTTGGTCCACTTATTCCATTTCATGTATTTTCAGCAAGGAGCCATTTTTGGTGGGTCCAGTCAGAAGAGAGAAAGGATAGACTTATTCACTGAGTTTGCTTTTCCTTACATCTGGGGTATTAGAATTCTATTGGTTTTTTTCACTCGCCAGCACTGCTTCTAGGAATAAGGGCAGAGCTTCACTCTGCTATAAGGCTCTGCTCCTCATGAGAATTTTCTGTTTCTTTCCTTAGCCACCAGTGTTTTCATTATGAAAGTAGATTACATGAAAACTTCAAATTTTGGACACTTTGTTTTGCTTTGTTTTTTTGATTTGGTTTTAGGGTATTAAGGTTAGAAGTTTCCATCAGAAAACTTGAATCCACTACCTTAATACAGCTTCCAGGTGCAAGTGCAACTAATTATCTTCTAATTTACCATTTTTGCAAGATTTAAAAAGATATTAAAGTAGAGTTGTTATGAATAAAGAATAGTTGGTAATTTTATTTGAGTTGTTCCTTTCATTTTATCACTTTAAGCATAGGAAAAGCTTATGCATTAGACTTCATGGAGAAGATCTAAGATCTGTACTTCAATATTAATAATTAGTGTGAGGTAATGTAGCAAACATTTTTAATGGATTGAATCTATGCATATATATTATGTATAAAATGTACACAAAAATAAGTGAAATCTTCAGTCTGTCTTAATTGTTTTTAATAAAAAAGACATAAAATCTTTAAAGGCTAGACACATGTTTTCTTCCTAAGCTGGACTATATCATTCCTGTCTAGTGGTTCATGTACTGTGGAGCCCTATTTTGGATTAAACTGCCCAATAACTAAAAAAAAAAGTGTTTAGTCAGAAATTGTAACTCCACATAAAGAAGAATAAGAAAGTTTTAAATTGCTTGTAACGGGCAGACTAAATGGAATCTTTAAAAAATGCTGCATCTTTAGAAGTGACCAGAAGTTCTCTCTGAATAACTTCACTGACTTCTGGTGTTTACATTGGCTTTTAAATGCTGGCGTCCATTCTTTCAAAATGATGAGGACAAATAGGATGAGAAATATTATAGTAAGAAGGTAATTTTATTAATTAGGGTTCTTGCTTATCTAGACTGTATCAAGAAGTCTTTTGTCCTAAGATGGTGTTTTCAAAATTACAAAACAAATAAGAGCTTTAAAAATACCTTTTAGTTTTTCAGAAGGTTTCATAGAACATAGAGTCACAGGGTTGGAATCATAGATAGCTAAATTACCAATCCAATGCTTAAATTCCTTAGTGCCAACTAATTGGAGATAATTTTCCAAATTCTTGGTAAAATTTATGTTTTCCAGAAAACACATACTTGTAGGCATTCACAGAAAATATGTGTAAATATATATTACCTTGAGTACATATCCTTCTAGAATGATTTTGTTTTTCTGTGTTTTATGATTCATAGTGCTGGCTTGATTTAAATATATGAATGTCAGGGCTGCCCCTTCTCTGATTTTGGGGCTCCAGCCTGCATTGCCGAGAGTCTGCTGTGTTTCTTGCTGATAGTGGTACACAAAGAAACAAAAATAAAAGATCACTTTGTAAACATCCAGGTGAACTTCTTCAAATCATTTCTAACTGGCTTTCCAGAAGAAATCATATTGAATTAATTTAGATTTATAGCTGCTACTTTAAAATATTTCTCTGGTAGTAGGTGAGCAACACTTTCTAAAACCAACAGGTAGAAACAAAAAGAATTGTTTTTTGAGAGAAGAGAAAAAAGTCCACTGAGCAAGTACTGCTCTATCCCTAAGAGAATGGACTCACTACTCTGATGGCCTCACAATTAAGCATCTTCAAAGGAATAAGAAATCTGAGGAAATTTACTATATATATGGTACATTTTAATATGCATTGGTGCATTATGGCTTTAATCTACTGTGGAGTATTTTCTTTGTGCAGAGTCTATGGTACTATCCTACACAACAAGGAGAACAATTCAGAAAGTTTTTCAGAATCAATGTTAAGTGTGATTTTTATTATAATCCATGCTGAGGTAGAAATAATTTCTGTAAGACTATGTTTTCTAAGTTAAAACACATATAAAAGGGACACAAATATTTGATTCAAATTATTATACATAAATTCCCTTTGCTGAAATCAAATGTATTTTACAGTATTGTGCAATTACGGTGCTGTCAGGTAAAAAAAAAAAATAGCTTGTGATTTAACTTAAAGGAATAGTTTTTTTAATCTGTAAATGTTACCAAATTTATTTTGCTTCATTTTTAATTGAAATGTAGTTCACTTACAATATTATGTTACTTTCAGGTATATACCAGAATGATTTGACATTTACATACATTATGAAATGATCACCATGATCAGTCAAGTAACCATCTGTCCCCATACAAAGTTCTTACAATATTATTGACCATATTTCTTATGTTTTATATTATATTGCTGTGCCTTATTCATTATATAACTGGAGGTTTTTACCTCATAATCACCTTCACCTATTTCCCCCACCATCTACCTGCCTCTCTTCTGGTAACCACCCATTTGTTCTCTGTATCTATGAGTCTGTTTTCATTTTGTTCTGTTTGTTTGTTTTGTTTTTTTGGATTCCACATATAAGTGAGATCATATGGTATTTGTCTTTCTCTAACTCAATACATTTAGCATAATGCCCTCTAGATCCATCTATGTTGTCACAAATGGCAAGATTTCCTTTTTAATGGTTGAGTAATATTCCGTTGTGTTATATATGTGTGTGTATGTGTGTGTTTATACATACACACACCACACCTTTATCCATTCATCTATCAATGGACACTTAGGTTTTCTCCATATCTTGGTTGTTGTAAATAATGCTGCAATGAACATTGGAGTGCATATAACTTTCTGAATTAGTGTTTTATTTTCTTTGAGTAAATACCCAGAAGTGAAAGTGCTGAATCATATGGCAGTTCTATTTTTAACTTTTTGAGGAACCTCCATACTGTTTTCCATAGTGGCTGCCCCAATTTACAATCCCACCAACAGTGTACAAGGGTTCCCTTTTCTCCACATCCTCACCAACACTTATGATTTTGTTGTCTTTTTGATGATAGTCATTTTGACAAGTGTGAGGTGGTATCTCATTGTGGTTTTGATTTGCATTACCCTGATGATTAGTGATTTTGAGTGTCTTTTCATGAGTCTGTTGGTCATCTGTATGTCTTATTTGAAAAAGTAACTATTCAGCCCCTCTGCCCATTTTTTAATTGGGTTGTTTATTTTTTTAAGTTGAGTTATATGAGTTCTTTGTATATTTTGGATATTAAACTCTTATTAAACATATCATTTGCAGATATCTTCTCCCATTCAGTTGGCACTCTTTTTGTTTTAGTGATGGTTTCCTTTGCTGTGCAAGAGCATTTTAGTTTGATGTAGTCCCATTTGTTTATTTTTGCTTTTGTCTCCCTTGCTTGAGGAGACATATCCAAAAAAATATTGCTAAGACTGATGTCAAACAGTGAGCTGCCTATATTTTCTTCTAGGAGTTTTATGGATTCAGCACTTACATTTAAGTCTTTAATCCAGTTTGAATTTATTTTTGTATATTGTATGAGAAAGTAGTCCAGTTTGATTCTTCTGCATATTACTGTCCAGTTTTCCCAATAATACTTTTCCCTGCCTAGTCTTGCCTCCTTTATCATAGATTAATTGACCATATAAAGCATGGGATTATTTCCAGGATCTCTATTTGCTTCCATTGATCTGTATGTCTGTTTTTGTGCCAGTACCATACTGTTTTGATTATTGTAGCTTTGTAGTATAGTTTGAAATCAGGGCATTTGATACCTCCAGCTTTGTTTTCTTTCTCACGATTGTTCTGGCTATTCAGAGTCTTTGTGCTTTCATATAAATTTTAGAATTATTCTAGTTCTGTGAGAAAGAAATGCCATTGGTATTTTGACAGGGATTTCGTTGAATCTGTAGATTGCCTTGAGGGAGTATGGTCATTTTAACAATATTAATTCTTCCAATCCATGAACACAGTACATCTTTCCATTTGTTTTTGTTGTCTTGAATTTCTTTCATCAATGCTTAAAGTTTGCCAAGGATCAGTCTTTTACCTCCTTGGTTAGATTTATTACTAGGTGTTTTATTCATTTTGATGCAAATGTAACTGAGATTGTTTTCTTAACTTCTCTTTCTGATAGTTTGTTGCTAGTGTATAGAAATGCAACAGATTTTTGTACAACAGTTTTATATCCTGCAACCTTACTGAATTCACTGATGAGCTCTCATAGTTTTTTGGTGGCATCTTTAGGATTTTCTCTATGTAGCACCACGCCATCTATAAACAATGACTGTTTTACTTCTTTCTAATTTGTATTCCTTTTACTTCTTTTTCTGTCTGATTGCTGTGGCTATAACTTCCAATACTATGTTGAATATAAGTGGTGAGAGTGGGCATGCTTGTCTTGTTCTGATCTTAGAGGAAATGCTTTCAGCTTTTCACTGTTGAGTATGACCTTGGCTGTGGGTTTGTCATATATGACCTTTATTTTGTTGAAGTATGCTCCCTTTATACATTGAAGTATGCTCCCTCTATATCCACTTTGTTGGGAATTTTTATCATAAATTGATATTGAATTTTGGCAAAAGCTTTTTCTGCATCTATTGAGATGATCATATGATTATCTTTATTCAGTTTGTTATTGTGATATATCACATTGATTGATTTGCAGCTATTGAACCATACTTATATCCCTGGAATAAATCCCACTTGATTATGGTGCATGATGCTTTTAACGTATTGTTCAATTTAGTTTGCTAATACTTTGTTGAGCATTTTTGCATCTATGTTCATCAGTGATATTAATCTATAATTTTCTGTTTTTGTGCTGTCTTTGTCTGCTTTTGGAATCAGAGTGATGCTAGCCTCAGAGGATGAGTTCAAAAGTGTTCCTTCCTCTTCACTTTTTTGGAATCATTTGAGAAGGATAGATGTTAACTGTATTTTAAATGTGGTAGAATTCTCCTGTGAAGCCATATCGTCCTGGACTTTTGTTTTTGGGGAGTTTTCTTTTTTTTTTTTAATAATGGATTTAATTTCATTACTGGTAACCAGCCTGTTCATATTTTCTGTTTCTTCCTGATTCAATATTGGGAGAGTATATTTTTCTTGGAATTTACCCATTTCTTCTAGGTTGTCCATGTTATTGGTGTATAATTGTTCATAGTAATATTTTATGATCCTTTGTATTTCTGTGGTGTCGGTTGTAACTTCTCTTTCATTTCAGATTTTAATAATTTGGGACCTCTCTCTTTCTTCTTTATGAGTCTGACTAAAGGTTATCAAATTCTGTTTATCTTTTCAAAGAACCAGTTCTTAGTTTCATTGATCTTTTCTATTGCTTTTTAGTCTCTACTTCACTTATTTATGCTTTGATCTTTATTAATGTTTTTCCTTCTACTAACTTTCAGTTTTGTTCTTTTTCTAGTTCCTTTAGATGTAAGATTAGTTTGTTTATTTGAGATTTTTCTTCTTTTCTGAGGTAGGCTTGTATCACTCTAAACTTCCCTCTTAGAGCTGCTTTTGCTGTATATCATGGATTATGGAATGTTGTGTTTCCATTCGTTTGATTCCAAGTATATTTTTAGTTTCCTCTTTGACTTCTTTGGTGACTTGGTTAATAACATATGGTTTAGCCTCCACATGTTTGTGTTTTATGCATCTTTTTGGTAGTTGATTTCTAGTCTCATAGCATGGTGGTCAGAAAAGATGATTGATATGATTTTAATCTCCTTAAATTTACTGAGACTAGTTTTGTGGCCCAGCATGTGATCTATCCTGGAGAATGTCCCATGTGCACTTAAAATTTGTGTTCTGCTGCTTTTGGATTGAATGTTCTATAGATATATACTAAGTCTATCTGGTCTAATGTATCATTTAAGGCCGGTGTTTCCTCTTTGATTTTCTGTCTGGAAGATCTGTCCATTGATGTACGGGGAGTGTTAAAAGTCCCCTACTATTATTGTGTTACTTTCAATTTCTTCCTTTATGTCTATTAATATTTGCTTTATGTATTTAGGTGCTCCTATGTTGGGTGCATATCGTATATATTTACAATTGTTATATATTCTTGTTGGATTGGTCTCTTTATCATTATGTAATGTTCTTCTTTGTCTCGTTACAGTTTTGTTTTAAAGTCTATTTTGTCTGATATATTTATCGCTATCGCAGCTTTCTTTTTGTTTCCATTTGTATGGAATACCTTTTTCCATCCCCTCACTTTCAGTCTATGTGTCTCTTTAGGTCTGAAATAAGTCTCTTGTAGGCAGCATATATATAGGTTTTAAAAATTTTTATCCAGTCAGCCACCCTATGTCTTTTGATAGGAGCATTTAGTCCTTTTACATTTAAAGTAATAATTGATAGGTATGTACTTACTGCCATTTTGTTAATTGTTTTCTTGATGTTTTTGTAGGGTTTTTTTTGTTCTTTTCTTCTTTTGCTCTCTTTTCCTGTGATTTGATGACTATTTTTAGTGTTATTCTTGGATTTTTTTCTCATTTTTGTGTATGTATCTTTTATAGGTTTTCAGTTTATAGTTATTAGGAAGTTCACATATAACAACATATATATGTATTTGTATATGTATATGATTATTTTAAATTGATGATCTCTTAAGCACAAATACATCCTAACAACCCTGCATCTTTACTCTCCCCACTCCCTGATGCTTACTGTTTTTACATCATATTTTACATCTTTTTGCTTTTTGTATCCCTTAACTACTTATCATGGATATGAATTACTTTATTACTTTTGTCTTTTGATCTTCCTACCAGCTTTATAAGTGACTGATACTTTACTGTATGTTTGTCTTTACAAATGAGATTTTTTCCTTTCCTAATTTTCTGTATTTGTAGTTGTGGTCTTTAATTTTCCACTTAGAGAAGTCCCTTTAACATTTCTTGAATGCTGGTTTAGTGGTGCTGATCTTTTAGATTTTGCTTGTCTGTATAACTCTTTATCTCTCCTTCAAACCTGAATGATATGTTTGCTTTGTAGAGTATTCTTGGTTATATGATTTTTTTCTTACATCACGTTGAATATATTGTGCGACTCCCTTCTGGCCTGTTAGTTTCACCTGAAAGTCAATTGAGAATCTTATGGAAGTTCTCTTGTATGTAACTAGTTGCTTTCCTCTTGCTGCTTTTTAGTATTCTCTCTTTATCTTTCATTTTTACTATTTTAATTATAATGTATCTTGTGGACCTCTTTGAGTTCATCTCTTTTGGCACTCTGTGCTTCCTGGACCTGGATGTCTGTTTCCTTTCCCAGGTTAGGGAAGTTTTCAGCTATTATTTCTCAAAATAAATTATCTGCTTTTTTCTCTCTCTCATCACTTTCTGGGACCCCTATAATGTGAATGTTAGCACACTTGATGTTGATCCAGGGGTCTCTTAAACTATTTCATTTTTTTGATTATTTTTTTCTGTTCAGCTTGGGTGATTTTCACTACTCTGTCTTCCAGATCACTGATCCATTCCTCTGTATCATCTAGTCTACTGTTGATTCTTTCTAGTGTATTTTCTGGTTTCTCACTCTCTGATAAAATTCTCAGTGTTCATTCTCCCAAGTTTGTGGAACATCTTTATGATTATTACCTTAAACTCATTTTTTAAAATTAATTAATTTATTTTTGGCTGCATTGGGTCTTTGTTGCTACACATGGGCTTCCTCTAGTTGCAGTGAGCAGGGGCTACTCTTTGTTGCGGTGTGCTGGCTTCTCACTGTGGTGGCCCCTCTTGTTGCGGAGCACGGGCTCTAGGTGCATGGGCCTCAGTAGCCATGGCATGTGGGCTCAGTAGTTGTGGCTCGAGGGCTCCAGAGTGCAGGCTCAGTAGTTGTGTGCACGGCTTTGTTGCTCCACATCACATGGGATCATCCCAGACCAGGCCTCGAACCTGTGTCCCCTGCACTGGCAGGCAGATTCTTAACCACTGCACCACCAGGGAAGCCCTACCTTAAACTCTTTATCAAGTAGATTGCTTATCTACTTTGTTTAGTTCTTTTTCTGAGGTTTTGTCTTGTTCCATCATTTGGAACATATTCCTCTGTCTCTTGGTTTTGCCTAACTCTCTATGTTTTTTTTCTATGTATTAGGTATGTTGGTTATGTTTCCCAAGCTTGAGGAAGTGGCCTTATGTAGGAGATGTCTTATATGATCCAACGACATGCTCCCCTCTGGTCACCAGACCTGTATGCTTTAGGTGTGCCTCCTATGTGGGATGCATGGGCCTTTCTAGGGTGGTGGGCCAACTATTGCAGGTACACTGGTTGACAGGGCTGGCTTCTGGCCCATTTGGCTGCCAAGCCCTGCCTTGTGCAATGGCTGCTGGCCCACTGGTGGGTGAGGCCAGGTCTGGCATGGCTGGCTGTGCAGCCTAGGAGGTCCCAGAACTGGTGCTGGCCCACTGGTAGGTGAGGCTGGGTCCCAGGGCAGCTGGCTGCCTGGCCAGGGGGTCCCAGGACTGGTGCTGGCCCACTGGTGGGTGGGCATGCTTCCAGTGCTAATAGGCTAGAGAGAGGGCTCTAAAATGGTGCTTGCCAGCACGAGTGTCCTTTGATAGGACAACTCCCTAAACTGGCTGCCAACAGTACCTGTGTCCTCAGGGGGCATCCCAGTTGCCTCCTGCCTCTATGGGAGGTTCTCCAATATCAGCCAATGGGTCTGATCCAGGCTGCTTTCAAAGTACTGCCTCTGCACTGGGATTTGGAGCGTGTGAGATTTTGTTCCTGTCCTTCAAGAGTGGAGTCTCTGTTTCCTACAGCCCTCCAGCTCTCCTGTACACAAGCCCCACTGGCCTTCAAAATCAGACATTCTGGAAGCTCTGTGCAGAGCTCCTGAGCTGGGGAGCCCGATGTGGACCTCAGACTCCTAGCTCTATGGGGAGAACCTCTGCAACTGTGATTATCCTCCCATTTGTGGGTCACATACTGAGGGATATGGGCCCTGACTATACTGTGTCTCTGCCCCTCCTATCCATCTCGTTGTGGTTCCTTCTTTTATCTTTAGTTGTGGAAAATCTTTTCTGCTAGTGTTCAGGTCATTCTCCTATAGTTGCTCTATTAATAGTTGTGATTTTGCTGTGCCTGTTGGAGGAGATAAGCTCAGGGGCTTCCTGCTCCACTACCTTGGCCACACCTCAGGGCAGCTTTAAGGTAATTCATTAAAAGTGTATTGTTACACACTTCTCTTTCTCTGTCTCTTTGTTTAACTCCTTCTATGAAATTTAAGTTGTTTTACTAAGTTATAGGTAGATCTTTCCTTTTCAATTGACCATTGCTATTATTGTCTCTTCACAGATACAATATTTCATTGGGAGATGGGAACAAGTATAACAATCATGTGACTAGTTAGTTCTTTTTTGAAGAGGGTATGAATACCTAGAGTTAAATTTGATTTGGTTAATAATACTTCTTCTCTCTCTGATGAATAGATATTTCTGTCATTCTTAATTTTTTTATCTATTAGTTAGGTCTTTTCAGTGATAACTTGTATACCCTTGTGACTTATAATGTTTTACCTTCACCTAGGTAATATGTAAGACTTATAAAATTGTTGGTATTTTTCTGATCTACTGATACAAGTGCTGCAAATGCAGTTTCTCTGATATAAAACTGTCAAGGAAGCACCTGTACACCTCTGATTCATGAATTTATGCTTTGTGTCACAGGATGCCAAAAGCCCACCGGACCAAAATAATATTAAAGACATCCAAGGAGAACATCTCTGAATGGGCGGCAAGATTGCTCAGACAGGTACACTGTCCTGTTTCTCTTGTTTCTGTCCTGCACCTCATCATGAGGTATGCATGGACTGTTTAGCTGGTTGAAGAGGATTATGAATGGCAGTGGGAGGAGGCATTAACTTCTGTTTACATGAATACTGACTCGTAGGCATCATGACTTCATTACTACCTGTGTCTTCCCAGCATAGCCCTATAAATAGCCAGTGAGCCATGGTGACTCCCATCATTCCTAGGAAGCTTGGTGATGTGTTAGGAGCAAGCTTAGTGTCCAGTTGACCCATACAGGGAAGTATACAAGTCTGGGTAGGGCTGGGTTCAGAGGAGAGTGTCATAACCTGGGAGTCAATATTAGGCTTGAGAACAGAGCATTGCTGGGCCAGAAATTCATGCTTAAAGATTAGGAAAGGAATTCAGGAGTCAGGGAACCTAGCAGCCTCCAGGTACATTGCCAAGAAGATGGAATCTGACAGCAGAGAAGAGTGCAAACTTCCTACAGAAGGTACCTTCTTTTTCACTCTCGTGATAATTTCCATTCCCACATTCATGAGATGAAAGTTGTTAAGATGCTTGAACAAGGATTGTGAAATGACAATGACAGGATGTTTCCTTTTTTGTTTTTAATATTACAAAAAATATTTGTTTTTAATATCAGCGTTAAAAATGTGCTCTCTTGAACAAGATTTAAAACATGTATAATCCTTCCTTATGGACTGGGCATAGTAAAAGGGGAGTAACTCTGGCCTAAATGAATGAATATTAAGTTGCAGATGCTTTGTATTGTACACCCAGAGCCAAATGAATGACAACATGATAGTGTGATTGTAACCCCAGAGGTTTATTCCACACTGTTTTTTTTCCCCAAAGTGTCATAGTAACTTGGGTCGCATGATAAGAATTTGATTTCTGGTCTTCCCACCTAACAATCTTGCTGTATAACAAATCAAAACTGAATCTCAAGCTGATGCCCTTGCCCTGCCACCCTCTGAGTTTACTTAGTAACTAGAATGGGTTTGTTCTGATCCAGCCACAGCAAACACCCTAGGCAAATATCAGGCTGTCAGTATGCCCCTACCCGTTGCCTTGGTGGTTCATCTCTCCTCTTCTGAAACCTTCTTCAGGCACCTTTGTGCTGTCCCTGGCCCACACAGGTCTTCCTACCACCAGGTCACACTCAAGGCAACAGCTTTTAACTTTGACTGTTAAGACTTCCTTCTCCCATCAGATTTTGTTTGTCTGGTTTTTACTCCCTTTGGGGTGTTCTTCAAAGAAAAGTAATGGAGAAGAGTGAAGCTCCATGAATGAACTAAATATATGACTTTGGACTCATTTACATAACTTTCTAAACTGCTAAGCAAAAAGGCTATATTTAAGTCCAATACAAACACCTTGTCCTAACATGCTCCAGCCCCCATTGCAGGAGGAGATGATTGTTATGCTGCGTTTAAAGGCTGAAAGTAAAGGAAGGAAAACTTAAGCCACGTAAATTGAAAATAAATATTATTTTTCTCTAAGGCTCACCAGTGTAAAAAATCTTTCAAGGAACAGACTTTGTTATTAGTTCTCAATATGCCAAAAAGCCAGCAATGGTAGCCCCTACTTTACACCTACCCTAAAAGAAATAAGTGGATGCTTTTTCTCATATTGTAAACTCAGCATTATTTAGAATCTCTTCTAAACTTCCAGCATTGTATGGTTCAAAAATATTTGTTTCCAGCTCAAAAATAAGTAGATTTGATTTTGAAAATATTTTTGGCAGTTTTGTTTAAATAAAAGTTTTAGAAATCTTAATTCAATAATTCAAATCCTTTATGGTGTTTTCCTAAAAATACATCTCAATGCCTAAAAGGTATCTTAAAATGACTGGAATGGTGACTGTGGCCATTAGCAGCACACAAGTGTCAAAACACCATATACAGCTGGCTTTGGCTTTCCTGAGTGAGCCCAGAAAATGTAGAGGAAGAAAATATCTGAATAAAAGGGCATAAGTCACCTACAGTTGACGTAGTTCTTGACTCTTTTCAAAGTATTTGGGAGAAGAGAATAGACAAACCAGAAGTAGACTGACAATGGAATACTTTACATGGAAGGGATGTTGTTTCTCTCTCTTTATTTAGTGAGCCTTTCTTCCTTACTGTCGTTTAGTTTTTCTTAGCAGTTAAAGTTGGGTACTAGCTTTCCAGTGTAATCACTTTGACTGTCAAGTGAGGGAAGTAACCTTAGCTAGCCATTTCTCCAAATGTACCTTAGTGATTTGATAAACATTTCTAGAAAAAGTACTGTAGGAAGATTGTTCCCTAACACAAACCTGCCCAGCTTGCATGCTTAGGACTATCTATAGCATTCATCATGGTGTTCTCCACCTCACTGTCTGTTAGCACCTTGGGAGACAGAGGTCGAAATGTTTCCTGAGGGAGGTTTGTCCCCTCGAATCACTGGAAATCTATGAATTCCCTCCTTTCCAGACATACTACTAAATCCCTCCATATATACCGCTTGTTCTTTTTCCTTTCAACTGATTTTAAAAAGTCAAGAATAGTTAACTTTGGAAGTTCTTTGAGATTGGAGATTATGAGACAGGTACTTCTGCTTTATTTGGGAAAATGGTAGCTTCTGTGTTTCTATTTAATATAACCTGTTCCTGATTGCAAAAGTAACACCATCTAGCACCACAATACATAAGGCAAATACTAACAGCCATAAAAGGGGAAATCGACAGTAACACAATCATACTAGGGAACTTTAACACCCCACTTTTGCCAATGGACAGATCATCCAAAATGAAAATAAATAAGGAAACAGAAGCTTTAAATGATACATTAAACAAGACGGACTTAACTGATATTTATAGGACATTCCATCCAAAAACAACAGAATACACATTTTTCTCAAGTGTTCATGCAACATTCTCCAGGATAGATCATACCTTGGGTCACAAATCAAGCCTTGGTAAATTTAAGAAAATTGAAATTGTATCAAGTGTCTTTTCCGACCACAATGCTATGAGACTAGATATCAATTACAGGAAAAGATCTGTAAAAAATACAAACACACGGAGGCTAAACAACACACTACTTAATAACCAAGTGATCACTGAAGAAATCAAAGAGGAAATGAAAAAATACCTAGAAACAAATGACAATGGAGACACACGACCCAAACCCTATGGGATGCAGCAAAAGCAGTTCTAAGAGGGAACTTTATAGCAATACAATCCTACCTTAAGAAACAGGAAACATCTCAAATAAACAACCTAACCTTGGACCTAAAGCAATTAGAGAAAGAAGAACAAAAAAACCCCAAAGTTAGCAGAAGGAAAGAAATCATAACGATCAGATCAGAAATAAATGAAAAAGAAATGAAGGAAACGATAGCAAAGATCAATAAAACTAAAAGCTGGTTCTTTGAGAAGATAAACAAAATTGATAAACCATTAGCCAGACTCATCAAGAAAAAAAGGGAGAAGACTCAAATCAATAGAATTAAAAATGAAAAAGAAGTAACAACTGACACTGCAGAAATACAAAAGATCATGAGAGATTACTACAAGCAACTCTGTGGAAGAAAATGGACAACCTGGAAGAAATGGACAAATTCTTAGAAATGCACAACCTGCTGAGACTGAACCAGGAAGAAATACAAAATACGAACAGACCAATTACAAGCACTGAAATTGAAACTGATTAAATATCTTACAACAAACAAAAGCCCAGTACCAGATGGCTTCACAGGCGAATTCTCTCAAACATTTAGAGAAGAGCTAACACCTATCCTTCTCAAACTCTTGCAAAATAGAGCAGAGGGAGAAACACTCCCAAACTCATTCTGTGAGGCCACCATCACTCTGATACCAAAACCAGACAAAGATGTCACAAAGAAGAAAACTACTGGTCAATATCACTGATGAACATAAATGCAAAAATCCTCAACAAAATACTAGCAAACAGAATCCAACAGCACATTAAAAGGATCATACACCATGATCAAGTGGGATTTATTCCAGGAATGCAAGGATTCTTCAGTATACGCAAATCAATCAACATGGTACACCATATTAACAAATTGAAGGAGAAAAAGCATATGATCATCTCAATAGATGCACAGAAAGCTTTCGACAAAATTCAACACCAATTGATGATAAAAACCCTGCAGAAAGTAGGCATAGAGGGAACTTTCCTCAACATAATAAAGGCCATATATGACAAACCCACAGCCAACATCATCCTCAATGGTGAAAAACTGAAAGCATTTCCACTAAGATCAGGAACGAGACAAGGTTGCCCACTCTCACCACTCTTATTCAACATAGTTCTGGAAGTTTTAGCCACAGCAATCAGAGAAGAAAAAGAAATAAAAAGAATCCAAATCAGAAAAGAAGTAAAGCTGCTTCTTGTTTGCAGATGACATGATACTCTACATAGAGAATCCTAAAGATGCTACCAGAAAACTACTAGAGCTAATCAATGAATTTGGTAATGTAGCAGGATACAAAATTAATGCACCGAAATCTCTTGCATTCCTATACACTAATGATGAAAAATCTGAAAAAGAAATTAAGGAAACACTCCCATTTACCATTGCAACAAAAAGAATAAAATACCTAGGAATAAACCTACCTAAGGAGACAAAAGACCTGTATGCAGAAAATTATAAGACACTGATGAAAGAAATTAAAGATGATACAAACAGATGGAGAGATATACCATGTTCTTGGATTGGAAGAATCAACATTGTGAAAATGACTCTACTACCCAAAGTAATCTACGGATTCAATGCAATCCCTATCAAACTACCACTGGCATTTTTCACAGAACTAGAACAAAAGATTTCACAATTTGTATGGAAACATAAAAAACCCCAAATAGCCAAAGCGATCTTGAGAACAAAAAACGGAGCTGGAGGAATCAGGCTCCCTGACTTCAGACTATATTACAAAGCTACAGTAATCAAGACAGTATGGTACTGGCACAAAAGCAGAAATATAGATCAGTGGAACAGGATACAAAGCCCAGAGATAAACCCACGCACATACGGTCACCTTATGTTTGATAAAGGAGGCAAGAATATACAGTGGAGAAAAGACAGCCTCTTCAATAAGTGGTGCTGGGAAAACTGGATAGGTACATGTAAAAGTATGAGATTAGATCACTCCCTAACATCAGGTGTGTGTGTGTGTCTTTGTACACATACATATTCAAAGGCATCCTGAAAATATGATTTTTGAACCCATATATTGTACCAATGTATGAGCATTTACACACTTCATTAAAAACAGTCTGTATGAGTGGTATTTAGTAGCCCCTTAATATTCCATCATATGTTTCTCCTACTAGGAGAAATTGTTGTCCTTTAATCTTTTTAACCTACAAAATGGCAGTTTGACATGGTTCAACGTAGTAAAATTTGCTTAAATTTTTTCCCCAATCATTGGACATCATGTCTAGCTTTTAAAATGTTAAATAACTGACCTGTGAACATTTCTGAACATATTTGTATTTTTTCACGTGTTTAACCTATCCTCAGAATAATTTCCAAGAAAAGAAAGAATTGATTAGAAAGTATGAAAAACATGGAGTCTCTTATTACCTATTTTGAAATTCCTTGCAAAGAGGTTGTAGCAATTTATTTTCTTCTTGATTATATACAAGAATTCCAGTTTTACCCTATCCTTACAAAAATTGAGAATTATAATATTTTTATCTTTGTTAATCCTATAGGTAAATATATGCCATATTATTTAACCAGTATGACTATAATTGGCATAATTCATATTTGCTTCAATTTTACTTCAAGATGAAAAAATTCAATTTGTAAATGTATGAAGTTAGTTGAGAGGCAGAGTCTAAAACATAAAATAGAATTGGGTTTAATGTGATATTGATTTACTCTCCTATTGCCCCAGATCCACAATAACAGTGTCTTTGGTAAAGTATAGGAAACTTCAGAGGTGACAATTTCATTGATACTCTCTTTGATTTAATGTGAGAAGAATCTGAGATTTGCCATTGTGAGTAATTCATTTGTATACAAAAATATATGTGTGGATTTGCCGTATTTCTTCAGCAAAGGAGATTATTTGTTTCTGTGTTATTTTTGTTACAAAGCCTCATTTAAAATATGTGTTCTTGGGCTTCCCTGGTGGCGCAGTGGTTGAGAGTCCGCCTGCCGATGCAGGGGACACGGGTTCGTGCCCCGGTCCGGGAAGATCCCACATGCCATGGAGCGGCTGGGCCCGTGAGCCATGGCCGCTGAGCCTGCGCATCTGGAGCCTGTGCTCTGCAATGGGAGAGGCCACAACGGTGAGAGGCCCACGTACCAAAAAAAAAAAAAAAAAAAATGTGTTCTTTTCCTGTCCTTCAAAGTCATTTTAACAGTCAAATAAATTTTGAGCATAGCTCATTTGTGAAATTAGCTGGTTCAGATAAAAGATAAAATGCTCTAGTCAGATTGTTCAAGAAAATGATAGAAGACACAAATTACCAATATCAGCTATTAAAACAGGAGGAATCACCATGGATTTTAAAGCCATTAAAAGGAGAATAAGAAAGTATTATGTAGTAGTTTATGCCAATACATTTGACAACTTAGATGAAATGGACAAAATCTTAGAAAGCACAAACTATAAAACTTTTTAAAATTGAAGTATAGTTGATATGTAATGTGTTAATTACTGCTGCACAGCAAAGTGATTCAGTTATACATATGTATACATTTTTTAAAATATATTTTTCCATTATGGTTTACCATAGGATATTTAATATAGTCCTCTGTGCTATACCTTAGGATCTTGTTGTTTAGCCATTCTGTACACAAAAGCTTATATCTGCTAACCCTAACCTCCCACTCCATCCCTTGCCCAACCTCCTCCCCCTTGACAACCACCAGTCTGTTCTCTACGTCCATGATTTTGTTTCTGTTTCATAGATAGGTTCATTTGTGTCATACTGTAGATTCCACATATAAGTGATATCATATGGCATTTGTCTTTCTCTTTCTGAGTTACTTCACTCAGTATGATAATCTCTAGTTGTATCCATGTTGCTGCAAATGGCATTACTTCTTTTTTTAATGGCTGAGTAGTATTCCATTGTGTGTGTGTGTGTGTGTGTGTGTGTGTGTGTGTGTATGTGTGTGTGTGTATGCACCACATCTTCTTTATCCATTCATTTGTTGATTGACATTTAGGTTGTTTCCCTGTCTTGACTATTGTGAATAGTGCTGGTATGAACATAAGGGTGCATGTATCTTTTTGAATTATAGTTTTGTTTGGATATATGCCTAGGAGTGGGATTGTTGGATCATTTGGTAATTCATTTTTAGTTTTCTGAGGAACTTCCATACTGTTTTGGCTGCACCAACTTACATTTCCACCAACAGTTATAAAACTTAATCAGGAAAAAAATAGATACCCTAAAGAGCCTCATATCTATTAAAGAAATCGTAGGAACAAATCTTCTCATATTAGATATGTACTGTATATTGTACATCAAAACAGACAAAAACTAAAATAGCTAAAAGCCCAGAGATCTTCACTGGTGAGTTCTACCAAACACTTAGGGAAAAAAATATCTACACCAACACTTCAGAAAGCAGAAGAAAAGGAAGTATTTCTCAGCTCATTTTTTGAGGTCAGTATTACCTGATACCAAAACTATAGACATTATAAGAAAATAAACTGTAGATCAGTATCCCTCATGAACTTAGACACAAAAAGCCTTAACAACGTACCAGCAAATTGAAACCATCAATATATAAAATAGATAATATATTATGAATTAGTAGAGTTTATTCAGGAATGTGAGATCACTTCAGTTTTCAAAAATTAATCAGTTCATATCTTCATATCAATATCTTGAAAAAATAATATGAGATCTCCTTATATGGAGAAAAAGCAAACTTCAAGAACCATTCGTGATTTTAAAAATAAATAAAACTGATAAACCAGAAGACGGGAACTTTCTCAACCTGATAAAGAACATCTACAAAATATCTGCAGCTATCATTATATGTAATGATGAAACATAATTGCTTTCACTCCCTAAGATCAGGAAGAAGGCAAGAATGTCCATTCTTATCACATGTATTCAACATTGTACTGTATCTACTAGACGCTGCAATAAGACAAGTTAAAAATAAATAAAAGGCATACAAATTGCAAAGGAAAAGACAAAATTGTCTTTATTCACAGACAACATGATTGTCCACATAGGAAAATCTGAAAGTAAAATATACTGGTTAATAAACTAGATGTGGTTCACATCACCCAGGGAGAGAGGATAGAATAGAAACAGAACAAAATCTAGGATTGAGTGTACAAAAACCCAAAGTTTAAAGGGTGGGTAGAGGAAGATAAATCTAGGAAGGACAAAAAGGAACGGTTAGCAAGATATGAAGGAGAAGAAGGAATGGTTAGCAAGATATGACTCTTGATGAAGAGAGAGTCATCAAAAAGTACCTTTTCTGAAAAATGTGCACTTAGTATCACTCTTGATGAATTGAAATATCTTAAAAATAGGAGCAGTTGTAATGAGAAATAGTTAAGCAAATAAGGATAAATAAGTGAAAGTGATTTTAGATATTAGAGATGATGTCATGCAGATTGTGTCTTTTTCAAAAGAAAATAATTTTAAATTTTGTTTAATGCTTTTATTTCTTGTCCTAAACTCTACTTTATGTGACAGTCATTTTACTAATGCTCCTTTATTTTTTTCCAGTCATCATTAATTTATAATTTTTAAATCTGCTCTTCAAGTTTCTCTTTTATATTCTATTTTGTTACTATAGTTATAACTACAGAAAATATTTAGAATAGTCAAAGGAATGGTTTTGAAGAGAAACAAAGGATCTTGTTTTAATTATTAGATAAATATAGAGAAGACAAACAAAATATTAGCAGTGATCATCTCTGGCTATTTAGATTTCAGATACAACTTTCATGCATCTTTGTATTAACTAAATGTTTTAAGATGAACATATATTACTTTTATAATTTGAATTGTTATAAAGCATTAGTGCAATTTAAAACAAGGAGACACCATTTTTCATCTATCCTGTTTTCTTGTTTATTGATCATTTGTTTCCTCTTTTTGAGTTATCTTCTATAGTAGTTTTCCCTTTTTATACTGCATTGTTGGCCTTTTTCAAACTAATTTGAAGGCACACTCTATAGGTTTATTGTCTCTCTTCTGTTATACAGGTTATTTATATTTTATCCCAGTTTATCATTTTGTTTTAATTTTATTCATGTCATTAGCCATATTACAGTTTTCATTTGTACATAGTAAAATCTGTTAGTTCTTTGCTGCGTGTCTTATTGATTCATGTGAAATTATTTTGATAGCAAAAAAAATGATAATAAATGCACAGCTTTAGACAGACATAAATTGTGATATAGCTACCTGATTGAAAGCCATGCAGCAAACAAGAATTATTTAGTAACATTAACAATGTTTATAATTTCTTGCTAATAATATAGTAAATGCAAACAATACAATATGAATCCTTGTTTTTACTATATGTACATATAGATCAACACTGTATGGAAACCAAGACTGACAATGCATAAATAGCAATTATCTCTGTGTGGTATAAGCATAGATGACATCATTTTCTTCTTTGCACTTTTCTGCACTTTTCAGTTTTGTTGTTTCCTGTACCATACCTGAAAATAGCTTTTAAAATAAGAAAAAAGTCTTTAAAAGGTATTTTAAAAATAAATATAAGAACATATATGAAAGTGATTTTAATGAAATGATATACAAGATTAAGTTAATGAATGGATAAGTGGGAGTTAAGGGAAAGAGACTGAAGTTTTGAAGTTGGAAGCCTAAAAATATGGTGGTGCCCTTGATAAATTAAGGGTGTGGGAGGAGGGCAACATGAGGAAAAATTGAAGAGTTGTACCTTAGACATGCTGAGTTTCTGTTGACAGTGTACTGTCCACGTACACATAAGTCATTTGGAAATGTGGGACTGGAATTCAAAGTGAGAGATAACAGACATAAAAAGTCACATGAAATGAAGTAAAATAGGAGAATTCTGAGAATAGATGATTCCACAGGAGATATATCAAGAGAGCTTAGTCCTTAGGAAAGACTTCCATTGGAGGAACAGGAAGAGCACCTAGAAAAGGAGACAGAGCTGAGAAAGGAAACTGGATGACACAGACCAAGTTATCTATCTTGGGGATGATGGAGACAGGGAAGTTTTCACTGAGCACATGAACATCCTGCCATGGTCAAGAATGTGACTCTATTTCTGCTCTCATGCTTCTGAGTGGGAATAAATATGCCAGAGTTCTCCCATCACCTTTCATCCTAAAGATCCCCACCTAGACTTTTCTCAACCAATTCTACAACCAATATGTATGTATCTTCCAAATCCAGAATAAGAGGGGAGCATTTGGAGATAGAGACCAGGAGAATTCGAGAGTTAGGTGGTGCCGAGGCAATGAAGTTCTCTCTTTAGAGAGGGGAAGGAGCAATATTTACTCTTGTCTTCTGGCACGCCAACAGAAGGAGACAGATTTCTCTACTACCAGGGTCTGATTCTGGAGAGAAAAGAACTGAGAAGGAATAGGGAATCAAAGTAATGACAAAGACTGAGCTTCCCATTACTTAGAAGAGTATGGCAGAAAGACCTTGAAGACCCAAGTCAGAGTAAACATCTGAGTCCTGCCACAGGTCTTTAGTGGGAGAGATAAAAACTTCCCCCTTGCCTGAAACACACGTCATCAGGAACGCCAGGCATGGCTGATCTCTATCAGCTTGCCAAGGCCAAGCCCCGTGCTATTCCAAGGGCTGGACCTGAGTGACCAGCAACTCCTTTAACCCCAAGGCCAGCTCTCCTTTCAACACCGATGTCTGCATGTTTCATTCTTTTTTTGTTTCCTTCCCGCATTAAAGATGAAGGAGACAAACAAGGGCTTTTTTTCTATTTTAGGAAGTTAGGCAAAGATCAGGCTGTACGGAAGAGAAAGA
Organism: Globicephala melas; assembly: GCF_963455315.2. Taxonomy (NCBI): domain Eukaryota; kingdom Metazoa; phylum Chordata; class Mammalia; order Artiodactyla; family Delphinidae; genus Globicephala; species Globicephala melas. Next base: position 94,707,887 of record NC_083315.2, read on the forward strand.
GATGGAGTCAAAGATATGGAAAAGTTAAAAAAATACTGAAGAGTTAAAGAAAGAAGAATATAGATCCAGAACGGGAAACAAATCTCAAGATTCCTCAGACTTAGGAAAGAAATTTTGCTTTGCAATTAAACACATACTTGCCCCAAAGATGACATAACAAACCATTGTCTGCTTGGATATATTGTGATTAGTTTTCCTGGGGACAGAGCAGAAGAGTCAGGGGTCAACACCGTTGATACCACTTAGGGAAGTTGGAGGCAAAGCAAAAAACCTCAGTGGTAATAATTGGAGCAACAGCCTTTTTAGGAAAGGAGGGCTTATGCATTTTTCTCTTAAATGTAAAATGAAAAACAAATATTAAAAATGAACAGAAATTTTATTTCTTTTTAAACTATAGTTGCTCTTGGAAACAAGTACCAAAGATACTTTGTTCATTGCCGCAGGCCTAATAAAATGTAAGGCACCAAATGTGTAATTGGAAGTTTATCATCTGGAGACATCTTCCTCTTTAAAAGCATAGGCATCCAGCAGCAGTCGGTTGGTGTCAAGCAAACAGCCAAGCCAAACAGCAGTTGCTTACTGTTTGGCATGCAGGTGATAGGGCCATCAAACCATTTTTCAGAGGAGTCCACAGCTCCCTGCGGAATATCCGGGAGGAGGAAAGGGAACAGGAGTTTGGAAGGGAGGATGGCGGGACCATCACAGAACCATGGAAAGAATGCCAGTACGTGTATTGGGATTGGGGATGGGGAAGTTTTACAACTTTTAAATCTAAATTAAAAAGGCAAATATTTCTTAAGTAGTTATTGATACAGGAGATGACTTACAACCATAATGATGGGCAATATTTATTGAGTACTTGGTGTGTGCCAGATAACGTGCTAAGCACTTTAAATGTTGTATTGAATTCTCAAAACAACTCAGTTTTATTGATGGAAACTATGATTTTTAGTGAGATGGAGTAGCTCACTACTGTCTACATCACATAACCAGCGGCAGAACCAACAATTAAACCCACATCAGTCTGGCTTCAGTACCACACTTTTGCAAACCACCACCTCTTTCCCACCACACACTCAACTGAAATGAAAGGGTCTTGTTTGTCTCAGTCTTGTTTATATATTTTGAGATACAGTGAGAGCTGCTTCCTATCCCTATTCTTTTTAGAATTCACCAAGAATAAGAGAATTCAGTCAGAATTGCTGAGACAAGCTCCCCTGGCTGAGTGAGAGGCAGTCTGGAAGTTTCTGCTTCTTTTGAGTGGTTTTTTCTCACAGTCCATAGTTAAGGCAAAAACGATTAGGTGTATTTCAGGATGTGTGGTTTCAGTGGACACTCCTAAAGCATGCAAAAGAAGGGACTGTACATAAAGCAGACACACAGATGGTAAGAAGTACTGGTCCTTTCCCTAATACTCAGTTAATCACCTCTCAGGTGCTATGCTGACTTCATCCAAATACATCCCAGTTTTCACCTGGAGAGGCTGAAAACATACACAGGAGTGGTCTTTACTTCCTCCTCCTCTGCTTCTTCATCTCCAAGGGAAGACTCATTGACAGGGTGTGTGTGTGTGTGTGAGTCTGTCTCTGTCTCTGTTACTCTATGCTACATGCTGCTGCTTTTCCTGTTTGTGTGCTTTTCCTAGAATGAGTTAAGGCCAAGAACTGAAAATTTAGGACTAAAGCTACTTCCTAACACCAGTTTCACAGCAACAGTTGACGGTGATTGATGTGCTCTGTCTCTTGAAACATTTGGGAACATTCAGTTCCTTGCCCACAATTGCACGGTTAGTGAGAGACACACGGCTCACATACAGGGCTAGCTGATTCTAATGCCTGAGCTGTTAAACACTAATCATACTGATCTCAAATCATCGGTTACAAAGGTTACAAAGGAGGAAATCAACATAGTATCACAAGCAGAGAGAATCCCTGTATTCACGAGAAATGGGCCTTTATTACAGAAACAGTTTCTATAAAACATTAGATTCTTTCACACTACAAACCTCCACTTGCTCTGTATCCTGTATGACCTGTAACAGCTCCTGTCTCCTCCACCTGACGCTCCCCACTGGGGTTCTAGTGACTCCCCACTCCCTTTGTCCCTTGAGGCTGAGGTGCAAATGCTCCCCGCCTTCCACGGCCCCCTATGGCTTCCCTGCACTCTGCCCAAATCTTTGGGCATCGTCTCTTCATTAAACCCTCCTATGTTATCCATTTTAAAGGTTCATCTTTTTATTGCCAGTATTCTGACTGATTCACTCTTACAATATTACATTTAAAAATAGAAAACTACATTACATCTACATTCTGACAGTCAAGAAATTTTATACTGGAGACCTTCAAGATGGCAAAGGACTAAGATGTGGAGATCACCTTCCTCCCCACAAATACATCAGAAATACATCTACATGTGGAACAACTCCTACAGAACACCTACTGAACGCTGGCAGAAGACCTCAGAATTCCCAAAAAGCAAGAAACTCCCCAAGAATCTGGCCGTGTAGCTGACAGGGTCTCGGTGCTCTGGCCAGGTGTCAGGCCTGTGCCTCTGAGGTGGGAGAGCCGAGTTCAGGACACTGGTCCACCAGAGACCTCCCAGCTCCACATAATACCAAACGGCAAAAGCTGTCCCAGAGATCTCCATCTCAACACTAAGACCCAGCTGCACTCAATGACCAGCAAGCTACAGTGCTGGACAATCTAAGCCAAACAAGTAGCAAGACAGGAACACAGCCCTACCCATTAGCAGAGAGGCTGCCTAAAATCATAATAAGGTCACAGACACCCCAAAACACACCACCAGACAGGGTCCTGCCCATCAGAAGGGCAAGATCCAGCCTCAGACACCAGAACACAAGCACCAGCACCCTCTACCAGGAAGCTTATACAACCCACTGAACCAACCTTAGCCACTGGGGGCAGACACCAAAAACAACGGGAACTATGAACCTGCAGCCTGCAAAAAGGAGACCCCAAACACAGTAAGATAAGCAAAATGAGAAGACAGAAAAACACACAGCAGATGAAGGAGCAAGATAAAAACCCACCAGATCTAACAAATGAAGAGGAAATAGGCAGTCTACCTGAAAAGGAATTCAGAGTAATGATAGTAAAGATGATCCAAAATCTTGGAAATATAATAGAGAAAATACAAGAAACGTTTAACAAGGACCTAGAAGAACTAAACAGCAAATAAACAATGATGAACAACACAATAAATGAAATTAAAAATTCTCAAGAAGGAATCAATAGCAGAATAACTGAGGCAGAAGAACGGAAAGTGACCTGGAAGATAAAATAGTGGAAATAACTACCGCAGAGCAGAGCAGAATAAAGAAAGACAAATGAAAAGAACTGAGGACAGCCTCAGAGACCTCCGGGACAACATTAAACACACCAACGTTCGAACTATAGGGGTCCCAGAAGAAGAAGAGAAAAAGAAAGGGACTGAGAAAATATTTGAAGAGATTATACTTGAAAATTTCCCTAATATGGGAAAGGAAATAGTCAAGTCCAGGAAGCACAGAGTCCCATACAGGATAAATCCAAGGAGAAACAAACCAAGACACATATTAATCAAACTATCAAAAATTAAATACAAAGAAAAAATATTAAAAGCAGCAAGGGAAAAACAACAAATAGCATACAAGGGAATCCCCGTAAAGTTAACAGCTGATCTTTCAGCAGAAACTCTGCAAGACAGAAGGGAGTGGCAGGACATATTTAAAGTGATGAAAGGGGAAAAACTACAACAAGATTACTCTACCCAGCAAGGATCTCATTCAGATTTGATGGAGAAATTAAAACCCTTACAGACAAACAAAAGCTAAGAGAATTCAACACCACCAAACCAGCTTTACAACAAATGCTAAAGGAACTTCTCTAGGCAGGAAACACAAGAGAAGGAAAAGACCTATAATAACAAACACAGAACAATTAAGAAAATGGTAATAGGAACATACATATCGATAATTACCTTAAATGTAAATGGATTAAATGCTCCAACCAAAAGACAGACTGGCTGAATGGATACAGAAACAAGACCCATATGTATGCTATCTACAAGTGACCCACTTCAGACGTAGGGACACATACAGACTGAAAGTGAGAGGGTGGAAAAAGATACTCCATGCAAATGGAAATCAAAAGAAAGCTGGAGGTGCAATCCTCATATCAGACAAAATAGATTTAAAAAAAAAAGACTATTAGAAGGACACTACATAATGATCAAGGGATCAATCCAAGAAGAAGATGTAACAATTGTAAATATTTATGCATCCAACATAGGAGCACCTCAGTACAGAAGGCAAATGCTGACAGCCATGAAAGGGGAAATCAACAGTAACATAATCATAGTAGGGGACTTTAACACCCCACTTTCACCAATGGACAGATCATCCAAAATGAAAATAAATAAGGAAACAGAAGCTTTAAATGATAAATTAAACAAGATGGACTTAATTGATATTTATAAGACATTCCATCCAAAAACAGAAGATTCCACTTTCTTCTCAAGTGCTCATGGAACATTCTCCAGGATAGATCATATCTTGGGTCACAAATCAAGCCTTGGCAAATTTAAGAAAACTGAAATCATATCAAGTATCTTTTCCAACCACAATTCTGTGATACTAGATATCAATTACAGGAAAAAAATATGTAAAAAATACAAACACATGTAGGCTAAACAATACACTACTAAATAACCAAGAGATCACTGAAGAAATCAAAGAGGAAATCAAAAAATACCTAGAAACAAATGACAATGAAAACACTATGACCCAAAACCTATGGGATGCAGCAAAAGCAGTTCTAAGAGGGAAGTTTTTAGTAATACAGTCCTACCTCAAGAAACAAGAAACATCTCAAATAAACAACCTAACCTTACACGTAAAGCAGTTAGACAAAGAAGAACCAAAAAACCCCAAAGTTAGCAGAAGGAAAGAAATCATAAAGATCAGATCAGAAATAAATGAAAAAGAAATGAAGGAAACGATAGCAAAGATAAGTAAAACCAAAAGCTGTTTCTTTGAGAATATAAACAAAATTGACAAACCATTAGCCAGACTCATCAAGAAAAAATGGGAGAAGACTCACATAAATAGAATTAGAAATGAAAAAGGAGAAGTAACAACTGACACTGCAGAAATACAAAGGATCATGAGAGATTACTACAAGCAACTATATGCCAATAAAATGGACAACCTGGAAGAAATGGACAGATTCTTAGAAAAGCACAACCTTCTGAGACTGAACCAGGAAGAAATAGAAAATATAAACAGAACAATCACAAGTCCTGAAATTGAGACTGTGATTAAAAATCTTCCAACAAACAAAAGCCAAGGAACAGATGGCTTCACAGTCCAATTTTACCAAACATTTAGAGAAGAGGTAACACTTATCCTTCTCAAACTATTCCAAAATATAGCAGAGGGAGGAGCACTTCCCAACTCATTCTACGTGGCCACCATCACCCTGATACCAAAACCAGACAAAGATGTCACAAAGAAGAAAACTACAGACCAATATCACTGATGAACATAGAAGCAAAAATCCTCAACAAAATACTAGCAAACAGAATCCAATAGCACATTAAAAGGATTGTACACCATCATCAAGTGGGGTTTATCCCAGGAATGCAAAGATTCTTCAGTATACTCAAATCAATCAATGTGATAAACCATATTAACAAATTGAAGGAGAAAAGCCATATGATCATATCAGTAGATGCAGAAAAAGCTTTTGACAAATTTCAACACCCATTTATGATCAAAACCCTCCAGAAAATAGGCATAGAGAGAACTTACCTCAACATAATAAAGGCCATATATAACAATCCCACAGCCAACATCATTCTCAGTGGTGAAAAGCAAACCATTTCCTCTAAGATCAAGAAAAAGAAAAGGTTGTCCACTCTCACCTCTGTTATTCAACATAGTTTTGGAAGTTTTAGCCATAGCAATCAGAGAAGAGAAAGAAATAAAAAGAATCCAAATCAGAAAAGAAGAAGTAAAGCTGTCACTGTTTGCAGATGACATGATACTATACGTAGAGAATCGTAAAGTTGCTACCAGAAAACTACTAGAGCTAATCAATGAATTTGGTAGAGTAGCAGGATACAAAATTAATGCACAGAAATCTCTTGCATTCCTATACACTAATGATGAAAAATCTGAAAGGGAAAATAAGGAAACACTCCCATTTACCACTGTAACAAAAAGAATAAAATACCTAGGAATAAACCTACCTAAGGAGACAAAAGACCTGTATGCAGAAAACTATGACACAGTTGAAAGAAATTAAAGATGATACAGACAGATGGAGAGGTATACCATGTTCTTGGATTGGAAGAATCAACATTGTGAAAATGACTCTACTACCCAAAGTAATCTACAGATTCAATGCAATCCCTGTCAAACTACCAATGGCATTTTTCAGAGAACTAGAGCAAAAAATTTCACAGTTATTATGGAAACACAAAAGACCCTGAATAGCCAAAGCAATCTTGAGAAAGAAAAACGGACCTGGAGGAATCAGCCTCCTGGATTTCAGACTATACTAGAAAGCTACAGTAATCAAGACAGTATGGTACTGGCACAAAAACAGAAATATAGATGAATGGAACAGGATAGAAATCCCAGAGATAAATGCACGTGCATATGGTCACCTTATCTTAGGCAAAGGAGGAAAGAATGTAGAATGGAGAAAAGACAGCCTCTTTAATAAGTGGTGCTGGGAAAGCTGGACAACTACATGTAAAAGAATGAAATTAGAACACTCCGTAACACCATACACAAAAATAAACTCAAAATGGATTAAAGATCTAAATGTAAGGCCAGGCACAGTCAAACTCTTAGAGGAAAACATAGGCAAAACACTCTATGACATAAATCACAGCAAGATCCTTTTTGACCTACCGCCTAGAGGAATAGAAATAAAAACAAAAATAAACAAATGGTACCTAATGAAACTTAAAAGCTTTTGCACAGCAGAGGAAAACTGAAACAAGATGAAAAGACAACCCTCAGAATGGGAGAAAATATTTGCAAACGAAGCAAATGACAAAGGATTAATCTCCAAAATATACAAGCAGCTCATGCACCTCAATGTCAAAAAAACAAACAACCCAATCCAAAAATGGGCAGAAGACCTAGACATTGCTCCAAAGAATATATACAGATTGCCAGCAAACACATGAAAGGATGCTCAACATCACTAATCATTAGAGAAGTGCAAATGAAAACTACAATGAGGTATCACCTCACACCAGGCAGAATGGCCATCATCAAAAATCTACAAACAGTAAATGCTGGAGAGGGTATGGAGAAAAGGGAACCCTCTTGGACTGTTGGTGGGAATGTAAACTGATACTGCCACTATGGAGAACAGTTATGGAGGTTCCTTAATGAACTAAAAATAGAACTACCATACAACCCAGCAATCCCACTACTGGGCATATACCCTGTGAAAGCCATAACTCAAATAGAATCATGTACCACAATGTTCATTACAGCTCTATTTACAATAGCCAGGACATGGAAGCAATCTAAGTGTCCATCAACAGATGAATGGATGAAGAAGATGTGGCACATGTATACAATGGAATATTACTCAGCCATAAAAAGAAACAGAATTGAGTTATTTGCAGTGAGGTCGATGGACCTAGAGTCTGTCATACAGAGTGAAGTAAGTCAGAAAGAGAAAAATATATACCATATGCTAACACATACATATATGGAATTTAAAAAAATGGTTCCGAAGAACCTAGGGGCAGGACAGGAATAAAGACATAGTTGTGGAGTATGGACTTGAGGACACGGGGAGTGGGAAGGGTAAGCTGGGGCCAAGTGAGAGAGTGGCATGGACATATATACACCACCAAATGTAAAATAGATAGCTAGTGGGAAGCAGCCACATAGCACAGAGAGATCAGCTCGGTGCTTTGTGACCACCTAGAGGAGTGGGATAGGGAGGGTGGGAGGGAGAAGCAAAAGGGAGGAAATATGTTGATGTATGTATATGTGTATCTGATTCACTTTGTTATAAAGCAGAAAGTAACACACCATTGTAAAGCAATTATACTGCAGTGAAGATGTTAAAAAAAAAAGAAATTTACTACCAGGGAAGTACGATAAAGTCCTCCCTCCCATTCATTTAATCCCCCCCCTTCCACACTCTGCCTTTTCCTCTCAGATTGCTTGTGCTCCACACTTCACACTCACACCTTTCCACTCTTAGCTCTGTGGCTTTTGATCCATATCATGATGTCCCTCCACCCCCTGCCCACTCCCAGCACAGTTACCACCTCTGCCCCTTACCCCCAAAACTGCCCATGGAGCCATCTCCATGAGCTATTTTCTTCACACCTGTGTCAGCTTCAGAGCAGTACCTTAGTGGGGATTTTATTCTGTCAGCATCTCCAATGGACTTCATTTCCCCCCACTCCTGCCAAATCATAGCGATTCTATCCTTTAAACTCCAGTTGACATCTTACTTCATTTACAAAGCCTTTATTACAGAAACAGTTTCTATAAAACATTAGATTCTTTCACACTACAAACCTCAATACTAGCAAATAGTTTTCTCCAGCAATTCATGCGTGCTTCAAATTTGTACACTTGAATGAGTCCTAAGTGTGAATTCAGATATGTCCATTTATTTGTATACCTCCATACACCATTATCTGTTCTTGGGATGGCAATGCATTTGTCATGTGGTACATTGTCCCTGGCACTGGGTGCTTAGTATCTGTTTCTGGGAATGCTGGTCAGGGGAGAGAAAAATATATAGTTCAGGTTTCATGTCTGTCTGTCTCTCTCTCTCTCCCTCCCTCTCCCCTCCCCCCACTCGCTCCCTCCCTCTCTCCCTCTCTCATTCTCTCTCTTATTAAAGTGAGTCCCTAAAAGCTTGCCTCACTTGGTTCCGTTTTCAATACATAGGTCATTCAAATGCTCATTCTGTGTGTGAATTCGGCATGGAATGTGTAGTAACAAGAAAGAGAAATATACAGACTCTCCGTGCTTAGCATGGCAATGTGTTGTGTGGCTTGGGTAGGTATGTCTGGGAGTATCATATGGCGATCACTCAACCCAGACACAGAAGAGCTTTGTATGGCATCCCTCACCGTCTAGCCCCCAGTAACAGACATTCAACTGAGCTGGCTCACATCAACTGCGAGAAGTTTCAATGTAGGTCCTGAAATATTTTTTCAACTGCAAAATATTCATTTTTTTCCAAAAAAAAACATTCAATTACTCCTTTATCCTAGTGTCCAGTCCCACATCATTTTTTGCCTCATGGGGTTCAAGTTTACACCCTGAATTTAACGATGCAGCTGCCTTAGTTCTCACAGCACACGTGAATGTCTAGAGGGCTTGCCTTTAAATTAGCTACCGTTAATTGTTTATAAATGCCTCAACAACCCCATTCCATAAATGTCAAAAACAAGGCTTAGGATGTTGAGGAAATTTGTCTAAGTTCAGACAGTTAATATATGGGGATTTTGAAATTAAACTCAGGGTTATTTCCAGATACCCAAGTTCTTTACCACCACAGTATACTAGAGTGTTAGCATAGACCAGTGTTGGCTTTTTTCAGTGAAATGCAAAACCAAGAAAGTTCATTCCAAAAGTGCTCTTAAGACTCTTATTTTTCTGAGAAAGTCATCAGGAAAGCTATAGCAAATAGCAGTGGGATGGATTCATGAGCCAAGGACAGTAGTTGTATCACTTCACGACAGACATAAGCAGAACATTCTTGGAATAGTTTGTAGACCTCTAGCAGGAATAGCAAATCTCCCCTGTCTGCTTCATATCAGAGGGGATGGGGAACAGCACTGCCTCCTGGATCGTGCACCCCAGAAGATTTTCAATAATAAGGATTTTCCACGATGGAGTCAGTTTCGAACAATTTCAGATGTTTAACCAAACCTCGCAATTGTCAAGCTTTGTTGAAGAGTTCTGTCAAGTTAAACTGGTCTGGGTGATGGACAAGGTCATTAAAGCCAGTGGGATCAGTCACTTGGAAAATGACAGTGGCTGGGAGACTGCAAATGAGTAAAAGGCCATGACACACCTGACTCTTTCGATCACTGACCCGTCCTTGTGGGTTTTCTCTTCAAAGAACGCAGCCACCGCCACAAGGAAAAGTACCCAAACACAATAGTCACAACAGAATGTAACTTGCCCTCAAACTTGGCTTCTTAACTACCATGGTACGGGAACGAGATCCCATCTACCTCAATTCACCCCCAAAAAAGGTATTTGTGCCCCACAGTTTTGCAGCTTGTGAGGTTCTTTCCTTTGCCTAAAGGTGTGAGAGCAGTAAATTCAGAGGCTGTGTGGTTAAAACCCCTGGCACTTCCTGTTGTGCACAAATGTGGCTATGGATTTCTCTAAAAAATCAATTTGAACGATTTCACCACGTGCTTTATCATGACAACTTGGGGGAATGGCAAAACACAGCCATCAGGTGGTCCTAAATCTTTATCCTAGTTATTTGTGTCTATAAGTCAGCTGTTTTAACTCACATTGAATAAACAATTTAACCATGAGAAATACTTGGGACCACCTAGCCACTGTCCCTCTCTTCCTGATAGTATATGTAATCATATGCATCCATTGTATATAAATGGTGATGGTTTGGATGAAGACATGCTGTGATGGAGCAAGGGAGCCATCCCTACCCCGCTACCTGGCACTGTCACGCTCCTCCAGGAGCCTTGACCATGGTTGTGTGGTCAGGATTTTACTCTAATATTGGTGTATCAGGTGTGTTAGAGAGGAAGACAGTGTGATTCCAGGCTGATGGTGTGAATACTTTGGGACCAGTGTGGTCCTATAAAATGCTTGGAGAGTATCTTGTGTGACTACCTTAGTTGTGACAGACCTTAGTTGTTGAACATTTTATCATCATCCCCAGTGAAATATTTAATAATAAATAGTAAGGTATTTTCACCAGTGTTTAAGTTTTGGGAAGGAGCTAGGCTCTACAGAGAAAGAACCTTGAAAAGATGTTTTTGTAAGTCAGCCATCTTTGCTGGTTGCTCTGGGTAAGGCTGGCTATTAGCAAGACGTTCAAGAAGCAAGAACAGAGTCATCCCGGGATTTGTTTCCTGCCTCTGAGAGGAAGAAGGTGGTCAGTGAGCCTTCCAAGAAACAAAACAATCAGCTGGGAGAGGATCCTTGTGCTTGAAGGACTCTGCCAGCATCCCCTTAGACTAATAAAGTATCTGCCTAAGAGCACGACACATGCCACTGGTCCCCCAACAAACAGAAGTTCCCTTTATTTCTTGTATATTGACAGAAATAATGGAAGAGTTTCACATGATGTATATTACACATGAAGTGCTTAGTAAGTTTTCACTCATCAACATACATCATGTGAGCACTCAGAGAGAAATAAATCCTAGATAAATATTGGAGGACCAGGGAAGTAAAAGCAACCATCTAAAATGTCATCCCTATCTCCACTCACTCTCATACCATCATGTGTATTTGTATAGCATCTATCACAATCTTAAATTATCTGTTCAGTTATATCCCAGAACCTAGAACAATGCCTGCCTAGCATATAGTATGTGTTCAGTTAATGTGTGTTGAATAAATACATACATATGTATAGTATTGTATGAATATATATTAAATCAATCAATGACAGTAAACTGTTAAAGGTCCTATGATACAATAGGTAAGTTCAGAATATGAGTTGAAAGGGCCTCTTTAAGGGCCAAGCTAAGCCATGCTCTGACTATGTAACCTTGAGTAGGTCACTTGATGTCTCTTTGATTCATTTCTTCATCTATAACGAACAATAATACCATTCTCACCAGGTTGTTATAAAAATTAAACCATTAAATACACATGAAAATAATGTGTAAACCGTAGACATCATGCAGATATGAAGACTTTTAGAGTGATAAAAAATAGGCACAGTGACATAATAGGATTATTGTGTATTTAAGAACCAAGTTTAGCATGGCTGATAGCCTGGGAAGGAGACCCTCATTCTGAGTTCTACTATTCCAAGTGGTCCTTTCAGAGTTCTTCTTCCTGCTCTCAGAATGCGTATGTGTTCTTCCCCCACCTACATTAGTGGTGTGCACAAGTAACAGTCTTAACGTTTCTCTACCTCTTACTCATCCTTAAGACCCACTTCAGGTGTTGCTGCCTCCCAGAAGCCTTTGCTGATGTTCCCCTGTGTGAACATTCTATGTACACAGCACACTCTGTTAAGAGTTTTTCATCGGTAATCAGATGCATATGTCTTTGCTTAGTCATCTGGGACTGAACCATAAACTCTTTGAGAATTATGTCTTTCTTCTGATTATGACCTGTGCCTAGAACAGTGTCTGATACAAAAAATTCAGTAACTATGGAATGAATTAATATAAGTGAACAAGACTTAGAAAGGCTGATGTTTCCATTGGTTGACATTGCAGAAAATCTCCTTACTCAAGCCAGTTAATAGTTAATCTTCCAAACACATTCTAAAACTTGACTCACAGAACTTTAGGAATGTGTGTCCTTGGAGGGGTTAGAAAAATATCAAGCGAGCCATGACTGTTTATCTCTTAAATGATATTTCCCTCCCTTAATTTTCCTTATATGTCTCCTGTAGCAATAAACAGGGTCTCTCTTCTTACCATGGCATGAGTACAGCATGAACCACAAACTCCACACATTCCTCTTACTGAGGCAACTGTACATGTTTTCCAAATGAAAAAAATATATATTAGATGCAAGATGTAGAAGTCATCAGCAAATTTTTTTTAAGGTTCCAAAGATCCCTAGAGAAATTAACATCTGCAAAATCACTTTGAACTCTGGCATTCAACAGCTTTTTGAAAGTTCCATACAATGAAAAGTTCCAGTCCCATAAAAGCAGAAATACCTTTCTGGGCTTATTTCATGTCAGAATGCAATAAGGTTCATAAATGTCTCTGTGAAGTTTGAGTGTAATAAAGTTCAGTCATAAAACATTGAATATGCGACAGGCTTCTAGACCCGTTGAAGCACTGACTGTGTTTAACAGGGCTCCCTTCACAGCATACTTCATCAGCAACAAGAAGAAACAGGAAACAGAGCCAGAAAAAATCTATAAATACCTGCAAGACAACCATCAAAGGCTTTTTTACTCTTTTACAGATCAGGCTGAGGCAAGCTGACATTCACCATCACTCCACCCAGAGTACTTTCGTAGAAAGCGCTGTACTTCTGTCCCCAAAGAGCATGTCAAATCCACTTCTTATTTGGATGTCATTCAGCAAGTGGTAGATACTCTCCAAGAGCTTCAGCAGTAGCCTGTCCTACAAAATAAGTTTTTTTCTTTGGGAACCAAAGAAGCAGGTTCCTTCCTCCTGTCCCAAGTTGTCTGTGTACCTCCTCTTGAACCCAGACCCAGTCCACCACCAAGCCGCTAGACCCCAGCTGGAGCAATTATTGAGACATTAACAAAGCTCAGTGGGTAATTCCATTTCGCAATTTGGGCCTGCAGGCTCAAGGGTGTCTCTTTCCTAGAAATGACCACATCCTCACCAAAGGGTTTCCCTCTCTTTTCATGCTTCCATCAGACTTACAGAACTGCATCTACAGGATTTAAAGGAAAACTCCAGAATCACACCCAAATTGCATATTCTCACTTCATTTAGATTTCTGCTGAAATGTCTTCACCACATACAGCCCTATCCTGACCACCCTGATTAAAACAGCCCCCCAATTTGTCTATATCTCCTTACCCGATTTTATCTTTTTATAACTCGTATCACCCCTTGTCATATTTACTCGTTAGCTGTTTCTGTCTCTCCTCAGTAGAATGTAAGCCTCCTGAGGGAAGGGACTTTGTCTGTTTCACCTACACATTGTTGTGTTCTCAGGGGTTAGAATTATTTCTAACACCTGGTTGATGCTTAAAAATTACCTGTTGACTTTAGTGTGAATGAATAGATGGTTGGATGAAAAAGGACGTTGTGGACAAATGATACAAAGGAAGGCTCAGGAAATCCATATTGCAGTCAGCCCATTTTGAAACACAGCATGCCTGTCTGTTGTTGTTCCTGTTGGTCTCTCTGCCTGTGATGTCCCTACTCCCTGAAAAGGGACTTGTCCTTAAACACCCACTGCCAATTTCACCTGCTCTCTGGAGCAGCCTCAGCCCTCGCAAGGTAGAATCAGTCATCTTCTCCTCTGTGTTTCAAATGCATTTTAAACTTACCCCCACAAAGTCTTTTGAACTAGGTTTTCTCCCTCCCCATTTGCCTCCTGTAGAAGACAGTGTGTTTCCTAAAGACGTGGCCTGGTAGTCACACCCAGATGTTGATTGTCTAAGGTGCCTAGGATATATCTGTGAGCAAAGTAGCCAAAGATCTGTAACTTCATTAGAATTATTCTAATAAATGTGTTATAAATATTTGTTTTGAAAAATGAATTTTCTTCAGCAATATCCGTCAGTCTTCTCATCCATGAGCCTCAGTATTTCACTCGCTGCATCGCATCTCTGAAGAAGGGCAGTTGCTTGTTGAGTGGACAGTGAGAAAGGGCTGTCTTCCTTTTCAGGGGCTTCTGCTATTAAGTGCCATTGCCGAGGTTAGACTGAGAAATCCAGATTTTAGTTGACAATTAAAAAATAAATAAATGGAAGTGGGGAAATCAAAGAATTCCTTAGGAATAGAGTGAGGTCAGCAGCATAAAATCTCCCACAGCCTCAGGGCCACAAAAGATTGTTGAGGTAGAGGGCATTGATCTGCTGCTCATTCCAGCACCATCCCTCCACCTACAGAAACAAGCATCATGGCTGGTCCCACAACAGCCATGGAAACTGCCCTGAGAATTTGCTACACCATGTGGGTATGAGACTTGGAAAAATCACTCCCAAGTAATGGCAACTAGTAGTTAAATTCATGTCATCACTTAGTTTGATGTGGAACTTTTTTCATAAAGCGCAAAACATTGAAGGAAGAGGGGTGTTTTTGGTCTGCAGTATTTGAAAGTCAGTGGCACTCAACATTGTCCAAGATGTTAGGAAATCGAATCTTTCTTGCATGGCCTCTATTCATAATGACTTGCTCTCTTCATCACTGACACCTCTTTCCCCTTTCAGTAAATTGTCAATACTCATTAAATCTCAAATCAGAACAGGTCGTGTGTCAAGCAGAAGTGGATTCTCAAAACAAAAAGTGAAGAAGTTTGAAATCAGAACTGTCTCATAAAATATAGGAATATGGACACCCTACCAATAAAAGAATGATCCAGTCTTATAACAGGCTTCTGCTGGGGAATATGGGCAACAAAGTTAATCCTCTATCTACACATCCACTGAAAAGGCGATGCACTAGTTTCTAAATATTCAAACAGACATAAATAAAATAACAAAATTTTAGAACTAGAAGGGATATTAACTCAGCCATCCATCCAACTACAGCTTTCGTCTTCGTTCTGAGTACCCAGCTTCTCCTTAAATATCTTCAGAGACTACTCTTTGCTCATTTATCTTCAAACATCCTCAGACATCCCCTGAGGATGTTTCATAGCTAATGTTCAGAACCTGCAGTGACATATACTGATGAAAAAAAGAAGGAATGAAGGAAAGAAGGAAATTTTAAAAGTCTGATTTCCAAATGTTTCTTCAGAAGAGAAGCCGGCAGTGAAACTGAATGGCCAACATCACTGACAAGGTCGGGGCTGTACAGGAAGCCGGATCAGGATGGCCATGCACAGCGCTCCCTGCTGCGTCTCATAATCACAAGAACTCACAAGGGGTTAATTCAATCTGTGTAATGTTCTCAGAGGAGGAAAGAAATAACTTTCCCCCTATTTTTCAAGCTATTTACCTTCATGTCCCCGGGAACCTTTAAAATAGCATTGCTTGAAAATCCAGTCTGTAAGCTGCCCTTGGCTCCAAGAATCGTTAAAGAATTTATAAGCTGTTTTCTCTCCTATCCCAGGAGCTACTGCCAGGGGAAGCAAAATCCAGACATTTGCAACTCAACACCAGTGAGTGCCTGGCTAATGTGATCAATGGGGGGGCAGCAGTCACAGTTGCCTCGACAGGCGTCGATATTCTGCTCTAACTAATGGTAGCTCAGGGCACTCACCCAGCCCTTTTCCATCATGGTGGGGCTCTGGGCTTTGAGACTTCAGACCCAGGTACCAATCCAGACAAATCCAACTTCTTGTGTCTGCCAGGGCCTCTCTGGAAAGCTCAGGAGTACAGACTGTCTTGGGAGACTTCTGATATTTCCTGCTGGTGACGTCCAAGCGATGATGGCAATGGCATGCAATGTCCACCCGAGGCCCTCAGGGTAGTATATAACCCTGTTGATGCAGTTCAAACAAACGGCCCAATTTAATCATCTACTGCTAGTGGTGGCATTTGGGATCTCGTAAATCATGAAAAAACGCTTTTTCTGCATGAGCTCCTCAGAGAGTTTCCAACAGCAGAGCTTCAGCCAGGTCGATGCAAAGCCAAAGAATTCTCTTTAGTCACCTGCTTGCGATGGCAAACCTGAGGAATCCTGAGTCTCGGGCAACATTCAGTGGCACAGTTACCGCAGCAGTGCAGGCAGTCATTTGTTCTTGAGGGTCATCCTATTCGTCACCTTCCTGACCCTCAGGGAGGGAAGGATTTCTCAGTGAGGGCAGGAAGGGGACAGGTGACAATGGTCTATCTTTTAGGTTCTTTTATTCCTTTTATATTTAAAATTTTTCTTTTCTTCACCTAAAGTTTGTCTGAGAATCCCTGTGAAAAGTAAGGGTTTCTTGGAAACTTGAAAACCAGAATAAAATAGTAATCTCTACTCCTCTCCCTGACAAAAAATAAAAAGCATGTGCATTAAAGTGTGTATGCACACACATACACACAATTGGTTGGCCTGAATCAGCTCTGTTTTTCACCAGTCTTTTGCCTGCTTTATAGTCTTCATGAGGAGGCAAAAGATTTGATTCCTTAGCTGTAAGGACAACAATCCCGCCACAAGACTGTTAATCCAATTTATTTTATTTAGCAGTCAGGAAGAAGTGGTTAGGATGGCTTAGTTATTTCACTGGCACACAGCCAAGAGCTTGCACGGGGCTGGGCACGTTTCAAAGAAGAGTATGTAAAGATTCCTCAAGGAATCTTTGTACGAGGAAGTTGTACAAAGTTGTACTAACACTGTAGTTGTGATAAGATGAATGGCCCACACCATAAAGACCATCAAGTCCCCAAACCTTGGTCATCTACTGTTGTGGGCTATTCTCTACTTGCTTCATGTATATTCACCTTATCAGAGAAACTGTATAGGTACACCGAAAGCTGAAATACTCTTTTGCTGCCTTTCTGTCTCTAGCAGCAAAATATGACAATAAAGTATCTCAGTGACATCTTCCATAAACCATACTGGGGACTCTGTAAAGGAAAATCCCATCTATGAAAGGCACATGTTTCTCTGAGATGAATTAAATGCACTCCTAGCTAGAAGAGTGGGTTGACGTGTAGAATCAGAATCAAGAGCTAAAAGAGAAATAAATGGGAGTAGGTGCTAATGATGTGGAGCTTAAATAGTGAGCTTATTGGCACTCTTTCTACAGTTATCCTAAAAAGCGTCTTCATCCTCTGCCATGTGTCATCAAAACTCATTTCCTTTTCCTCCTGGACAGTAAATACAGTAAACTGTATTTTCCAGCCTCCCTTGTAGTTATATGTGACCATGTGATGGAATTTTAACGAGTGGAATGTTGGCAGAGGTGGTGTGCACCACTTACAGACACAGCTGATAAAACCCTCCCAACTGCAATCCTCTAGTTCTTTCCCCAGTTATCAGAGGAATGGAGAAGACTCTGTGGATGTAGAAGAGGTTGAAATCCAGAGACAGAAGAAGCCTGGGTTCTTGAATTACAACTGGGATATTCTCTACCAAATACCCAGAAGTTTCATGAGTGAGAAATAGTCTCCTATTGTTCTAAGTCTGTTGTTTTAATATTGGGGTTGTGTGATATGTCAGTTAGCCTACCCTAACTAATGCATCCTATGAAAGCAGATTTCTCTTCTGTGGCCAATGACATGAGTGTACATCCTGGGTGCAGTTTGGTGTGTATTGTTTTCTATCTTCCAATGATTCATCTGACTCCTACCCAATTATTTTCATTTAGTACTCTACAGAAAACCCTCTTCCTTTCTTCTAGGCATTTCTACAGTTTTCTTGAAACTAATTATGGTTATGAATAACATTTTAAAAATCTCTATGTTCTGTAAGCCTCATCTTAAAACTATTAGTAGGGAGGAAGTGGTTGGGAGTGGAAGTGGGAAAAGGGGGGTGGAATCATAAAAAGCCATATAGAAGAGCCATTCCTGAGAGAAAGTCAAAAATCTCTCCTGATCTTTAGCATAGAAGTCAATGATGAACTACTCTTCTTACTGAAAGAAACTATGGACCAGAATCCAAGATTCAGCTCAACACTAATGAAAAAGGATTTGGTCTGCCGTCCTATTTTGGACAAAGGAAGGAACAGACACGTATCTTCTACTTTGAGAACAATTGGAATTGCACATATTATTCCAAGAGGCAAATCATCCATTTTATGAAAAAGAGAAAGATGAAAACAGGGAACATTGGGGCTTGTGAAGACAATGGTTGTTACCCAGAGCCCACCATTTACTCAGTTTTTCTACGACAGAGCATGCATATCACTTTTTGGGGGTAGAAGATGGGAGGAAACAAAAAAGACTCAATAAGACACAGGGCTTTTATAACTACTAAGTAGTGCCAGTAAAATTTACTCTTGATTCAGTTTACTATAAGCTTCATGTCCTTAACACCATCATAAATGATGAACAGGTTAACAGAATGTCTATAAACATAAAATCCTCCTCATAAAACAATTTTTTTCAGTCACAGAGAATTCAGATTCTTGGACAGAATTCTCACTGGGAGCCAACTCAGCCTGATATGTTGGCATCTCTCAAACATCCGGAGTCAACAAAGTGGTTTGCCTTGAGGACTTGGCCAGAGCTGCAGCTAAAGTTCATCAGGCTTTGGGGGAGATTTTTTGTCTAAGAAAACCAAATTCTGAGTGCTCCCATTGTGAACCTGGGGTGACAACATTGCAATGTAATACAAGGAAAAAACTTTTATTTCCTTTTCATTCCCATGGGAAAAAAAGTGACCTGTCCCATTGTTTTGCTATTTCTTTTTAAGTGTTTGCAAACTTATTCCGTTGTCAATGGGGGAGGAAAGATAACATCAATTAGACTCTCATTTGGTGAGATGGCTGTTCTCTCCACGCACATCTTCTTCATTTGGTTATCACACAGAGACTGTTTTCTATGATTTATATCAAAGTCCAGCTCTGGGAAAGTTTGAGGTGAATTTATCTCCAGGTATCTCCATCTCTCTTTATGGTTCTTAGCAAATGTTTCAATTTGATAATAGATGATTTCGGACATCAATGACTGAGAGAGAATCCAAGCAGTCCAAAGTACTGAGGGGTCTCTCCTAAAGAATTAGATACACAGCCATTTCCCTCCAGATGCTTTATCAGCAGTCACGCTGGACTTGAGCAGCATCTTCTCTGAGACACACTACTTATTAAAAACCCCTGAGGATTGCATTGCATGGGGCCGATAAGAATCAGATGATGACTTAAGAAAAATGTTCATGCCATGAACTGCTAAATAATAAACTGAAGCATTTAAAATTTTTGAGTTTATTTGAACAAAAATTGATTCGAATCTGGTGGCAGCCAACTGGAAGTAGTTAAGAGTACTCCACCAACAAAAGCTGGGGAGAGACTTTTGTAAAGAGAAGGTAAAGCAAAGTAAGAAAATTATTGATTGGCTGTTGCTTAAAGACTAGTTGGCTGTTTGTGATTGGCTGTTCTTAGAGTTTTGATTTCTTACCCTTGAGGCATTTATAGGCTTAGACTTTAGTTCGCGTATGTAGGTTGCCACGGCATTAGAGCCACATCAGTCTGATGGCCTCCTTGTGTAATTAATTTAACAATATACACAGAAAAGAATGAGGAGTTTAATGGTGGATTGTCCCTTGGAGGAAGGGTTGTCAATAGTTTTTATTTCCTTCACTTTGCTAATCTATTTTATTTTTAAGCAATGAAAATATATTATTTGGACAATAATATTGGTACCATAAAGAGAGAAACATTCACCCTTTTTCACTTTATTTTGTACTTTTCTAAGAGGAAACTTGGAATATGACTGCTTGTGAGCTGATACCTGCATTCTCCTAGCTCAGGAAGAGGCAGTGTGCTTAAGAAGGGTGAGAAATAGATGGCTTCCATAAATGTAGTCAAGACCAATACCCTTGGCGGGCTCAGGCTGCAGGTCAGATTCTTTGTCTGTGCTGGCACCAGGGCGCGGCTTGGAATTCTGTTTTTTGTCTGCAGCTTTAAGGAAAACCTGTATGCTTTCCCTAAATGCATGCAGGCACATCCAGTCATCCAAACTAAAATCACATCCAGAATGGAAGGCATCCAGGAAAAGGTCATTTTGGGTCCTATAGGTTCTGAAGTCACACACACACACACACACACATTTTTGAAGGAAAGTGAAATGGATGTTAAACACCAGTAAAACTTTGGAAAGATTTCCACTACAGTCAGGCAAAAATAGAGGTGCCCCTTTCACTACTTTTATTGCCATTGTAGCAGAAGGCAAGCCAAAATAATGATAACAATAATAACAAAAGATATGTATGATTTAGAAAGGAACAGAAAAGACTGGCCCCGTTTTCAGATGCCATGATAGTGAGCATAGAAAATCCAACTACAAACAAGTACAAGTAATAAGAGAATGCAGCAAAATTGCTAGATATATATCAACACATAAAAATCAACAGTTTTTTAAACTAGTATTTTTAAGTAGACTTATTGTGGTGATCATTTCACAATATATACAAATACTGAATCATTATGTTGGATACTTGAAACTAATGTAATGTCATATGTCAATTATGTTCAATAAAAAAGTCAGCAGTATTTCTATTCATTACCAACAGTTAGAAAATAGTATCAAGATAATATATCCAATTAGTGACAAATACTCTAAGGAACCTAGAAGTGCAAGTAATAAAAGATGTGTAAGATTGTTGGAGAAAATCAGAAAAAAATAAAAATTAAAAACCTGATTAAATGGGAATAGTAATCATGCATGTTGGGCCAAGGTAGATATCATAATTTAAATTATAAAATACAGAACTAAATGGTGTATAATACTATGCTTCAAAATGTGTTGTATGCAGCTAAAGCAGCACTTAAAGAGAAATTTATAGTCTTAAGTACATGTATTGGGGGGAAAAAGAAATAAAACTTAATGTGGTGGTAAGCACCCACATAAGAAAAAGTAGAAAAAGAAATTATAGCAGAAATTAATGCAATATAAATAAACATATAAAAGAGAGGATCAACAATTCCAAAGTTGGTTTGTTTTATGGTTTTGAACTTTAACTTGAAAATAGCCTCTACTAAGATTGAACAAGAAAAAAAGCACTAATAATTAATATTAGGAATGGATAATTGGATATAACTAAAAATACTATAGATATTTAAAAGATATTAAGAGTATTATAAGTAATTTTATGACAACATATCTGAAAACTGACTTGAAATAGACAAATTTCTAGAAAAAATATATCTCACCAAAACTGATTCAAGAAAGATAGTCTATTAAAAAAATAAATCAGCAGTTACAATTTTTTTGACCAAAAAAATCATCAAATGGTCTTACCAGCAAGTTCTGTAAACTGTTCAATAAACAAGTAATTTCAACCTTAAATTCTTCCAGAGAATAGAAAAGTGGGGAGGGGCCATTCCTCATTTTATGAAGCTAAAAAACATTCATGCCAGCATTTGACAAGCCAATCCTTATCATGAACAGAGATGGAAAATTCTTAAACAAAATATTAGCCAACCAAATCCAAATATAAAAAGGACTGTGTGCCATGATCAAGTTGGGTTTATCCTAGGAATATATCCTCTGTGGTAACCTGAAGGAAAGCAAAATATATGGATACAGATGCAGGGAGGTAGGGTATTTGGTGTTGGGACTCTATGGAAGTTCTCTTCTGAGTGTTTCAGCTTTTTTCTGGTGAATTAGGGCAAAATGTTGTTGGGTAAACATGCAGTTAGAGGAGAAACTCTTGGAGATTTCAGAAGGGAAGAAGGTATGAAATAGTCTTCTAGGACAATGGGAGAGTAAATGGGATATACTGTAATTGCATTGAAGCCCATCTGAAGTTCATGGTCATGAATTTAAAGATTATTTACTAGAGGCCCCAGCTTGTGCAGTTTTTAAAAAAGAGGTCTAAGGATAAAGAGGGAAGAAACAAAACTCTCATTACTTACAGATTATGTGATTATTCCTATAGAAAACCCAAAATAGATTACAACGTCAATATATAAAAGTCAGTTGTGGGATTTCCGTGGTGGCACAGTGGTTAAGAATCCTCCTGCCAATGCAGGGGACACAGGTTTGAGCCCTGGTCCTGGAAGATCCCACATGCCACGGAGCAACTAAGTCTGTGCACCACAACTACTGATCCTGCGCTCTAGAGCCCGAGAGCCACAACTGCTCAGCCTGCATTGCCACAGCTACTGAAGCCCACGCACCTAGAGCCCGTGCTCTGCAGCAAGAGAAGCCACTGCAAGAAGAAGCCCGCGCACCGCAACGAAGGGTAGCCCCCGCTCACCACAACTGGAGAAAGCCCGTGCGCAGCAGTGAAGACCCAACGCGGCCAAAATAAATAAATAAATAAATAAATAGAATGGCAGTTAAAAAAAAAAGACTTACACACAAATGTTCGTAGCAGCGTTATTCATAATAGCCCAAAACTGGAAACAACCCAAATGTTTAAAAAAAAAAAAAGTCAACTGCATTTCTGTACACTAACAGCAAAAAGATAGAAAATGTTATCTTATATAAGATCCCATTGAGCAAAACAAAAACAATATATATATATATATAACCTTGCAATAAATCTGACAAAAGTATAGATTTTTACGGAAAAATATAAAACTTTATTGAATGATATCAGAGAAGATCTAAGTAAAGGGAGTGACATAACATATCCATGAATAGGAAGAATCATTATCGTAAAGAAGTCAGTTCACCTCTAAGTTTATGTATAAGTTCAGTGTAATGCTAAATAAATCCCTGTAAAGATATGTTGTTGGTGAAAAGGCAAAGGATAGACCCTATCAGAAGTGAAGATTTATTTTTCATGGTATAATAGGTAAAAGGATGTGGTTCTGGCCCAGGGATAGACACATAGATTAACAGAATAAAAGAGAACGTTCAGAACCAAACACAGATGTATGTGGATTTTTAATTTATAGTAGATGACTGGAGAAAGGAAGACACAGTTCAAAAAATAGTGCTGAGACAGCTAGCTATCCAGATGAAAAGAAAATTTAAATTAATTTCCCACATTATACCATACATAAAAACATCCACATAAGGACTTAAATGTAAAAAGAAAGTTTTTAAATGTATTTCGGAAAATCTAAAAGATCATTTTTATGACACTGAGATACAGAATATTTTTCTAAATAAGATGGATAATGCATTGAAAGGGAAATATTTGAATTCACTAAAATTATACAGAAATTTCACACATTTCTATATGATAATGTGTCTGGGTTCCAGTGTTCAATATAGTTGAATCAAGAGATTAAGGAAAAATTGAAATAGGCCATAATTCTAGCTTATGTTAGAAACTATTCTACAGTAGCGTCATGGATACAGTAGAAATGTTTCTCTCCCTCCTTTTGGTAAGATCGAACAGCTTGTGTTCCAAAAGGCAATGTATTAGAGACAAAGGAGAGTTAGAGAAAGAAATATAGATGTACCTTGGTAGCAGTTGAGAAGACATAGAGATGTCCTTGTCACAGCTGACAGCCCCAGTACACACCAAAGGAACATCAATTCATGGCAGTTTCTGCAGTAATTCTAGCAAGGGCAGAAAAGAGTTAACCTCAACTCTGCCATCCCTCAAGGCTTAGACTTAAACCACTTAGCCATAACCAGTGTTTTTTTTTTTTTTTTCACATCTTTATTGGAGTATAGTTGCTTTACAATGTTGTGTTAGTTTCTGCTGTACAACAAAGTGAATCAGCTATGTGAATACATATATCCCCTCCCTCTTGAGCCTCCCTCCCACCCTCCCTATCCCACCCCTCTAGGTGGTCACAAAGCACTGAGCTGATCTCCCTGTGCTATGCAGCAGCTTCCCACTAGCCATCCATTTTACATTTACCAATGGCTTTTTTTTTTTTTTTTTTTTTTTTTTTTGCGGTACGCGGGCCTCTCACTGTTGTGGCTTCTCCCGTTGCGGAGCACAGGCTCCGGACGCGCAGGCTCAGCGGCCATGGCTCCCGGGCCCAGCCGCTCCGCGGCATGTGGGATTTTCCCGGACCGGGGCACGAACCCGTGTCCCCTGCATCGGCAGGCGGACTCTCAACCACTGTGCCCCCAGGGAAGCCTGGCTTTTTATTTGGCTTCTTAACGTCCCCTCCACTGCTCAGACCCAGGACCCAACCAGCCCCGCCTCTAAATGAGAGACCACCTTTCCCTCTACCACCACCTCACTGCCAGCATATACCACATGGACCCTCTTAACTATTCCGAATGCCTCATTACTCATGGAGGAACTTTCTGTCAAAGGGAGGACTTGTTTTGTGGAGGAATACATTTAAGCCAAAAGGAGAGGCTGCATCTCTGAGACAGTTGTCCAAGGCAGCAGTGATAGAACTCATAGATCCCAAAAACTCAGTCTGCCCTACCCTAGTCCCAGAGCATCCCACTGCTTTCAAGAGAACTGATTCTTAAGATATGAGATATTTGCCTGGGATAAAGACTTCTGATTCATGCATCTGGGAATGCAGATGCAGTACACCACAGCTGACTGAACTGGTTATCTTCAGAGTTGGAATATCTCACCTTGTGTGTCTGCAAGCCAGCTGCCAGCTCATCAGGACCAGTTATAGAGGGAAAAACATATTTTCCAAAAACGTTTCTAAGTGTTCACATGGGTAGCTGCCCTTGCTTGTTCTTCTGAGTACTCAGGACATGAGGAGCCATAAAAACCATCTGGGACCACCTCAATGATTGGCTCTCCAGAGAAATTGATGGTATGAAAAGGTAAGAGAAAATTATGGAGACTGGCTGAGGCTTCGTGGAAGTATCACCGTGGATCTGTACCAAGAGTTAGACATTTGTCAAAGTATATAAATTACTCTCCAGCCTCCAAGACAAAGGCATTGTCTTAAGGGCCTGTGATGGCCCTAACCAAC
Source organism: Globicephala melas (assembly GCF_963455315.2). NCBI lineage: Eukaryota > Metazoa > Chordata > Mammalia > Artiodactyla > Delphinidae > Globicephala > Globicephala melas. The sequence continues at coordinate 94,733,166 of NC_083315.2, forward strand.
TGAGTGAAATAAGCAGAGTCTGTTTACTATGAGTTGGTCCCTCCTCCATTGTTCTTTTTATCATGGGGTCCAGTGTCCCCATGTTGATCCTACAAGCCAAGTCCCTTATTGCATCATCCCACATTGGTCTTCCTTCTCTAGGCAGCACTTCAAGATCTGGACCTCTTATTTCCTCCTCTCAAAACTTACAAGTCTTGGGTTTCCCTTGCTTTGTTTGTTAATTTCAACATGATTTTTTTGGTCACCTACTATCATCCAGGCACCGTACTAGAGTCCAAAGTACAATAAATTAAATATGGTCCTTGTTGTCAGGAACTAAAATAGTTCAATATCCCAAGGAACATGTGAACATCTAAACCTATACTAATGCATTAGTTCATATTTCAGGTTTTATTTATTCCACAAATATTTTACTTATTTCTATATTCTACCCCTGGGTGGTTCAGCTTGGAAATACTGAACTCTAGCGCTTGGTGGCCGGGGAGGCGGGGAGGGGTTCAGAGACATAGCAAATAGTGATGTCTAGAAATTCAAATAGAGATTTCAAGAGAAAGTCGGGTCTGGATATGAGCATGAATGTGGCTACCCTCGCAGAGAAAAAAGCTGAGAACTGCACCCTGGACACATCCAACATTTAAAGTGTACAAAGAAAAAGTGAATTCAAAGATGATGACCGAGAAAAAGTGCCAGTCACAGAAGAAGAATCCCATGAGTGCAGTCTTGAGACAGCTTCAGCACCCCCAGTTTATAACACGTGGCTGTTTTAACAATGCCTTCCAACCATCTTGGGCACACAGGCCTTTACTTCCCTTAAATTACACCCCATAGGTGAACAACCACCTGATCTAGAAGTGAGTTGGGCCTGCCTACTGTCATTCCTAATGGGGATGTTACCAGAGGTTGAAGATTCAGGAATGGGCCAGATGGACTCCCCAGGGAACTGTGCCTCAGGAACGAGGGCAGGGTGGGCCCTGTGCCGGGAGTTTGGATTTCAACTGTTGGCTGCAAATGTGTGCCACTTCCCGATGGAATGCTACAGTTCTCTGACCTACCCTCAACTCAGCACAGGTCACAGTTCACTGCAGTTTCCTAGTGTGTTTCTGTGGAAGTTTGGGATCAAGAAGCCTAGAGTCACAGAATAGCTGGGCAGGGTTTAAAGAGAATTGCCAGAATTCAAGGTTCTCATTTTACGCAGGAGGAGGCTGAGTCCAGAGATTATGAATTTGACCAGGGTTACGTGGCAGTTTAGCAGAGTGGTTAAGCAAACAGGCTTCAGACTCACAGTGTCTGGGAACTTACGCTATGTGCCTTGGGCAGGTCCCTTAAAGTCACTATGTCCCTTAAAGTGGAATGAGAATAATATCTGTATCACAGTTTATTTCTAATATAAATTGTCTAATGAATGCAAAGCCCTTAGCATAACAAGTAGCATAAGGAGGTACAGCTGACTCTCAAAGCCAAGTGTTCCGATTCGTGGGTTAGAGCTCCTTTCCTGAGCCCCACTCCCTTCCTTATAGAGACAAGTTACAGAGGCATTGCACATGTATAAACTCATCACTAGAGCACCTGAGTTATGCATTCATTTTTTTTAAAACAAATATCAGTTGGGCATCTGTGTACTGGGTGCTGGAGTGTCCATACTGAACAAAACCCACTAAGGAGAGAGAAGAATGTGCCCTACAGTAGCCAAGGGTAAGGTGGATTTGCATAAAGAGTAGAAAGAGTCAGTAGAGTCAAGGAGATGAGATGGGAGAGTCTTGCCATAACCTAGGCATGAGGCATTGAGGTCCTGGATGACCAATGGTTAGCAACTTTCAGCAACTTTCAGACCTGTCACCTGGATGTCCCTGGTGAGAATGGGGATTAAAGGAAAGACAAAGTAATTGACGTGAGTGGGAGCATGAGACTCACCCCAGCACATTATTATAGTGACTATACTATTGTTACTGTACTACTATGCTATAGTTATTATAGCTATTATAGTAACATGTCTATGAAATCTTAGATTTATGTGTTTCTGACAAGCAGTTTGCTTCCAGAATTCCAAAGTGAAGCCAGCTGGTACTCCATACTCAAGGAAACGTCACTTACTGCTTGATGCCCAGAACAGGACAGGTGATTCCTATTAAGCTCTTGTCCAGGGTCTTACACATCACTGGGGGAGGCCCACAGTTACTACTGTCAGAGCTTCAGCAATGGGATCAGTTTAGCCAGACTGTCTAAGGCCATCTGCCTTTCTCTCCTGCCAGATTCATTGAGGACATGGTGGATCTCGTTTAGACAGTAACATAGTGAGGAGAGCAGGGCTGAGCAAATGGACAAAGGTTTCTTTTCTGCAGGAATGTGTATTTGGCTCTGGGGGCTGTCCATTAACATCCACGCTTGGTCTCAGACAACACCTTGAGTTCCTCAGCCTCCGTGGGCCTCGCTCCACATGCCAGGACTCCAGGCTAAATCACAGTCCTGCTAACGGCATCAGGCAGAAATGCCCACTGGCCCATTAAGCCTTGACACCTAAACACTGCCCACGACAGTCACCCTGTCCCTTTAGTGGCCCTGTCTTTCCCCCTAGGCCTGCTCTTCTCTCCAAGAAAGGGAGAATGGTTAGCAACTTTCAGAAACTAAAACAAACACCAACGTTTGCCAACATTAAGCTCTGCTGCACAGCTAAATGGACCATAAACTTTCAGGACCTGGAACAAAACTTCGATTCAACCCCCTCCTACAGGTGCTGTGGGCACAAAGACTGCACAGTATATTCTGCCCTGGAAAAGTCTCAAATTATTTTTGTAGAAAAAGGTTGCCTGGAAGAAAGTTTCATCTTGTGCTTAGAAAAATAAGCCCGGAGCAATGCAGCCTCTTTCTCTCTAATCTCAGTTCCCTGAGACACTCTCACCCCACCTGGAAGCCCTCTGGAGATGCTAAAGAAGTGGGACATCTTCTCCTGGGTTTCCAAGGTTTCCTCTAGGGAGAGGCACACGTATACCATTCCTGCCTGCAATCTACCACGTTCTGCAAGGCACACAGTCAGGATCAAGTGCCATTAGTGGAAAGCACGGGCCTAAGAGCCAGAGGTCTGGGCTCTCGTTCAGGTCCACCGTCACTTCCTTGGTGACCTTGGCATGTCACTTCATTCCTTGGGTTTCACTTTCCTCATCCAAAACACTCAGGATTTGGACTTAGGTCCCTTCTGGCCCTAAAACTCTGAACATAAGTGGCATCGATAGAGTAAGCAGATACATTTTTTGCTTAAACCAGAAGAGATGTATGAATACAAGGGTAGCTACTAGTAATTATGCCTGGCATCAGCCAGGACTGTGCTGGGGAACCAGGACCCCTAGCTATTGCAGTCCTCGGTGCCCCACACTGGGGACTGCCCAGAGAGCACCAGTGGCTCTTTCTCCTACTAAATCTTTTGTACCCAAGGGTTCAGTAAAAGAGGAACCGGGAAAGTTCTGTGTCCAGTACCTTTCCTCCATTCTCCAACTGCTTCTCACCCATTCCCTTCCCTCTCTTCACTCACCCCATCCTGGGCTCACCATGTTCTAAGTTAACTTGGCAGCAAGGCAGAGTGATTGGGGGCCAGCTTCTGGTCTCAGACTGCACGGATCCAAATTACAGGTTCATAATTTACCATGTGATCTTGGGCAAGTTACTTAAACTCTCTAAAGTATAGGCTTTCAAGTGCTTCTAAACTGCAATTTACAGTAAGAAATATATTTAATATAGTGCACGAACATACACACACATTCATATAAATTGAAACAAAAGTTGAATAAAACAATACTTATTTTTGATCTGTTCTAAGTACTTAGCACTTGTTTGATTGATTCTATTCTCTCTCTATATATATATTTTTTATATAAATTTATTTCATTTTTGGCTGCGTTGGGTCTTTGTTGCTGCACGTGGGCTTTCTCTAGTTGCGGTGAGCAGGGGCTACTCTTCGTTGCAGTGCGCGGGCTTCTCATTGCGGTGGCTTCTCTTGTTGCGGAGCACAGGCTCTAGGTGCGTGGACTTCAATAGTTGTGGCTCGCAGGCCCTAGAGCGCAGGCTCAGTAGTTGTGGCGCATGGGTTTAGTTGCTCCGCGGCATGTGGGATCTTCCCGGCCCAGGGCTCAAATCCATGTTCCCTGCATTGGCAGACAGATTCTTAACCACTATACCACCAGGGAAGTCCCTCTATATATATTTTTATAAATGCTAGTCATGGCCGGCTCAGTCAATTTCATGGTCTACTAATGGATTGAGACCCACCTTTTGAAAAGCTCTAAGCTTTCATTTCTTCATCTGTAAAATGAGGATAACAATAATATTATCTTTCTCATGGAGTTGTTATGAAGATTGATGAAAATGTTCATATATTGTAAAATTGTTTGGCTTGGAATGTAATAAGTGCTCTGTGAATATTAGATATTATTATGATTGAGGGAAGGGCATTGACAGGAAATAAATCTTGTCATACCTCAAGTACAAGAGGGATAGTCCCAGCAATCATGCCCCTCATGAACCTGAATCAAATGGATTTCCCCATGGGGCATGCATAACATCAAATAAGTCTGAATTTAAGCTTCTGTCATGGTGGCAGTTATGTGAAGACATGATGCTTGACATGTGGCGGCAGCCATTTTGTAACCATGAGGTGACACACCTGAGAAAGGAAGAACAAAATGATGGAAAGGGCCTGGGTTTTAATGGTATTATTGAGTTGCTGAACCAATGCTGGATCTTCTACCTCATTCTTTCTTCTTTTTAAATCAATAAAATCCTCTAATATTTTAACTAAATTTTTATGCATACCGGCTAATAAGCTCCAAGTGATATCCTTTCCCTCACCAGCAGGAAATGTCCCCACATATAAATTGCCCCTCAGCTTGAGAATGAGCATTTCCTAAAACCTCACTGAAGTCCAGGACTCTGAAACCACAAAGATACTGCAAGTAGAAAATTCCCCTTTGGTTCCTAGAGCTTGTCTCTTTCTATCATGCCTGCAAGGCTCATGAGAATACATGGAACACCTCAGGCCTCTCATTTAGCCATGGCCAAAGGTACCACTGCACTCCTTCGGGGGAAAGATGAGGGACTCCAGAACCTGACCTCTTCTCCTCAGTGGAGATGCCACTGGCTCTCTTGGTTGCTGACAGCTAACTGAACCTAGTCTACGATGAGGAGAAGCCTGTTTCAAGATGCAAGGCTAGGCTCACCCTGGCCAGCGCTCAGCGGATAGGAGAGAAAACAACTTATAAATTCTCCAATATTACTTGGCCCAGAAGACAGTTAGCCTGCTGGCTGGCTAACTTTGCAACTACTTTTAGTTAAGAATTCCAAGAGACTAGAAGGTGAATAACCTGCAAGATGTCCTAACACTG